>NC_080026.1:59100106-59403137 GCF_030020395.1 Manis pentadactyla
TTTGATGTATTTTTGAATTCGGTTGGCTAATATTTTGTTGAGTATTTTTGCATCTACGTTCATCAGGGATATTGGTCTGTAGTTTTCTTTTTTGGTGGGGTCTTTGCCTGGTTTTGGTATTAGGGTGATGTTAGCTTCATAGAATGAGTTTGGGAGTATCCCCTCCTCCTCTATTTTTTGGAAAACTTTAAGGAGAATGGGAATTATGTCTTCCCTCTATGTCTGATAAAATTCCGAGGTAAATCCATCTGGCCCGGGGGTTTTGTTCTTTGGTAGTTTTTTGATTACCGCTTCAATTTCGTTGCTGGTAATTGGTCTGTTTAGATTTTCTGTTTCTTCCTGGGTCAATCTTGGAAGGTTATATTTTTCTAGGAAGTTGTCCATTTCTCCTAGGTTTCCCAGCTTGTTAGCATATAGGTTTTCATAGTATTCTCCAATAATTCTTTGCATTTCCGTGGGGTCCGTCGTGATTTTTCCTTTCTCGTTTCTGATACTGTTGATTTGTGTTGACTCTCTTTTCTTCTTAATAAGTCTGGCTAGAGGCTTATCTATTTTGTTTATTTTCTCAAAGAACCAGCTCTTGGTTTCATTGATTTTTGCTATTGTTTTATTCTTCTCAATTTTATTTATTTCTTCTCTGATCTTTATTATGTCCCTCCTTCTGCTGACCTTAGGCCTCATCTGTTCTTCTTTTTCCAATTTTGATAATTGTGACATTAGACCATTCATTTGGGATTGCTCTTCCTTTTTTAAATATGCTTGGATTGCTATATACTTTCCTCTTAAGACTGCTTTTGCTGCGTCCCACAGAAGTTGGGGCTTAGTGTTGTTGTTGTCATTTGTTTCCATATATTGCTAGATCTCCATTTTGATTTGGTCATTGATCCATTGATTATTTAGGAGCGTGTTGTTAAGCCTCCATGTGTTTGTGAGCCTCTTTGCTTTCTTTGTACAGTTTATTTCTAGTTTTATGCCTTTGTGATCTGAAAAGTTGGTTGGTAGGATTTCAATCTTTTGGAATTTTCTGAGGCTCTTTTTGTGGCCTAGTATGTGGTCTATTCTGGAGAATGTTCCATGTGCACTTGAGAAGAATGTATATCCCGCTGCTTTTGGATGTACAGTTCTATAGATGTCTATTAGGTCCATCTGCTCTACTGTGTTGTTCAGTGCTTCCGTGTCCTTACTTATTTTCTGCCCAGTGGATCTATCCTTTGGGGTGAGTGGTGTGTTGAAGTCTCCTAGAATGAATGCATTGCAGTCTATATCCCCCTTTAGTTCTGTTAGTATTTGTTTCACATATGCTGGTGCTCCTGTGTTGGGTGTATATATATTTAGAATGGTTATATCCTCTTGTTGGACTGAGCCCTTTATCATTACATAGTGTCCTTCTTTATCTCTTGTTACTTTCTTTGTTTTGAAGTCTATTTTGTCTGATATTAGTACTGCAACCCCTGCTTTCTTCTCACTGTTGTTTGCTTGAAATATGTTTTTCCATCCCTTGACTTTTAGTCTGTACATGTCTTTGGGTTTGAGGTGAGTTTCTTGTAAGCAGCATATAGATGGGTCTTGCTTTTTTATCCATTCTGTTACTCTGTGTCTTTTGATTGGTGCATTCAACCCATTAACATTTAGGGTGACTATTGAAAGATATGTACTTATTGCCATTGCAGGCTTTAAATTCGTGGTTACCAAAGGTTCAAGGTTAGCCTCTTTAGTGTCTTACTGCCTAACTTAGCTCGCTTATTGAACTGTTATATACACTGTCTGGAGATTCTTTTCTTCTCTCCCTTCTTGTTCCTCCTCCTCGATTCTTCATATGTTGGGTGTTTTGTGCTGTGCTCTTTCTAGGAGTGCTCCCATCTAGAGCAGTCCCTGTAAGATGTTCTGTAGAGGTGGTTTGTGGAAAGCAAATTCCCTCAGCTTTTGTTTGTCTGGAAATTGTTTAATCCCACCATCATATTTGAATGATAGTCGTGCTGGATACAGTATCCTTGGTTCAAGGCCCTTCTGTTTCATTGTATTAAATATATCATGCCATTCTCTTCTGGCCTGTAGGGTTTCTGTTGAGAAATCTGACGTTAGCCTGATGGGTTTCCCTTTATAGGTGACCTTTTTCTCTCTAGCTGCCTTTAACACTCTTTCCTTGTCCTTGATCTTTGCCATTTTAATTATTATGTGTCTTGGTGTTGCCCTTCTTGGATCCTTTCTGTTGGGGGTTCTGTGTATTTCCGTGGTCTGTTCGATTACTTCCTCCCCCAGTGTGGGGAAGTTTTCAGCAATTATTTCTTCTAAGATACTTTCCATCTCTTTGCCTCTCTCTTCTTCTTCTGGTACCCCTATAATACGGATATTGTTCCTTTTGGATTGGTCACACAGTTCTCTTAATATTGTTTCATTCCTGAAGATCCTTTTGTCTCTCTCTATGTCAGCTTCTATGCGTTCCTGTTCTCTGATTTCAATTCCATCAATGGCCTCTTGCATTCTATCCATTCTGCTTATAAACCCTTCCAGAGTTTGTTTCATTTCTGCGATCTCCTTTCTTGCATCTGTGATCTCCTTCCGGACTTCATCCCATTTCTCTTGCGTATTTCTCTGCATCTCTGTCAGCATGTTTATGATTCTTATTTTGAATTCTTTTTCAGGGAGACTGGTTAGGTCTGTCTCCTTCTCTGGTGTTGTCTCTGTGATCTTTGTCGGCCTGTAGCTTTGCCTTTTCATGGTGATAGGAATAGTTTGCAGAGCTGGGACGAGTGACGGCTGGAAGGACTTCCTTTCTTGTTGGTTTGTGGCCCTCCTCTCCTGGGAGAACAGCGACCTCTAGTGGCTTGTGCTGCGCAGCTGCGCGCAGACAGGGTTTCTGCTTCCTGCCCGGCTGCTATGGAGTTAATCTCCGCTGTTGCTGTGGGCGTGGTCTGGCTCGGGCAGCTGCTCCAAAATGGTGGAGTCGTGTTGGAGCAGGAGCTGCTGGGAGGCTATTTATCTCCGTAAGGGGCCTCCCTGCTCCCTGCAGCCCAGGGGTTAGGGTGCCCAGAGATCCCGGATTCCCTACCTCTGGGTTAAGTGACCCGCCCTGCCCCTTTAAGACTTCCAAAAAGCACCCGCCAAAACAAAACAACGCCCACCAAAAAAAAAAGAAAAAAAAAATTTTTTTAATAAAAAAAAAAAAAAAAAGTTTTTAATTAAAAAAAAGAAAAAAAAAAAAAAAGGTGGTCGTTCGTTCTTCTTTATTCTGCAGTGCCAGCCTCAGGCCTCTGCTCACCGGTCTTTCTGCCCTGTTTCTCTAGTATTGGGGTCCCTATCCCTTTAAGACTTCCAAAAAGCGCTCGCCAAAACAAAACAGCAAAAAAGCAAAAAAAAATGGTCGTGCGCTTTTCTTATGCCCTCTGGCGCCCAGCCTCCAGTGCCTGCTCACTGTTCTTGCTGCCCTGTTTTCCTAGTATCGAGCTCCGTGCACTCTGGCCCGGATGGCTGGGGCTGGGTGTTCGGCAGTCCTGGGCTCCGTCTCCCTCCCGCTCTGCCTGCTCTTCTCCCGCCGGGAGCTGGGGGGAGGGGCGCTCGGCTCCCGCGGGGCCGGGGCTTGTATCTTACCCCCTTGGCGAGGCGCTGGGTTCTCTCAGGTGCGGATGTGGTCTGGATATTGTCCTGTGTCCTCTGGTCTTTATTCTAGGAAGGGTTGTCTTTGTTATATTTTCATAGATATATGTTGTTTTGGGAGGAGATTTCCGCTGCTCTACTCACGCCGCCATCTTCCCTGCCTCTCAGGAGTTTTCAATTTGGACTTTGCCTTGCTTTTATTCCTGGGAAAGGGTATGGTACAGAGTAATGGCTATCAATCTGTTTTGCTAATGGGAGCAGGGGAAGCAGAGGATGATTACTAGCTTCACTTAGGTATATAATTGTCAGCTATCACTTTACCCAATTTCCTTTGAGTCAGGTCTGCAGAAAATGCCTTCTATTTCAGTGATAGAATACATTCTGTTAGGTTTGGAATCAATCATCTCAGACTAGGCAGGAGGATGTCTGAGCAAGAAAACTGACACCTGAGCTCAATTATATGCACCAGAATTTGCTCACAGCCTCACACCCTTCCTGGGAATCAAGTTTCCCCATTTTAGGAAGGAAATTGATAACAGTTCCAGGACTGACTTACTATAAGCCTTTGTGATCTAATTTAATCACATTCTTTTTCAGAATACGCAAAATTGCACAAAAGAAAAAAAGAAAGAAATGCACCTGTACATTTCTCTATATAAAGGGCTTGCAGCTTCAGTCAGGTTATTGCTTTTAGCCAAAAGCCCATGATAGGATTTAGACTGAAGAGCAAATAAGCTGTGATCTTCAGAGTGGCTCAGGGTTTGGGGATCAAATGATTTTGAAGCATAGCTGGAAAGATGTTCAGCATTGTAAACACAGTTCATAACAGGAATCATAATATCCACCATATTGATTTATCTGGACTATCTGAAATCTCTTTAGGCCTGAGTTTTTTGAAGAACCATGGCACAGGTAGAGTGATTCTGGAAGTAATGCATCTGTAAGAGTTAGCAATTAGGAACTTGCCTTCTGTGGGGGTGATTTCTGTGAGTGTTAGAACAAGGGATTTTTGGGTGTGTGGCTCTAGGATAAAAAGCAATATAGGAGTCCCATTACTTTAGGTGGCAATGACAAGGTCCCAAGACTGGATGGGGTTAGGGGGAAGCTCTTGATTATTCAAATGTGTCCCATCCTTCACTCTTAAAATCACTTCCTGCAATGATTTGTTTTCTACCACATCAGCACACCTTGAATACCGTTTTTGTGCCATGTTTCCTGTGGGCCCATTTAATTCCTAGGCCACTGATATCATGAAAACCCTCCCAGGAGAGGATGTGAAGGTTTATCAGGCAGAAAGGGACCTTAGAGAATACCTGAGCCCACCCACTTGGAGCAGCTGAGGCTTTGACACATGAAACAAGCTGCTGTGTCACACTGTTGGCAGGTGGCCTGACTCAGGTCTCCCTTCTCTTAGGCCCATATCTTATCAACCCCATACCTTGGTGACTTCCTCTGCTTCTCTTCAAAGGAGGCAATTCCAAAAAGGAATTTGATTTGGGGAAAGAGCTAATGCTCACCTAGGGTCAAGTCCAGAATACTAGATGAGCAGTCGTGGGTGAAAGGTGATGAAGTTAAATGAGTCTTTCCTATGACTTCCTCATGATCAGCCTATTTCCCCCAACTTCATTCCATAGAGGCCACACTCAGGAGCTTTGGTGCATCTGAAATGACCAACACAAAATGGTTCTGCAGTTTGCCTGTCCCTCAGGATCCACCTTACAAGGTGCTCTCTCTCTCTCTCTCTCTCTCTCTCTCTCTCTCTCTCTCTCTCTCTCTCTCTCTCTCTCCTCTCAATGCATAGTCTTGATCCCAATTTCTGTTCATTTTTTCTCCTGAAACATTGCAAGCTGAAAAAGACCGAGAAGGTTTGATTTGATATTTTCTTACAGATAGACACTAACTTGCTAGATACGTGATCTCTCATTTCCTTTCACCAAAGTTAGCAAATATCTAATTCCCAGATACACAAACCAATGATTTGAGAATGGAACCTGAGATTTGCTTCAGCTCTTAAATATATTAAATGCAAGCTGAGGTCATGGAAAGAGGGCGCTAAAATTAAGTCAGCCCCAGCTGGAGTCCCAGTGGAGTCAACATCTCATGGGGAGCCAACAGTAGGAAGGGTCAGAGGATGACAGCTCCCTGACAGGGGAGGAGGGTCTTCTGAGCTCCTGCTGGGCCACAGGCACTGTGCTAGGCCCCTTCACATACTCCACAATGCGGCGGATGCTGTAAGTGCTTGTTCCACAGGAACTCAGCCACCAACACTTGCAGTCATAGCAGGGGGACACCTCCAAACATGCATCCCACCTCCAGCCTGATCCTTGGGTCTCTTTGCTTCTCTGCTTCTGAGCTTCCTTTGAAGACATGGTATCCCACTCTGCTCACAGGAAGCCAGAAATGGGGGGCGGGGGGGTTGCTGGGCAATTCTTAAATAATGGGGACAAGAGCACGCATGTCTCAACTTTGTGAGTTTTAAACAGACAATTCTGGGTAATGCTTCTCAGAGGTTCCTGCAGAGCCTCAGCCACTGCACATTTGATGAGCTTTTCTCAATCTCACCCTCCTTAGTCCCTCACTCCTGCTTCCTGGTCTCACCTCCCAAATGGATTCTTTACACACAAATCCATGTCTCAGGCTCTGCTTGGGGGAAGCACAAACCAAAGCAACTCAAACAAATAGAATAACTTTGCAGTTTATATTCTTAACTGCCTTCTCAGAAAAGTGAATGCTGTTTAATAAAATGTCATTTTGCCTGTTGAGCCCCCACATGGCTTGGATATGAACCTGAGGAGAAGGATTTGGAGTTCCTGTACTATCTGGTGCAGATGGGAGGAGGGAGGTGCAGAAGCAAAAGAGAAGTGAGAAGCCAGTGTGGGAGTGGGGAGACAGGCCAAGAGATAGTTTGCCTGGGAGGCACCTGGAGGGAACTTCTGAAAAGGAGAAATCAATCAGCAGTTTTAGCTGTTTGCGTGGTGGTGTTCTATGGGAGTCCTTCACTGACCTGTCTCAACAGTGTTTGCAGGAGTGGGTTCTCTGGAGCTCAGTACAGATGTGAATCTCACTGCTGAATCAGTGCTATGGGTAGAGACAAGCCTGCCCCAAGGAATAAGGTCCTCCAGGCAAAGTGGTCTACAAGATGCAAGGCTCTGAGAAGTTGGAATTCAGAATCTTTCAAAGCTTTTCCAGCAAGTGCGACTTGGGGGTAAGCTATCCTGCCCAGAGCTTGAGGGGCAATGAGCTCCTCTTCCCTAGACAGCCCAGTTGAAGTCCTTCTAATAGTGCTGGCAGGCATGAACTCAAGATGCCAGGGACTGGGTGGAGAGGGCTGGGGACTTTGTCCCAGTTAACCCAAAGAGGAACCAGAATTAAAATCTGAGCATGTCTGTCCCCAAAACCTGTGCCTTACACAATTTCATAGTGCTCCAGAGGAAATAAATTATTAACAAAGTCAGCAAAAGGGTTAGACTGAGGATAACGTCTGTTTCCTGGGTGTTTCAGGAAGGGTAGCTGTCCTGGAATGAAGCACTATTACTGTGTTGCATCTCCAAGCACAGCTGCTAACAATTTGGCCACTTTGAGTGGCTCTTCATGTTTCCTGAAATAGCTCTAGATGTCTCCTCTATTAATTTCAGGAAGGGAAAATGAGTTGTAGTGCCTGATGAATGTAGAAATGAAGCCAAATGGCCATTGAGACTGTATTAGTGCTGAGACAGTGAATAGCTCACACCTCTGGTCCCATGGTCTCATTTAGACAAAACAGAACTCTCTTTCATTGGAAGTATGTCTCCAACATGCCTGACAAGCTAGCCAGGGCCTCACTTCCCACACATGCTGCACACATATGTGATCTAGAGGCTACAGTCTCTTCTGCTGGACTCAGGTCACAGAAACCCTAGGGATGCCCCAGTTTGAACGTTTGCCACTTTAGGCTTTCTGTATTGTGACACTGTCTATCACAATATGGGTTCCCAGCCCCAAAGGCAACATGTAGCCTGAAGGCACTTTCGCACATAATAAACACAGTAAGTAGTAACACAGAGAGCTTTTGTTTCCAGACACCATTCTAATACATTTTTTGGTATTAACTCATTTGCTTCTTCAAGGGAAAAAAATTACACTATGAAGTAGTGACATTTGAGCTGGCACTATTTGTGCCTCCATTTTACAGATGAGACACTGAAGGATAGAGAGGTTCCTTCCCTAAGGCCACACAGCTAAGGGGAACAAAGGGTAGAGGATCTGGGATGTAAACCCAGGTGGTCTGATCTAGCAGCTGGGTCTTCATTGCTGTTCTAGATTATCTCTATAAATGGGCCATCAATAAATGTCTAGGGATGCCATGTCTAATATTATCATGCCAGCCTGAGCATGGTGATGATCTGGAAGAATATTTCTCAGCCCAAACTATTTCCAGTCTGACAAACTCTTTACATTCTCTACTAAAAACTACTGGAGTAAGAGAGAAGGTAGTGAAGGAAGCAGAGATTGAAGCCTAACAAGGAGTGTGGAGAGGCTGTGATGTTGTCAGTTAGGGGTTGATAAATACTGACCCAAAGGCCCAGAGGCCTAAGTTACCATCAACTGTCCTTCATCCTTGCACTGGTTCAACTTTCTAGTCTGTAAAGTGGAACAATAAGGATGGACTCAAAAGAGAGGTTAATTCAAGCAGGATAAATATCAAGAAACCCACACCTGTACACACCAAAGTAAAACTTCAGCAAATCAAAGACAAATAGAAAATACTCAAAGAAGTCAGAAAGGGAAAAAAGATACATTACCTTCATGGGTACAACAATAAGACTAATCATTGACTTATCAATAGATGTGATGGAAGTCAGAGGATAATGGAGTTATATCTTTAAAATTCTAAAGGAAAATCAACTGCAGAACTAGAATTATGTATCCAGCAAAAATATCCTTCAAAAATAAAGGCAAAATAAAATGGAAGGAACAAAATAGCAGCAGACTCACAGACTCTAAGAAGGGACTAGCAGTTACCAAAGGGGAAGGGTGGGGGAGGACGGGTGGTGAGGGAGGGACAAGGGGATTGAGGGGTATTACGATTGGTGTACGTGGTGTTGGGGGGTGGGTCACGGGGAAGGCCGTATAGCACAGAGATGACAAGCAGTGACTCTATAGCATCTTACTACGCTGAGGGACAGTGACTGCAATGAGGTTTGGGAGGGACTTGATAATATCGCTGAATGTAGTAATGTTGCTCATGTGAAACCTTCATAAGATTGTATATCATTGATACCTTAATAAAAATAAAATAAAGGCAAAATAAGGATATTTTCAAGCAAACAAAAATAGAGAAATTTTCACTAGCAGACTGACCATGAAAGGGATGACTGAAAGGTTTTCTTTTGACAGAAGAAAATGATTCCAGGTAACAATGCAAAAAAGAGTGAGGAGCAACAGAAAGAGAAAATATGTGAGCGAATCTATGTGACTCTTGACTGTTTAAAGCAATAATAATAATGATGCCTTGTGGTATTTAAATAGGCATAGAATTGAAATTCATGATAACAGAACACATAAAGCAGGAGAGGTAGCTGGAATTAATGGATAACATCCTGGAAAGTGGTAAAGGTATTGATCTATATTAGACATTAATAAGTCAGTGATACATGTTGCAGTCTCTAGGGTAAACATCAAAATCAGTAAAATAATCGGTGAGAAAGTTTCCAGTAAAGGGATAAGAATGAAATAATAAAAAAAATTTAATCCAAAAGAAGGCAAGAAAGGAGAGAAGAGACATAGAACAGGCAAAAGAATAGAAAGGAATGAGAAAAGGATAGTTATAACTCTAAATCTATCAGTAAATGCAGTAAGTGTAAATATGAGATATATTTCAAATAAAAGACGTAGATCATCTGACTGGAGAAAAAGACTACACTGTGTATAAAATACACACTTCGTATGATAGAGAACAGTTAAAAGTAAAAGGACAGAAAATTGTATGTTGTGCAAACACTGCCCAAAAGATAGCGAAAGTAGCTATATTAATATTAGAATTTGAGGCAAGAAGCATTATCAGAAATAAAAAGGAACATGCCATAATAAGAAAAGTTTCACCAGGAAGATATAACTATCCTAAAATTTTACATCTAACAACATAATCTCAAAATATATACAAGAAGAACTGACAGAACTAAAATGGATATAGGCAAATCCACAATCAGAGGGGGAGATTTTAAAACATTTCCCTCAGTAACTGACAAAACAAGCAGAAAATAAAATCAGTAATGTAAGAGGAGTTAAAGTAGTAAAAAAGAAGGATTATGGAAAGGGAGAGGAGGAGACTAAATAACATTAAAAAAATGCCCCAATTGACCAAGATAGAATATGGCAGTGTTCTACCTATCCATACATCCATACATCCATCAGCTATCTATATCTATATCTATCTCCATCTATATCTGTCTATCTATCATCTTTCTTCCAGATTTAAAAGCTGTTAGCAACCTTAGGCTTCAAGGAAGTAATTAGAAGAATCTAGAAGTAGAAGACATGTAGACAGATTCCCTTCTGGCCTTTCTTCTCTGGGCCCCATCTACCCTCTCCTCCTCATATTTATTCCCCAACCAAGTCCTCCTCGCAAGCTGCAGACTCCCTTCCAACTGACTTCCCGACCTCTCATCTTGAATTTTCGCCTGGCATCTGAAATTTAGCAGGATGGAACTGCAACTCTTGGTCCGCCCTTCCCTGGAGACTACCTTTCAATCTCATCCATCTCCTGAGCTTCTCCACCCCTTAATGTGGGAAGCACACATGTTGATTCCCTCTCCTGAACACACCACATCCCAGCAGCACCACACACCCCACAGCCATCACTGCTCACCTCCATGGTGACCACCCAAGTCCCCACCACCTCTTGCTGGGACTATGTCAGTACCCTCAGGTCTGGCGCCCACCCTTCCCCACCCAGCAACCACAGTGATAAATAAACACAATAAACACATAAGACATCTCATGTTACTCCCCACTTAAAACCCTTTCCACTACATCTTAGTATAAAATTCAAACTCGATTTCTTCCAGCTTCACTGAGGTATAACTGACACATGACATCATGTGAGTGGGAGGGGCACAGCGCGATGATGTGTGTGCATGCAAAACGGTTGCCATGACTCTGCACCAGGTCTTCTTTGTGATTTTTTTTTCCATGATGGTCAGACCTTAAACTCCTATTTTATTCCATATCTCAGGAACCACAAATAAATAACTAATAAACAAATCTCAATGTATTCATAATGAATCTCAATTTGAAAAGCTTCATGGATGAGCTATCTCCAAATATGATATATTTGAGTATCTCCAAATATGTGTTAATTTATCATGTCAGTTTTAGTCAGCCAAACCTTACCTAATACTAACATTGGCACCAAGTTTCACAAAATGTAACATAAAAAGAGTGATTTTTTTTCAAAAATTTTATTAAAATATAGTTGATATATAATATTATATTGGTTTGGATATACAGCATAGTGAATCCGATAGTTATTTACTTCAGTAAATGCTCACCATGGTTAAGTATAGTTACCATCGGTCAACATGAAAAGAAACTGCAACATTATTGGCTATATTCCCACGTTGTACTTCTATCTCCAGTAATAATTTATTTTATAATTTGAAGTTTGTACCTCTTTATTTCCTTCACCTGTTTCACCCCCACCCCACCATGGCAACCGCCAGTCCCTTCTCTATGCTTATGAGTTTGTTTCTGTTTTGTTTGTTCATTCATCTGTTTTGTTTTTTAGATTCTGCATACAAGTGTGATCATGCAGTACTTGTCTTTCTCTGTCTACTTATTTCACTTGACATAATACCCTCTAGGTCCATCCACGATGGTGCAAATGGCAAGATTTCATTCTTTTCCTAAGACTGAGTAATATTCCATTGTATAAACTATGTATTCACATTGACTCTCAAAATTTCTCCTAAGTAGAAGAGTGCCTGCCTTGGGCAAGGTACTTATTGGGCAACTATTGAATGCCAGTATATGTTGGACAGTTAAGGCTGACAGGAAGGTGACTTGCCCATGGACACATGGCTAATCCATGTTGGCAGAGTTGGACCAGCCTTGGTCTTCTGGGTCCTAAAGCCTCTTCACCTTTTTCCATGGGACTGCCCATGAGTGTCTGTAGGCAGCGGTGGACATTGCTCCAGTCACCAAGCTCTGTACTCCATAGCTGGCACTAGGCCTGCTATACTTGGTACAGGTGACTTCTTTCAATGACACCCACATCATGATACAAAATCCCTTCTGGATCCAGTGCTCCATGCCCTCCCTGCAGCATAGGAATATCTGTCCGCCTGTGCAACACTCATGCCCATGAGGCTGAGTGTGAGCCTCAGAGTAGCCAGTGGGGGTGGAGCCTCAAGGTCAGATCTTCATGGTCAAGGCCAGGCAGGTGTGCTCAGGCAGGGCCCCCAGGGGAGGGCAAACCTGGGAGGAGGGGAGATGATAGAGGCTGAATCAGGGCAGTGCAGAGCAGACGAACAGGTCTTCTTCATCGCCTTCCCAGCCCTGGTACCTATGCCCTGTCCCCAGGGCGCTCTTTCTCATGAGAAGAGTGTCCTCTGCTCATAGCATCAGTGTGATGCCTCCCTGACAGGCTGTGGGTCCCAGGGAGGTCACTGCTTTTACCTGCCCCTCATTTGTAAAATGGGATGGATTGCCAACTCTTCTCTCCAGAACTTTCAGCACATCTGAGATCATCTCCACTCCCAAAGTCTGGTTGCTTCCCTCTTGTAGAGATGTGACAAAACCAGACGTGTGAACTAATAGGTGAGCAGTGGACTGGGGCCACAGGACCAGGAATGGACTCGGAATCTTCACTGCCTGCTGAGTGGCTCCAGGCAGGCCATTGTCCGCTCTGAGCCCCATTGTGATTAGGTGATTTCTAAATGAAAACCCTTTCAGTCTTAAGATAGTTAGCCAATGAAATATTACTTTGAAAACATAATCCTTGTCTTCCTCTAGTCAAAGAGCTTTGGGCTGCAAACTTAAAAGCCGCTGCTTGCTACTGGCCATCTTTCCCACGTGGGGGCCACACGAAACCTGCCACAATGACTGGAATGCTTCCCAGGTCAGCTCCCAGCCAGACACTGGGAAAGCATTCCGGGCAGCCCACTATGTTATTATTGCTTTCTGATAACACCACATGTCTCTTAAAATAGTTCTCAAGCAGATACTGTGACCTTCAAACATCTCAAGGCAAAGGGTAATGACAGTGACATGGCCAACACTAGGGTTTCCTCCTATGTCCTCCCCTCTTGGGAAAGGATCTGTGCTGTGAGCGTCGGCGCGGGGAGCAGGTGCAGCAGGCTGCCTCTGTAGCCCACAGGGAAGCCAGATCAAGGAGCCGAAAGGGAATGAGGGCCTCCAGCCTCCACCCGGCACTGCAGTAGATGCAACACACACACACCTTGGCCACAGGGCAAGCCAGCAGCCCACCCAGGGCTGCCTCCAGCTGCCAGGTTCAGTGAACCTCAGTGCCCAAACCCTCCCCAAAAGGTTTGCCTCCTGTCCCGCTTCTCACCAGTTCCATCTAGGCCTCTCTCCTCGTGGCTGGGGAGTAGCAGATCTGCAGAGTTCCTTCCTCTTTATCTGCCCTGCATCTCCTGCTAGCTTGCTGACCAAGACAGAATCTTCCTGCTGACTCTTTTCTGCTGTTTCATTAGATTCTACATCTACCAGCCCAATGTGGCATGCAAAAGATTTCCAAACATTCATGACCACATACACAACTTCTTAAAGATTTTTTTCTGGGCATATTCTTAATCTAACAAGGCCACCCTCTTTCCTTGTCAGTACCAAACATTGCCCTCTTGGTTATATCCTGCCTCCTATCCCTGGGCTGCAGAAGGAAGTTGGTGGGACTTGGACTTGGCAGGGAGCAGCTCCATTGTGACAAGCTCCTGCTGGAAAGTGAAATTAATGATAGAGTTCTGTGACACTCTGTGGGTCCAGGGAAATGTATGGAGCCTGACCACAGGTCACTAAGCAGGGGCCTTCCCTCTGGAGGTCAGCTGTAGGACCAGCCTCTACCCTTCTCTGAGTTTCCAGAAAGAATGAGACTGGGCACACTTGGTCAGGTGCCTCCCCTTGGACTGAGAGGCAGGGTTGCCCTGGGGTATCAGCGTTGTGTTTCTAGAGAAGCAGAAATCGTAGTGAGCTTGGCCACCCTGCCTGTCTCAGCCCCCAAGAAGTGTCTGCCATAGTCAGAGTAAATAATGTCTAAAAACTAATAACAGCAGGTGGAAGGTAAGAAGGGCAGCTCAGGGAGAGACTTTCAGAGCATGCTAGCCAAAGGCATTTGGGCTTCTCTGTGTCATTGAGTTGCTGTTGGTGTGTCAGGGCAGGGGAGAAACTTGATGTACTAATGTGCTCATTACTGCTCCTTCCTGGGACAGCTCAGAGGTGCTCACAGCAGTGTCCCTGGAGGGTCTGGCCTCTGCCACACTGCAACACCTGTGTTACCTTTGTTTCTGATGGCAGATATGCTAATCTGTATCACTAGTCTCCCATAGTCAGACTGGGTTTCTGCTGCCTGAATGAAAGAAACTTACCTAATTTATCCACCAACCTGGCATTGGCCCAGTGCCCCTCATTTCCCCCAGCCACACATTTCCTCCTGCGGTCCCCTCTACTTTGAATGTCATCCCAGAAGCCAGCTCCTCATGAGGAAATTGTGTCTGACCTTTGAGGTCTCAAATGCTGCCTCCTTCCTGAAGGTTTTCCTGATCTTCCCAAATGGATATGATGCCTTCCGAGACCATCCTAGACCATCTTCTACCAACCAGTGGCACTTACCTTAGTCTGGTGGTCTTAGGTAATTATCTTTTACCTACTCTCTCAACTAGAATTGCAGGCTCTGTGTAGGAAGAATCTGGCTTCATTCTCCTCTGAATCTGTCACTGGGCCTCACCAGTACTGATCCCTGGAAAATGCCCAGTGTCAGTGCAGTGGAATGGAGGTACATGGAGAGAGGATGGGGCTTTGGGAGGGAAAATAAATCTGAAGTGCCTGTAGGCTTTCTTGTGGCCTTAGACCAGCATGTGGCTGGTCAAGAGCACAGATATAGAACCAAGACCTCATAGAACCAAGACAGGTGCTCACCTCCACATGCACTCACATGCACAGTTCTGCACGTGCCCTCCAAGTGCCTGGCAGCATAGGGGCTGGGGACATCTCTCCACCCCAGAGAAAAGGCCCATGGGAGGAGTTAGAATCAGAGCAGCTGCCCTCCCAGAAGGCTGGAGAGATTCATGGGCCCATCCATGAAGAATGACTAGGGCTCTTGCCCTGGGATGGGCGCAGGCCTCAGAGAGGCACGTCATGTGGGCATTTCTGGCTGCTATGTGGATGTGCTCAGGCTACAGGGTGCATTCAACAAGGCACAGAGAGAGTCCTGGGCAGGGACACATTAGCAACCTGAGAAAGTTCTTAGCAAACAACCTGAGCCAAGGAGTCCTCTGCCGCAGGAGAATGTGCCGGAAGCCCAGCTGCTAAAGTCTGAGACAAAGAAGTAGGGTGTGTGCCATTAGCTATTGGGGAAGACAGCGATGAGTAGGGGAGGGGAAGGGGTTTGCCCTCACACTGCCACCAGGGAGGGCCAGCCTGGTCATTGGCAGCCAGACTGAATGCTGCAATAAGCTCTTGACCCCAGGCCCACTACAGGGCCTCCCTGCCTTTAACTTAGGATATACCATTCCAGGAGGCCATGGAGACATTTTCCAAAAGGCCTGAAGGTAGCATGGAGCAACCTGCTGGGCTTTGAAGGAACAGCTCCTACAGTTACAGGAGCACAGCCATTTGGTTTAAAATCCCCATAAAAGCAGCAATGCTCATTTCCCATATTGGGTCATATTTCCTAATTACTGTCCCAAAGGAAACCTAGCCAGAAGGAGAGAGGAGAAGCCAGCCCCACCGCCTTCATTTGTACATTTAAATAAAGTGTGATTAAAAAGCACACCCTACACATTTCCCTGGAACACACCTTCCTTCAGTGGGCATTTCTGATCAACACAAAATGGAATCACTGGAAAAAATTATTAGTTCAGCTTGAAAGTAATTGCCACTTATTTTGTTTATAAGGCAAGCTCTGTTGGTGACATCAGATTAGACTTAACTGCATCCTGTTTTGATGCTAACTAATATTTGCCCTAATACTAAGCATAAATAAGTAGGAATTTCTCCTGAGACGCCACAGATATTACATCTTTAATGGGACCTAATAGTCAGAGGCAAGCCAATTGCCCTGCTGTGGGATTATAATTATGTGTGCTCTTTTTCCCCCTTTTAAATTTCATGAACAGAGAAGAGCACTCGAAGCCATTAGGCTTTCTCCAGAATGTGGGGTAAAAATAAAAACCCGTGTGCAAATTCCACGTCATCCATTCCGGAAGGTGACGGCATTCTGAACACTCCCTTGATGCACTGCCTTCCCCAAGGTTCCGGGTAAGTGGCTGATGCCATCCACAGCTGGCAGGGGGCTGGACGTTTGAAAGGAGTCACACCCACACTGAGGCCAGGAGCCTAATCTTCAGGTGGCCCCTGCCCTCCAAGACAGACTGGTGCAGCTCCTTGGGTGGCTCTGGCCTCCACCCTCTGATCTCTGCAGGGGAAACATCCCCTGGCTTTATCTGGGAATTTTCTGTTGCTTTTTGCATTGAGAATGTTTGGTGGTGAAGACTCAGAGCCCAGCCTTGAAGGACACCTGAGCTGCCTGGAAAAATAGGCAGAGCCCTAATTATGAGCTTATTGAGGCCTCTCGTTCAGACCTGTCCCTCCACTCTGCCCCACCAAGCTGCTGAGAATCAGGGCCCCGGAGACAAGAAACTCTGTGACTGCTTTGAGAAAAGACTAGATAGACGTCACCTCTGATGCTGGAGGCAGAAGGTGGGCATAGATTGTAGAGAAAGAGAACGTTGGGAAGTAGATGCTTGGGGGGCCTCACCCCCACAAGCTTGGGACGACAAGCGAGGAGACAGTGTGCCAGAGCAACCAGAAGCTGGGGGCAGGCCGACCCTGAGCAGGCGGCAGGAGGGCGGGAGCAAGCAGCAGGCTCAGGGCTCTATGCTTTCCAGAGCCTTCCCATCAGGCAGGGGAGACTCAGGCAGAAAGGTCAGGGGTGGCACGGGTCTGCTTCCTTCTCCCTTTTGCTGGAGTATTGGACCCTATTTGGGTCAGCCTGGAAGTGGTCTTCAAGAGGGCCATTTTTATGCCACTGGGCATTTCCCAAATCTGTCCCCTTCTGGACATCTGAAAATGACCTCTTCCCATATTCCCCACCTGGGCTCCCCAAATGATCTCAAGTAGACCTTGATATCTTCTGTTTGGCTCCCTGGGTCCAAGGAATCCTAAAGACTGAGGAAGCCCATCTCCATGCCTTGCTTGGCTGGGATCCTGCTAACCCTTTCCTGGCCTCCCATCTCCCTGGCCCTCCATCAAACTAATGGCTTTGGTTAATAATTCCATCTGCACCTGACATGAAGGTACTCAATAAGCAGTCACTATTATTTTATTATTATTTGGTAGTAGGTAGGGAAGAAATGTGTGGGGCATGGATAAAACACGCCACAGAAACTCAGAGGGGAGACAGTTTACTGACAGTGAGAGGAGGCTCACGTGGATCTGATGAGAGCCAGGAATGGAGAGGGCTTTCCAGGCCAGGAATCATTGCCATGAGCAAAAACCCAGATGTGGGTTTGGGAAACAGTGTGGATTACTTGACTCCAGCAAGAAGTTCTTGTTAAGAGAAGGAAGCTGGAAGCAGATGGGGACGAAAAAGGGAGAGAGTCGGGGAAGGAGCCCAGGAAGGCTGGGCTCATATTCAAGACGGGACCACAAACTTTAGGCTGAGCTCTTCAGGTGTGGTCCCACCCTCGGTAAGGGACCCAGAGAATCTTCACACCTGGGAGTGACAGATGTGCCGTGGTGTTTAGGAAGGCAGTCTGGAATCTTACAACAGGGATGGGAGTCAGAGAGCCAGAGGAGGGGAAGGGTGCAGCACTGAGGAACTGAGGCACTGGGGTCGTCCATGCCAGCGAGCGCTGCCAGAGCAGACAGAGCCTTCCCACTGCAGGGGGAATTGCCACCCCTCCAGGGACTTGCTGCACGTGTCTTTTAGGACAAGTGTTTGCTGCAACTGAACAAGATCCTACCCTTCTTTATTAATTTAGGGGGAAAAAGTACAGAAAAATAAAGTAATGAAATATGGTATTTCAGACCCCTAGAATTAACCATCATGGCTATTTTGGTGTATTTGGTATATTTCTCCATCTTTTTCTGCACTTAAACCCTTTTTTAAAAAATTGTCAAAGTACTATATTCTTTTTTTTAACCCATGCTAGAACATGTCAGCTAAAATTAAGGCCCTTTACCCTTACCTCAGTGCAGTGGCAACCTCTAGGATAAGTCCCACGTTGCCTTCAACTCAGTTTTATGGCTGTATGTAGATAAGAATATATACAAATAGAAATAATAATTTTGCTTGGCATGGCTTTACTTTCATAGCTGGTAAGATAATAGATTTCTCTGTACCTTGATTTTTTTCACTCAACATTAGGTTTTTGAGATTTATCCACGTTGATTCAGGTAACTCAAATCTATGGCTTTTGCTGCCTATGTACGTTCTTACGTTTGCACGTATCACATTCACTCTGTCCTTTCCCCCATTCACATTCCCCTTAGGTTGCTGCAGTTTGTTACTACTGCAAAGATTGCTGCAGTGAATATCCTTGTACATCTCTCATGGTTTCTACCTTTCAGCTGATACACCAAATCACCCCTGTCTTTAAGGCTCTGAAAGCCATTAGCCTGAGAAAGATCATCATTCCCCTGGGGCTAGTACCAAAGTGGAATTGCTGAGTGAAAAGGTACGTGCATTTTAATTCCCTTCTTTTCTATGAAGGGGTTCAACTGGCCACATATATTCCCAAAATAAACCCCTCAGCCTTTGAAAACTTCAGTGTTTAAGTGGGAAACTAAACTAAAAATATTTCACATGGATAATGCCATTTGGCCTCAGCCTACTACTGATAATTGATATAAAGTTTCATTCTTATGTTTTTACATTTTTAATTATAAATATATGATACCATCACATAAAGTTTTGGAGGAGATAAAGAGCCATTCACATGGACGTAATTAGAAATCACACTCTTTCTGGGCAATATTCATCACTGGATGGCTGCAAATCCAACAGATGAAAAGCTGGCAGGGACTTCATGCTAATAGAAGCTGATGCCACCAATCAGTGGGGACTGATCTGTCATCATTCATGGTGGTTCTGCCAGACACCTTGCTCCTTAAGGTAGGATGCCATGGGAAGAACACCCCACCATACAGCCACAGCTCCTCCTGAAACAAAACAAAATTGAATATGAATGTGAGCAAAGATCTAGGTTTAATTACTGGTCAAAGGAAACTTGGAGGCTAGATAAACACTTTAAATGACACCTTTAGGACAAAATCAGCCAAATCCAGAAGGTGGAGAATACACAGGATGGACAATCATTTCTTCGACAAATAAACAACATGAAAAGGGGGCTATTGTGGGTTATTTAAATAGATTTAAGACACTTATCGCCAAAAAAGTGTGAAATTTGGTTAAACTCTAATTAGAACAAGTCAACTACAGAAAGACACATTATAGAAAATCAGGGAAAACTGAACACAAATAGAGTATTAGATAATGTTTATTTTTGATAGCCAAGATGATGGTAACAACTAAGTTCAAATCTCCCAAATTAACCTGCAAAAAGGAGGAAAGAAGGGAGGGAGAAAAGAAAACTAAAATTACACAAAACCATGCTTTCCACATAATTAGGAGACAGATAATATTAACTTCAAATTATTTGACTGAACAAATAAACATATTGTAGGTAATGTGAGCTAAGTCTATTATTATGGTTAGAAACAGGAGTTACAAGTGGAAAGTGACAAAGATAAATGAAGTTCATGGTGATGGGTTGGGATTAGAGGGGTCAGTGTAAGATTATGTATACTGATGTATGTGTGTGTATACATATTTATCTATTTATGTCTATCTATATATATGTATATACATGTATATATAATAGCTATGTAGCTACATAGACACACACATGTTGGCCATGCATGGCTGCAGGTGTGTGTATGTATATACATGTATTTCCCAGCATGGCCCACTGGGAGAGCCTAGAAGCAATGACATCCCCAAAACAATGAGCACATCTCGCACCCAGTCTTACTTCTAAATTCCATTTATAATAAAAGGAACCAGCAATCCTTGGTAAAATGGCTGACTCCAGGGCTGACTATGGAAAGTACAAGATGAAACCAGAACATCTTGTTATGCTCAAAAGTTAGAAGTGCTCAAAAGACTATGGAAATATGTCTAACGGACATGAGATTCAGCATGAAGGGCTCTCGGTGGCCCAAGTATGAGACAATTAGAACATCAAAATTAATAATGGCATTACAGATAATAACCAGTAAATTAAGAAAGTAAATTAAGAAGCTACAAATTCACACTGACATCAATCAATCAATCAGTCAATCCTTATCTATGAAGCAGCTGATGAATCCTTACCAGACACTGAAGTATGTCAGTCTTGATCTGGTATTTCCCAGCCTCCAGGTAAGTAACTATTGTTTAAGCCATGGAATCTATGATACTTTTGTCATAGTGGACCGAAGAGACTTAGAGAAATGGGTTAGGGAAGAAAAAAAATGTGTGTGTAGGGGAGGGAGTTGGAGGTAGATAAATAGAGTAAATGAGGTATAACATTAACATTTTGAGACTTTAAGGCTATATGGAAATTCTTTTAATTATTCTTCTAACTTTTCTGTAAGTCTAAAATTTTATCAAAATTTTAAAATATATAAACACACAAAAGAAATTACTTGCTTTGCTGGTTGTTAAGAAATGATTTTTAAAAAATCATTGTCTATTAAAAAATTTTAAATATAAGCAAATATTGCAAAAAGCTAATAACTGAAGTCTAGGCAGTGGGTTTATAAGAATTTATTATCTTCTCTACACCTCTGTAGGGGGTCTTCATGTTTTTCAAAATCTGCATGAGCTCTTTGAGTAACAAAGATACTACCTTTCATATCATGTTTGCCTCAAATGTTTTTCCTGAAAATTCACTTTAAATGAAACGATAATGTATAGTTATGTCTTACTTAGTAACCAGACAGCCACTATGCAAACCACCTATGATAGTCTCTCTAAGAGGACCTCCATATCCTGGCAAGGCAGTCATTTGTTTAGAAAACAAGATCACTATATTTATCTAGAACATAAACTATTATGAAAGGACTGTCTCTTAGATAATTTTCCAAAGACCACAAAACGGACTAAAAGTCTTTGTTATGTCTTCCAGATCAAAATAACTAACTTTAAAAATGACTGATGTGGTCTTTGTACTGTTTCTTAACAACAAAACTAACAGTCTCATGACTAGTAAAAATAGTATTATGATAACCAAATAAGCTTAATCCACAGGAAAAAAAAAGTGACACAACTTCTATTTTTACAGGAAAAGAGTTGATCTATTTCTCCAGTAATGTATTTCTAAATAAATCAACCCAAAACTAGGATAGAAAAGAGCTCCGGATCTGACACCCACATTGCCCCTTAAGTGGTCCGTGTTCCTCAAGTAGGTGATGTGTGGCTGGTGGCCCCATCATCCAAGGGCACCTAGGTCTCCCAACCCAGTTGCCCTCTGTCTCAGCCCTGCCTCTCCTCCCCCATTTCTCACCTCTCTGACACTCACTAAGCAGTCATGCACTAATGTGTGACAGTCAGTGCTGATGAGAAAAACAGAGCTTCCCCCTGAAAGGGTGTCTCCAGTGGGGCTCTGTGATGGGCAGATCAGAGGGGCTTTGTAAGCAAACAGCCCCACCAGGGACAGGGCCTTCCAGAGACAGAGGATGACTTCTGCCATTTGGATCACAGTGTTGGTTCTGGTCAGAGTCAGCTGAACATTATACTAAAAACTTTCCCAGCCACCAAAAGCTGGGCTGGGCATACTTTCTGCTAGTAACTCTTATGTTGGCTGTCTCAGGTATAGCTTTTGTGTCTACTCCTTACCAACTGTGAGGCAATACTCAGCAATTTCTTGCATTCATTATACAGAATCTGTCCACAGCAAAAGCATTTTGTGAGGTGCTTGGGGCCACAGTTGAAAATTTTCTATTTGTCGTCTGTTTTCTCCCATGTGCCACATTTCAGCTGCTAGTCAGCTCACTCTCTCTCCATCCTGCCCCTTCAACCCTTTGGGGTCAGTAAACTACAGCCACACCTGCTTTAGTGGAGCCACCAAGCCCATCTACCTGTGTCTCATCTAGGACTGCTGCAGAAGTATAAAGGCAGAGTTGAGTTGCAGGGTCAGACTGAATGGGCCACAAAGCCTGAAATGTTTACTGTCTGGACTTTAAGAAAGTGTTCCAGCCTGCTTTAAACCTCTTCTATTACCTACCTAGATTTTCCCTAGGACCGCTCAATTTGCCACTCCTTTCTTATTAAGAAGAGCAGTTCACTATTTTACGGTTTCTGTCTTTAACCTTACACACCCAAATCAATATTGAATACAAGCTTAGGGAAGCCATTACACAGATCATAACTGTTCACACTTCACAAACAGAAGAGCTTCCGGCTACTACACCCAGCCCAGGATTCACAGAAGGCAGCAAGGAGGTGTATATAAGAAAAGAACATTTCAATTTGCTGCAACATACATTATTTTATATGATCATTTTAGGCACACTGAGCTGGAATGGCCTTTCGGGCCTAATACAGTGGAATCAAATCCTTGAACTCCTCCCAGCCCCTGTGACATTAGCCAATGGACTCTGGTTGTCCTGAGGTGTGGAAGGAGGTCTGAGTGGACTAGCCTGGGATGTAGAAAGAAAAGCCTGAGTCAGGAGGAGGAGAGGACCAGAGAAGAGAGCTGAGCTGCAGGCCCACTGCAAATTCAGGGGTTTCCAGTCCTACTGACTCAAGTGAGTTGAGGTTCTAGATGAATTATCTCTACGGGAAAAATAATGAAGGGAGAAACTGTCTCTGATGGCCAAGACTGCCCTTCAGTCCCAGGCACTCCCTGTGCTCTTGACTTTTCTGCCAAATCTAAGCAGACCTCAGCTGCAGTCATGCTCCAATCCAGATTTTATCAGTAACAAACATGAAAATATGCTTGACATCATTAGTAATCATGGAAATGCAAATCAAGGCCACAATAAGATACAATTTCACACCCATTAGGATGGCTAGAAACAAAAAGCCAGAGAACAATTACTGTCCAGGATGTAAAGAAATTGGGATCCTCCTAAACTGCTGGTGGGAATGTAAAATGATGCAGCCACTTAGGAAAAGAGACAAGCAGTTCCTTGCATGATTAAACATAGTTATCACATGATCACATGACCCAGCAATTCTACTTCTAGGGGTACACCGAAGAGAAATAAAAAGATATGTCCATACCAAAGCTTGTAGACAACAGCATTATTCCTAATAGTCAAAAAATGGAAAACAACCCAAATGTCCATCAATTGATGAATAAATAAGTAAAATGTGATATGTCCATACAGTGGAATATTATTTAGCTGCAAAAATGAATGAAATACTGATCATGCCACAACATGTGCAAACCTTGAAAACATTCTGCTAAGTGAGATAAGCCAGTCACAAAAGACCACATAGCATATGCTTCCTTCATATGGAAGTCCAAAATAGGGGATTCTATAAAGATAGAAAGTAGACTAGTGGTTGCCAAGGGTGGAGAATGGAGATGGGGGCAGGGGGGATAGGATGATAACTAAAGAGTATGGGCTTCTTTGAGATGATGAAATTTTCTAAAATTGACTGTGGGGATGGTTGCACATATCTGTAAGTATACACTTTCAGTGGGTGAATTATATTGTATGTGAATTGCATCCAATAAAGGTGTTTAAACAAAATGTAGGTAGAGAGAGGCCCAGATAGGAGGGCAGAGACAGGAAGAACATGTGTCATGAAAAACTGAAAAGGCTGTAAGCCACCCGTAACTGTTATCTCTGGGACATTAAGAAATTAAGGACATTAAGGGTGGGTGTTTGTTTCATTTTTACAGTAACTTGTTTTGTTGCCCCCAAATTTGTGACTGTGGACAAAAGCTGGGGCTGAGATGTATTAAAGTTCCCACATCCTGAAAAGTCACCAAGGACTTGCAAATGGGTACCTAGCAAGTGGCAACAGACTGCTGTTTCAGAGGTAACTGAAGGAAGAAAACCCACCCAATTACCCAACTTAATCAACTATGATGGCTAATTTCATGTATCACACTGGCTGGGCCACAGTGCCCAGGTATTTGGACAAACATTATTCTGGATGTTTCTGTCAGGATGCTTCTGGCTGAGATTTACATTTAAATCAGTAGACTTTCAGTAAATCACATTACTTTCCATAATGTGCGTGGGCCTCATCCAATCAGTTGAAAGACCTGAATAGAACAAAGGACTGACTTCCCCTGAGCAGGAGAGATTCTCCCAGCAGACAGCCTTCAGACTAGAGCTGCAGCACTGGCTCTTCCTTGGGTCTCTAGCCTGCAAGCCCACCCCGCAGATTTTGGACTTGTCAGTCTCCATAATCATAAGAAGCATATTTATTCTTAAATAAATATACATACACACCCATTCCTATTGGTTTGTTTCTCAGGAGAACCCTCATATACCAACCCTCACTGTAGGCCACTTTAACCCCATCAAAGTCTATATAAGCAGAGAAAGAGGAAAACATGTATGATTGGCCTCAGGAGGAATCTTACCCCATTCTGGGAGAAGGTTCCCTCCACTGTCTCCCAAGCCAAATAAGTGAGGGGGTGTCCTGGGGATTCAGGCACCTACAAAAAGAGGAAATGGGCCTTTCATTTCATGGTTGGACCTCTTCCAAGGATTGTTCATCTGTCCTCCACCTCCCTGAACCAGAGAAAATAGAACAGCAAGAAGGTCTCATGGCAGCGATGTGGTTGACAGCCAAGCAGCCCGCATTGTCATCTGAGCGGTAAGAATATACGGGCTTTCTATGGGTCCGGAAGTGTCCCAAAAGATGGCTAGGCTTGAGCCACCTTGCTGATGTAGTACCTGAGAGACTGGGCCACCGCGAGATGGAATGCCAGCAGCCAGACGCCCCTGGGGGTGAGGGGGAACCCGAGCTGCGGGAGCTGAAGAAGGGTGAAGGAGGCTGTGCCAAAGCTGGGTTTCCCATCTCAGGAAAGGCCCTGCAGAGAGGCCCCCAGAGAACGCACACTCACAGGGTGTGGACACTGATCACACCAGATGCATTGCTGGTAAGTCGGCATTAGCACACAGCCAGACTACACAGTCCAGCCTAGCCTCCCCTGGAATTTGGGAATTTATATGACTGTACTCTGGTAAAAGACACACATGTAAGTGGCAAGCACTACTCATTGGCCAGACCCCTAAAATCTCTTGTGCCATCCTCCACGGGCTTTCCTCATCTTTTCAGTTGCTTGTTTGGGCTGGTCAGATAGAGAGGATATAGCAGAGAACTCAGAGAGAGCAGCAGAGCCACTAGATGGAGGAGCTTGACCCCAGACCAGGCACCATGCCTCCAGCTCATCCGCCCTACCTCCTCTCTTGCTCGTGATTGCTCCCACCTCAGGTTAACTATGGCAGTGAACTCTCAGCTATCCTCTCCCAAGGCCCATAGCCTCCTGGGATAATACACAGGGATTCCTGATATTTGGGGGTCGAGAATGTTTCTGAGCACCCCTACCCTGATAGCTATATCTCCAAGAAGGGGAAGACAAAGACTTTGCATTTTTTTAACCAATCTGTTCCACTTCTCTTCTACAGCCCACCAGGGCAGAAGGGGTGGGCATTTTACTTACTTTTCCTGTGGAACAAAATTTATAATTATATTATACTGTGAGTTTCTCTAACCCACGTGTTTTGTAACACTGGCCCAGCCCAGCTGCTAACATGTTAAGGGAAGCTTCAAGAATTTATAAGAAGCTTTTTCTCCCTACAAATCTTGGCTCTTAAGATTACTGTCCTGTTAGAAGTTCAAAAAAAAGCACTTAATTTGAAAATTCATAACTGAACGATGACATGGTATTCTAGCTAATATCTACCTTGTGCCTGGAGCATTGAAACCTATTGCTACAGTGCTAGTGTGGCAAATCCCGTGAAACCGGCATCTCAGCCAACTCTCTTCTCACTAGACTTCTTATTCCATAAACACAGGGACTAAACACAACATTTCCAGGTAGTTCCACATACAACCTAGGATCCACCAAGCTAGCACATCTTCTCGAGACTTGGGAGAATGGGTTAAGCAACTAGAGGCTCAAGCCACACAGCAGGACATGGTACCTTCCTGAAGCTTGAATGCAGAAGCAATGGGCTCTTCTCAGCAGCTGAAATGGGATTTTTAGTGCCTGGTGTCAGGAGTGTCGCGCAGTGGGTGGTAGCAGCAGTAGGATTTTCCCAGAGCAGTCCTGTGCATGGTTAGGTGATTTTCCTGGCTGTGAGGCAGCCAAGTTTATTCCCTTGTTTCCTGGGAGATCCTATAAGCAAACTAACATGATTTTAAAATCCCCTTTCTGATTAAACTCTCTAGTATGGATTTTGTTGTTTGCTGGTAAGAACTCTGTCCAACACAGGTGGGGAGCCCAGAGCATGAAGAGTTACTGGATATGAAAATACTTTTAAAATGTTATCCCCTTTAAACATGTTCTCTAAATGCAAGCCAAGTGAATTTATAAGCTTCTTGCTGAAATTGTGAGGAAGAGATATCAAAAGTTTCTAGAGAGGAAGGGATAGTAAGTGGGAATTAATTATAAACTTCCTGCTATTACAAATTTATTATGTGTAAGAGGCCAATGCCTTTGTCTTTATTTAGTGTGCTGCCTTTGTTTTACATTATTGAAGGCGCATGTGTGTGTGTGTGTGTGTGTGTGTGTGTGTGTGTGTGTAGAGAGAGAGGTTAATTCATACTAGTAAATTTAATCAGAAAAGGGATTTTCAAATCATATATATATGAGTTTATATATCATAAAATCAGGCCTTAGCCCCATTTTTTCTCAATTCTCTACTACTGAGGTTTCAAGGAAACTCACCACTAGGTTGGGCTCAGATTCCTAGCCACACATTGTCATGATGACACATCCAGTAATTAAGTCTGACCTGGTAATTGCTGCCATTATCTTGCACAACCAGAAGATGTTAAAGTTCTTTCCAACCATAGCATTTTACGCCTCTATAAATATCATATCTAAGGCATTGAAGTCTTGTTTCTCCAACCAGACTGCAAGCTTCTATCAGGCCAGACAAGCCCTCTTAGAAAGCTCATGATTCCTGCACAGATTGTCTTACACAGAGTCTATGTCAGGGCCCCAAGAAAGGGATCTGGGACCCAGAAGTCCACAGGTTTTCTCTTGGCTCCCTGGGGCATTTGCACATGCCATTCCCTCCCTCTGCTACATGACTACCCAACTCATGGACTGATCCACGTGCCTTCATGCTTTGTCTCTCATGTTCACTGCCATATCCTTCACTCCTAAAACTGTGCCTAGCCCATAGTGGGTGCTAGGCAAATATCTGATAATCAGTGACAAAATTGACTGAAGAGCAATATGGATTTTAACTAGCATGATTCATTATTCATTAATAGATATAGGAATAGTGGTAATTCCAGCTTTTCCCTTTTCCTGACCTTTCTACTTCTGGGCTCAGAAGCTAAAGGCAGGAACTGCATCAAGTTCCAATGGGTTGTTTGGTCCAAAGCTCTCCTTTATACCATGTCCATGTGCTGTTTGCGTCATATTTGAAGCCTGGGCCATGACAGTAATCACAGGCTAGGAGCTAACGAGTATTAAGCCTTTATTTTATGGCAAATTCTTTCTATTCGATACTTCTGATCCTTACAACAGCCTTGCTGATTTTTCTATCCCTAATTGATAACCAAGGACCCTGAGCTTCAGGAGCATTAAGAAATTTGCTCACCATCACACTTCTTATAAATTGCACAATAAGATTTTGACTCCAAAGCTAGTGCTCATTCCTTCATGATAAAGGTCATAAATTAAGAGCATTCCTGGGAATGTCACCAACGACATAAATTACAGCAATCCCCTGCAGGGGGCCTCACTGGTGGATTGAAGTGGGTTGATAACAAGGTTGCAAGAAACGAAGTCTGCAACTCCCTCAAGAGTCAAAAGCAGAGTGGGCAGCTCCAGCCTGCACCAGTGTGGCCTGAGCTCCTGGCCACCCATGTTGGGTAACGCTGAGCAAAGCCACCAGCCTCTCCTGACCTCAGCAACCTCGTTTCCAGGTGGGAGAACATGGCGACCGAAGTCCACTGACAGCTCCAGAGTGCTGGGAGAATTAACTAATAAATGATTGGGAAGCGCTCCACAAACATAAAGTGCTATATAAATGCTTGATAGTAACAACCGCCCTGTCAGGCATCCATCGTTGCATTTGAGCCCTGTGGTCCCTGTATAATGATACTGAACCCTACAAAGTGCTTTACAAATAGTAAATAATTCATTCTCAGGACACCCCAGGGAAGCAAGAAAGTATGCCTCTTACTTTAGAGGCACTGAGATCCAACATTTGCTGGGGCTGCTCAGCCAGGAGTCCTTGCAAAGCCAAGCTTGGATCACTGTGGCCCTCCGTGCTGGGCCAGGCTGGGCCCAGCTGCTCAGGACTAAGAGCAGGCCTCTGCTCCCCGGGCTTCTGGGCAGGCATTTGTCTGTCAGGCTCTGGAGCTGAGAGACAGGCTGGGAGAGTGAGAGGCACAGGAAAATGAATAAATATGGCTGGAAGTGGAAAACACACAGTAGCTTCTTGATGTCAAGGCATTTAGCCTTTGAGTAGGTTGGACACATGCAGGGCCTCTGAGAGGGAGAGCAGCCAAGGAGGGGAACTTACAGAGCAGGAAGAAGACACTGAATTCATCCACCTCCTCCTAAGGTCCAGGGACTCCCCCACCTCAGGCTGGGTCCTGAGTCCACCAGGTCTTAATGGGGGCCCTCCTCAGGCGGGGCTTGTAAGCTGACCTCCCCTGCCAGGGAAGCAGGGCTTGGGGAAGCAGGAGATACCTAACTTCCCGGATACCAGGGCAAGAACCCACCCTTCAGAGAGGCTGCTGCACGGGGCTCAATCCAGGAACCTGAGGTCAGTCTGTCCAAGACAGGCAGGGTGGCTGGCCTCTGAGGGGCTGGGCATCAGAGCACTCCTTACTCTTGGACCTGACTGAGGGGTCCCAGGAATTGAGACTCCAGGTCTCTCCATGTCCGTTTTGACACTGTCTCCTCCCCTGAGACCTCAGAGAGGTTGAGGATCCCACCTAGGTGTTTTCACCCTAAGAAAGGGCATCAAAAGGCCTGTCTTCCCAAGAAGTGTGACTGTCAGATGGTCCCTAGGTGCCATCACCATTTCTGATGCTTCAAGGAAGAAATTTCAGGCGAGACCAGATGACTGAGTTTCTCCAAAGTAGGGCCCTGAGTTAATTGAAGATAGTAATTCCAGCTCCCTACTGACTCACTGTGTACACAGGACAGACCTCTTAACCCCATTCCCAACAATAAAATGTGGATAACCATTGTCACTTTGCACCCCTGTGTGGAGGGCAGATACCCTGACAAGTTAATGGGCTTATAAGTCATGGGACTGCTGTATAAGGCCACTCCCTGGTGCTGGGATGGCACTTGTGTCCCTCTTCCCCACTGGCATCTCTTCCAAGGGTGGCATTTGGCACCTATAACAACCAACAGTCCCAAAACCTCAGGCCCACTCACAGGTAAGTCAGAAGCCTTCTGGCAGGTGGCATTTTTATTGTTGCCCCCTGAAGGACAGGACTAGAAGGCAGTCAGTTGAGTATCAACTTTGTGCAGGTTGGGTGCCTTACACGCACCATCTTACTTATCCTCACAGCAAATAATAAAGCTGAGGTCCAGAAGAGTTCATGTCCTCCAGGTCTCCCAGATGGCCAAGCCAGTTCATGCTGGGTCACCTACTCCAAACCCAGCAATCCTTCGCTCTGGCCTTCTGCTGCAGAGCCCAGGGAGGCAAGGGCAGGGCAAACAGGCCAGGAGGTGCAGACCAGAGTGGAAGGTGGGGTTTCTCCTCCATGAGACAGCTGCAGTACCTGGAGCCAGGGGCAGCCACGTAACCCCTCTCTCCCACCAGGAACCAGAGGAGGGACAGGGAGAAAAGAACAGGAGCAGTCAGGTTATTTTCAGATAAAATAAAATTCAAGGTTAAAAAAAAATCTACTTAACATGTCAAAGAGGGTCATTTGTTATCTGTGCCCTGACTACATGTTTATGGTGTGCATTGCGTGTGCCAGGGGCTGTGCTGGGCACAGGGACAAAGCAGTGGACTGGTAGGCAAGCACTGCTCTCAGGACCTGTATGGAATAAAGGAGGAGATAATAATGAAAAAGTAAACCAGGGAACAAGGAATGGATCACAAATGGTAGGGAGTGTTCTACAAAAAACGGAGAATGCATGCCTCCCAGAAAGCTACTCTAGAAGGGAACACTGAAGCCAACAAAAAAAACTATTCAGAGTAAATACGTAATACCTAGGGAACTTCACCTTCAGAATAATAGCCTCAGTAGATATAAAGCCCTGGAAGGAAAAATTATTGCCATACATGTTAACATACATCTTTTAACCTTTAACAAGCCACATAGTTAAAAAATGAAGGACACGCAATAAGAATTATAATTAACAAAATTGGATTAACAGGTCAAATTTAGACTTTGTGCCCTACAGTGATTATGCCTACTTATCAGGTATCTCGGGACATTTATAAGAGAAGACATGAAAACCTGAAAAGCAGAAATTATGCATGCAACAGTGTAAAACAAAGCACAGCAAAACTAGAAGTTGATCACAAAGTTTACACACAAGTGAAATTTAGCCCAATGGAAATAGAAAAAAAGAGAAAGGGAACTCTGAACTAACTCAAATCATAGAGGTAACTTTTGCAATTAAAGATTCCTGGGAGGAAAACAATAAAAACAAAAAACTGAATTTCAAAGAATATGAAATGTGACCTGATCTGCTTCTGTGGAAGTAGAAACAAGTTTATAATCACAAGTTATTTCATTATATGTACATTTTAAAAACTGAAGATTAGTCAAGAGCATAAGAAGTTAACCACACACACACACACAAAAAAAAAGCCTACATGGGACAGGTAGATGGAAACAATAAAGGTAAAAGCAGAAATCAATACAGCAAACAAATCAAAACAGCAGGAAAGACTCCCATCCTAAGAAGAAGTAATTCATAAATCCTCCTCAAATTGGCTCTTCGTGTGTTAGGGGTGTGAGGGTTAGGTGAAAATCCCTATAAAATAGAGGAATTTCTGGTAAACCTAATCAAGAAAATAGTGAGATAGACAAATAAATATAATTAGTTATGTGAGATAAGATGTAACAAAGATAAGGAAATTTCAAAAATGATGACATCTCACATTGAAATTTACTCCAGAGAGCAAAAACATGCAGATAAAGTTGACCAATTTTCTAGAAAAAAAGGCAAATAGGAGGGGGCGGAAGATGGCGGCGTGAGTAGAGCAGCGGAAATCTCCTCCCAAAACAACATATATCTATGAAAATATAACAAAGACAACCCTTCCTAGAATAAAGACCAGAGGACACAGGACAATATCCAGACCACATCCGCACCTGAGAGAACCCAGCGCTTCGCCAAGGGGGTAAGATACAAGCCCCGGCCCCGCGGGAGCTAAGCGCCCCTCCCCCCAGCTCCCGGCGGGAGAAGAGCAGGCAGAGCGGGAGGGAGACGGAGCCCAGGACTGCCGAACACCCAGCCCCAGCCATCCGGGCCAGAGTGCAGGGCCCTCGATACTGGGAAAACAGGGCAGCAAGAACAGTGAGCAGGCACTGGAGGCTGGGCGACAGAGGACATAAGAAAAGCGCGCGACCATTTTTTTTTTTTTGGTTTTTTGCTGTTTTGTTTTGGAGAGCGCTTTTTGGAAGTCTTAAAGGGATAGGGACCCCAATATTAGGGAAACAGGGCAGAAAGACCGGTGAGCAGAGGCCTGAGGCTGGCACCGAAGAATAAAGAAAAACGAAAGACCACCTTTTTTTTTTTTTTTTAATTAAAAACTTTTTTTTTTTTTAATTTTTTTTTTTTTTTTTTTTTTTTTTGGTGGGCGTTGTTTTGTTTTGGCGGGTGCTTTTTGGAATTCTTAAAGGGGCAGAGCGGGTCACTTAATCCAGAAGTAGGGAATCCAGGATCTCTGGGCACCCTAACCCCTGGGCTGCAGGGAGCAGGGAGGCCCCTTACGGAGATAAATAGCCTCCCAGCCGCTCCTGCTCCAACGCGACTCCACCACTTTGGAGTAGCTGCCCGAGCCAGGCCACGCCCACAGCAACAGTGGAGATTAACTCCATAGCAGCCGGGCAGGAAGCAGAAACCCTGTCTGCGCGCAGCTGTGCAGCACAAGCCACTAGAGGGCGCTGTTCTCCCAGGAGAGGAAGGCCACAAACCAACAAGAAAGGAAGTCCTTCCAGCCATCACTCGTCCCAGTTCTGCAGACTATTCCTATCACCATGAAAAGGCAAAGCTACAGGCAGACAAAGATCACAGAGACAACACCAGAGAAGGAGACAGACCTAACCAGTCTCCCTGAAAAAGAATTCAAAATAAGAATCATAAACATGCTGACAGAGATGCAGAGAAATACGCAAGAGAAATGGGATGAAGTCCGGAAGGAGATCACAGATGCCAGAAAGGAGATCGCAGAAATGAAACAAACTCTGGAAGGGTTTATAAGCAGAATGGATAGAATGCAAGAGGCCATTGATGGAATTGAAATCAGAGAACAGGAACGCATAGAAGCTGACATAGAGAGAGACAAAAGGATCTCCAGGAATGAAACAATATTAAGAGAACTGTGTGACCAATCCAAAAGGAACAATATCCGTATTATAGGGGTCCCAGAAGAAGAAGAGAGAGGAAAAGAGATGGAAAGTATCTTAGAAGAAATAATTGCTGAAAACTTCCCCACACTGGGGGAGGAAGTAATCGAACAGACCACGGAAATACACAGAACCCCCAACAGAAAGGATCCAAGAAGGGCAACACCAAGACACATAATAATTAAAATGGCAAAGATCAAGGACAAGGAAAGAGTGTTAAAGGCAGCTAGAGAGAAAAAGGTCACCTATAAAGGGAAACCCATCAGGCTAACGTCAGATTTCTCAACAGAAACCCTACAGGCCAGAAGAGAATGGCATGATATATTTAATACAATGAAACAGAAGGGCCTTGAACCAAGGATACTGTATCCAGCACGACTATCATTCAAATATGACGGTGGGATTAAACAATTTCCAGACAAACAAAAGCTGAGGGAATTTGCTTTCCACAAACCACCTCTACAGAACATCTTACAGGGACTGCTCTAGATGGGAGCACTCCTAGAAAGAGCACAGCACAAAACACCCAACATATGAAGAATCGAGGAGGAGGAACAAGAAGGGAGAGAAGAAAAGAATCTCCAGACAGTGTATATAACAGTTCAATAAGCGAGCTAAGTTAGGCAGTAAGACACTAAAGAGGCTAACCTTGAACCTTTGGTAACCACGAATTTAAAGCCTGCAATGGCAATAAGTACATATCTTTCAATAGTCACCCTAAATGTTAATGGGTTGAATGCACCAATCAAAAGACACAGAGTAACAGAATGGATAAAAAAGCAAGACCCATCTATATGCTGCTTACAAGAAACTCACCTCAAACCCAAAGACATGTACAGACTAAAAGTCAAGGGATGGAAAAACATATTTCAAGCAAACAACAGTGAGAAGAAAGCAGGGGTTGCAGTACTAATATCAGACAAAATAGACTTCAAAACAAAGAAAGTAACAAGAGATAAAGAAGGACACTACATAATGATAAAGGGCTCAGTCAAACAAGAGGATATAACCATTCTAAATATATATGCACCCAACACAGGAGCACCAGCATATGTGAAATAAATACTAACAGAACTAAAGGGGGAAATAGACTGCAATGCATTCATTCTAGGAGACTTCAACACACCACTCACCCCAAAGGATAGATCCACTGGGCAGAAAATAAGTAAGGACACGGAAGCACTGAACAACACAGTAGAGCAGATGGACCTAATAGACATCTATAGAACTCTACATCCAAAAGCAGCGGGATATACATTCTTCTCAAGTGCACATGGAACATTCTCCAGAATAGACCACATACTAGGCCACAAAAAGAGCCTCAGAAAATTCCAAAAGGTTTAAATCCTACCAACCAACTTTTCAGACCACAAAGGCATAAAACTAGAAATAAACTGTACAAAGAAAGCAAAGAGGCTCACAAACACATGGAGGCTCAACAACACGCTCCTAAATAATCAATGGATCAATGACCAAATCAAAATGGAGATCCAGCAATATATGGAAACAAATGACAACAACAACACTAAGCCCCAACTTCTGTGGGACACAGCAAAAGCAGTCTTAAGAGGAAAGAATATAGCAATCCAAGCATATTTAAAAAAGGAAGAGCAATCCCAAATGAATGGTCTAATGTCACAATTATCGAAATTGGAAAAAGAAGAACAGATGAGGCCTAATGTCAGCAGAAGGAGGGATATAATAAAGATCAGAGAAGAAATAAATAAAATTGAGAAGAATAAAACAATAGCAAAAATCAATGAAACCAAGAGCTGGTTCTTCGAGAAAATAAACAAAATAGATAAGCCTCTAGCCAGACTTATTAAGAAGAAAAGAGAGTCAACACAAATCAACAGTATCAGAAACGAGAAAGGAAAAATCACGACGGACCCCACGGAAATGCAAAGAATTATTGGAGAATACTATGAAAACCTATATGCTAACAAGCTGGGAAACCTAGGAGAAATGGACAACTTCCTAGAAAAATATAACCTTCCGAAGGGGGGGCGGAAGATGGCGGCGTGAGTAGAGCAGCGGAAATCTCCTCCCAAAACAACGTATATCTATGAAAATATAACAAAGACAACCCTTCCTAGAATAAAGACCAGAGGACACAGGACAATATCCAGACCACATCCGCACCTGAGAGAACCCAGCGCCTCGCGAAGGGGGTAAGATACAAGCCCTGGCCCCGCGGGAGCCGAGCGCCCCTCCCCCCAGCTCCCGGCGGGAGAAGAGCAGGCAGAGCGGGAGGGAGACGGAGCCCAGGGCTGCCGAACACCCAGCCCCAGCCATCCGGGCCAGAGTGCAGGGCCCTCGATACTGGGAAAACAGGGCAGCAAGAACAGTGAGCAGGCACTGGAGGCTGGGCGACAGAGGACATAAGAAAAGCGCGCGACCATTTTTTTTTTTTTTTGCTTTTTTGCTGCTTTGTTTTGGCGAGCGCTTTTTGGAAGTCTTAAAGGGACAGGGACCCCAATATTAGGGAAACAGGGCAGAAAGACCGGTGAGCAGAGGCCTGAGGCTGGCACCGGAGAATAAAGAAAAACGAACGACCACCTTTTTTTTTTTAATTAAAAAAATTTTTTTTTTTTTTTTAATTAAAAAAATTTTTTTTCTTGTTTTTTTTGTGGTCGTTGTTTTGTTTTGGCGGGTGCTTTTTGGAAGTCTTAAAGGGGCAGGGCGGGCCACTTAATCCAGAGGTAGGGAATCCGGGATCTCTGGGCATCCTAACCCCTGGGCTGCAGGGAGCAGGGAGGCCCCTTACGGAGATAAATAGCCTCCCAGCAGCTCCTGCTCCAACGCGACTCCACCATTTTGGAGTAGCTGCCCGAGCCAGGCCACGCCCACAGCAACAGCGGAGATTAACTCCATAGCAGCCGGGCAGGAAGCAGAAACCCTGTCTGCGCGCAGCTGCGCAGCACAAGCCACTAGAGGCCGCTGTTCTCCCAGGAGAGGAGGGCCACAAACCAACAAGAAAGGAAGTCCTTCCAGCCATCACTCGTCCCAGTTCTGCAGACTATTCCTATCACCATGAAAAGGCAAAGCTACAGGCAGACAAAGATCACAGAGACAACACCAGAGAAGGAGACAGACCTAACCAGTCTCCCTGAAAAAGAATTCAAAATAAGAATCATAAACATGCTGACAGAGATGCAGAGAAATACGCAAGAGAAATGGGATGAAGTCCGGAAGGAGATCACAGATGCAAGAAAGGAGATCGCAGAAATGAAACAAACTCTGGAAGGGTTTATAAGCAGAATGGATAGAATGCAAGAGGCCATTGATGGAATTGAAATCAGAGAACAGGAACGCATAGAAGCTGACATAGAGAGAGACAAAAGGATCTCCAGGAATGAAACAATATTAAGAGAACTGTGTGACCAATCTAAAAGGAGCAATATCCGTATTATAGGGGTCCCAGAAGAAGAAGAGAGAGGAAAAGAGATGGAAAGTATCTTAGAAGAAATAATTGCTGAAAACTTCCCCACACTGGGGGAGGAAGTAATCAAACAGACCACGGAAATACACAGAACCCCCAACAGAAAGGATCCAAGAAGGGCAACACCAAGACACATAATAATTAAAATGGCAAAGATCAAGGACAAGTAAAGAGTGTTAAAGGCAGCTAGAGAGAAAAAGGTCACCTATAAAGGGAAACCCATCAGGCTAACGTCAGATTTCTCAACAGAAACCCTACAGGCCAGAAGAGAATGGCATGATATATTTAATACAATGAAACAGAAGGGCCTTGAACCAAGGATACTGTATCCAGCACGACTATCATTCAAATATGACGGTGGGATTAAACAATTTCCAGACAAACAAAAGCTGAGGGAATTTGCTTTCCACAAACCACCTCTACAGAACATCTTACAGGGACTGCTCTAGATGGGAGCACTCCTAGAAAGAGCACAGCACAAAACACCCAACATATGAAGAATCGAGGAGGAGGAACAAGAAGGGAGAGAAGAAAAGAATCTCCAGACAGTGTATATAACAGCTCAATAAGCAAGCTAAGTTAGGCAGTAAGATACTAAAGAGGCTAACCTTGAACCTTTGGTAACCACGAATTTAAAGCCTGCAATGGCAATAAGTACATATCTTTCAATAGTCACCTTAAATGTTAATGGGTTGAATGCACCAATCAAAAGACACAGAGTAACAGAATGGATTAAAAAGCAAGACCCATCTATATGCTGCTTACAAGAAACTCACCTCAAACCCAAAGACATGTACAGACTAAAAGTCAAGGGATGGAAAAACATATTTCAAGCAAACAACAGTGAGAAGAAAGCAGGGGTTGCAGTACTAATATCAGACAAAATAGACTTCAAAACAAAGAAAGTAACCAGAGATAAAGAAGGACACTACATAATGATAAAGGGCTCAGTCAAACAAGAGGATATAACCATTCTAAATATATATGCACCCAACACAGGAGCACCAGCATATGTGAAACAAATACTAACAGAACTAAAGGGGGATATAGACTGCAATGCATTCATTCTAGGAGACTTCAACACACCACTCACCCCAAAGGATAGATCCACTGGGCAGAAAATAAGTAAGGACACGGAAGCACTGAACAACACAGTAGAGCAGATGGACCTAATAGACATCTATAGAACTCTACATCCAAAAGCAGCGGGATATACATTCTTCTCAAGTGCACATGGAACATTCTCCAGAATAGACCACATACTAGGCCACAAAAAGAGCCTCAGAAAATTCCAAAAGGTTGAAATCCTACCAACCAACTTTTCAGACCACAAAGGCATAAAACTAGAAATAAACTGTACAAAGAAAGCAAAGAGGCTCACGAACACATGGAGGCTTAACAACACGCTCCTAAATAATCAATGGATCAATGACCAAATCAAAATGGAGATCCAGCAATATATGGAAACAAATGACAACAACAACACTAAGCCCCAACTTCTGTGGGACGCAGCAAAAGCAGTCTTAAGAGGAAAGTATATAGCAATCCAAGCATATTTAAAAAAGGAAGAGCAATCCCAAATGAATGGTCTAATGTCACAATTATCGAAATTGGAAAAAGAAGAACAGATGAGGCCTAAGGTCAGCAGAAGGAGGGACATAATAAAGATCAGAGAAGAAATAAATAAAATTGAGAAGAATAAAACAATAGCAAAAATCAATGAAACCAAGAGCTGGTTCTTCGAGAAAATAAACAAAATAGATAAGCCTCTAGCCAGACTTATTAAGAAGAAAAGAGAGTCAACACAAATCAACAGTATCAGAAACGAGAAAGGAAAAATCACGACGGACCCCACGGAAATGCAAAGAATTATTGGAGAATACTATGAAAACCTATATGCTAACAAGCTGGGAAACCTAGGAGAAATGGACAACTTCCTAGAAAAATATAACCTTCCAAGATTGACCGAGGAAGAAACAGAAAATCCAAACAGACCAATTACCAGCAACGAAATTGAAGAGGTAATCAAAAAACTACCAAAGAACAAAACCCCCGGGCCAGATGGATTTACCTCGGAATTTTATCAGACATACAGGGAAGACATAATACCCATTCTCCTTAAAGTTTTCCAAAAAATAGAGGAGGAGGGGATACTCCCAAACTCATTCTATGAAGCTAACATCACCCTAATACCAAAACCAGGCAAAGACCCCACCAAAAAAGAGAACTACAGACCAATATCCCTGATGAACGTAGATGCAAAAATACTCAACAAAATATTAGCCAACCGAATTCAAAAATACATCAAAAGGATCATACACCATGACCCAGTGGGATTCATCCCAGGGATGCAAGGATGGTACAACATTCGAAAGTCCATCAACATCATCCACCACATCAACAAAAAGAAAGACAAAAACCACATGATCATCTCCATAGATGCTGAAAAAGCATTTGACAAAGTTCAACATCCATTCATGTTAAAAACTCTCAGCAAAATGGGAATAGAGGGCAAGTACCTCAACATAATAAAGGCCATCTATGATAAACCCACAGCCAACATTATATTGAACAGCGAGAAGCTGAAAGCATTTCCTCTGAGATCGGGAACTAGACAGGGATGCCCACTCTCTCCACTGTTATTTAACATAGTACTGGAGGTCCTAGCCACGGCAATCAGACAAAATAAAGAAATACCAGGAATCCAGATTGGTAAAGAAGAAGTTAAACTCTCACTATTTGCAGATGACATGATACTGTACATAAAAAACCCTAAAGACTCCACCCCAAAACTACTAGAACTGATATCGGAATACAGCAAAGTTGCAGGATACAAAATCAACACACAGAAATCTGTGGCTTTCCTATATACTAACAATGAACCAACAGAAAGAGAAATCAGGAAAACAACTCCATTCACAATTGCATCAAAAAAAATAAAATACCTAGGAATAAACCTAACCAAAGAAGTGAAAGACTTATACTCTGAAAACTACAAGTCACTCTTAAGAGAAATTAAAGGGGACACTAACAGATGGAAACTCATCCCATGCTCGTGGCTAGGAAGAATTAATATCGTTAAAATGGCCATCCTGCCCAAAGCAATATACAGATTTGATGCAATCCCTATGAAACTACCAGCAACATTCTTCAATGAACTGGAACAAATAATTCAAAAATTCATATGGAAACACCAAAGACCCCGAATAGCCAAAGCAATCCTGAGAAAGAAGAATAAAGTAGGGGGGATCTCACTCCCCAACTTCAAGCTCTACTATAAAGCCATAGTAATCAAGACAATTTGGTACTGGCACAAGAGCAGAGCCACAGACCAATGGAACAGACTAGAGAATCCAGACATTAACCCAGACATATATGGTCAATTAATATTTGATAGAGGAGCCATGGACATACAATGGCGAAATGACAGTCTCTTCAACAGGTGGTGCTGGCAAAACTGGACAGCTACATGTAGGAGAATGAAACTGGACCATTGTCTAGCCCCATATGCAAAAGTAAACTCAAAATGGATCAAAGACCTGAATGTAAGCCATGAAACCATTAAACTCTTGGAAGAAAACATAGGCGAAAACCTCTTAGACATAAACATGAGTGACCTCTTCTTGAACATATCTCCCCGGGCAAGGAAAACAACAGCAAAAATGAGTAAGTGGGACTATATTAAGCTGAAAAGCTTCTGTACAGCAAAAGACACCATCAATAGAACAAGAAGGATCCCTACAGTATGGGAGAATATATTTGAAAATGACACATCCGATAAAGGCTAGACGTCCAGAATATATAAGGAGCTCTCACGCCTCAACAAACAAAAAACAAATAACCCAATTAAAAAATGGGCAGAGGAACTGAACAGACAGTTCTCCAAAAAAGAAATACAGATGGCCAACAGACACATGAAAAGATGCTCCACATCGCTAATTATCAGAGAAATGCAAATTAAAACTACAATGAGGTATCACCTCACACCAGTGAGGATGGCTGCCATCCAAAAAACAAACAACAACAAATGTTGGCGAGGCTGTGGAGAAAGGGGAACCCTCCTACACTGCTGGTGGGAATGTAAGTTAGTTCAACCATTGTGGAAAGCAGTATGGAGGTACATCAAAATGCTCAAAACAGACTTACCATTTGACCCAGGAATTGCACTCCTAGGAATTTACCCTAAGAATGCAGCAATCAAGTTTGAGAAAGACAGATGCACCCCTATGTTTATTGCAGCACTATTTACAATAGCCAAGAAATGGAAGCAACCTAAATGTCCATCAATAGATGAATGGATAAAGAAGATGTGGTACATATACACAATGGAATACTACTCAGCTATAAGAAAAGGGCAAATCCAATCATTTGCAGCAACATGGATGGAGCTGGAGGGTATTATGCTCAGTGAAACAAGCCAAGCGGAGAAAGAGAAATACCAAATGATTTCACTTATCTGTGGAATATAAGAACAAAGGAAAAACTGAAGGAACAAAACAGCAGCAGAATCACAGAACTCAAGAATGGACTAACAGGTACCAAAGGGAAAGGGACTGGGGAGGATGGGTGGGTAGGGAGGGATAAGGGGGGGACAAGTAGGGGGGTATTAAGATTAACATGCATGGGGGGGTAGGAGAAAAGGGAGGGCTGTACAACACAGAGAAGGCAAGTAGTGATTCTACAACATTTTGCTATGCTGATGGACAGTGACTGTAAAGGGGTTTATAGGGGAGACCTGGTATAGGGGAGAGCCTAGTAAACATAATATTCCTCATGTAAGTGTAGATTAGTGATAGCAAAAAAAAAAAAAAAAAAGGGCAGTTCCTGTGTGGTAACCTCCAACGAGTTCTACACAAGGGTATAAAGGGCATATAAAAGTGTAGGCAAAGGGTCTGTTTGTGTTTATACAGAGGATCAAAGCCTAATTGGGCTACCCCGAAAATGAACTAAGATAAGATATGAAAAAGAACTTCCAACATCTGCACCCTCTGGAAGACTCATGCCAGAAGATGATCATCAAAAAACCCCAACAAAGATCCACGCACTGCTACAGCTGTAGATGCACTCATCCCACCAGTTCCTGGACCTGCCATGGGAATGAGGAAGGAGATATCTAAGCTGGCCTGTGCATACAGAAAAACAACAAAATTGGACTGGATCTATACTGTTGGAACTCAACCAAGAATTTGGAGAAGTGCAAATTGTAGCGCTCCAAAGTCTTACAACTACAAACTATTTATTGTTAAAAGAACATATGGCATGTGAACAGTCCCCAGGAATGGGTTGTTTTAATTTGTCTGATTTCTCTCAGACTGTTCAAGTTCATTTGGACAATATCCACCATATCATAGATAAGTTTTCACAAATGCCTAAGGTGCCTAACTGGTTTTCTTGGTTTCACTGCAGATGGCTGGTAATTACAGATATGCTTCGGTTATGTAACTATACTCCTATTATGTTAATGTGTGTGCGCAATTTAAGTAGTAGCTTAAAACCTATACATGCTGAAGTTACTCTACAAGAAGATATATCAAAGAAATAATCAATCTTCCCATGTTTTCTTCCTTCTGCTACTTCTATAGCTTTTCTTCTTCCTTCCTAATTACAACCCTTAAATAGAATTCGTGCCTCATATCAAATTTACCGAGTATCATAATTCTTCCAAGTGGTAAAGATACCTCAAGACAAATGCTGGGCATAGAAGCCACAGGGCATAAATATGCAAAGAAGTAAAAAGTTAACTTTTTCAAACAATAAGGCTTCTCTCTCACTTACCAACATCACATTTCCCTGTATGGCCCCGGAAGATGACTGGTTAGCCAGAGACGGGTAAGATTCCTCAAGGGAGGAACAACCTAAGACAGGCACAGTCGCAGGGGGGCCATCAGGTGAGAAATTGGGGATCAACAGAGGTGAGGCTTAGAACCTCACCCCCCCGTTCTGAGAGAAATCTTCTGCATACGTGGATGTTTTATTGCCCTGGTCTAGCTTGGATTAACACATAGTCTACAGGCACACACCTGATCATCTACATGTGCTCTCTTACAACACTAAACTATGTTTTCTACCTTTATCTTGTATCTACCTACCACTTCAGCATTTTATTAAAAATAATAATAATAAAGAGAGAAATGTGGTATCCACATATAAATCAAGTATAAAAACCAAATGAGTATTCATATTTGAACTGACTGTTTATAGTTCATAATGCATGAGCAAAACCGAAAGTTTCTGTGATGACTGCCCTTGTACTGTTCACTATGTAACTTATTCATTATGTAAGAATTTGTTCTACATGTAAAAACTTGTTTGTTATGCCTCAGAAGATTGGAGACTGACAAAAATTAGGCTTGGGGTGGAATAATGATTGTGCATTGAGCATTGACTCCCCTATACAGAATTTTATTGTCGTTAACAACCATTTGATCAATAAATATGAGAGATGCCCTCACAAAAAAAAAAAAAGGACAGACTTCCAATGGTAAAATAAATTAGTAACCGGGATGTAAGGTAAAGCATAAGGAATATAGTCAAGATATTGTAACAGCCTGGTAGGGTGATAGCTGGAACCTAGAATTATGTATATAAATGTTCTACCACTGTGTTGTACCACTTGAAACTCATGTAATGTAATAGTGTGTGTCAACTACCCTTCAATAAAAAATAATTATTAAAAAAAAAAAAAACATTAAAAAAATATATATATATAACCTTCCAAGATTGACCCAGGAAGAAACAGAAAATCTAAACAGACCAATTACCAGCAACGAAATTGAAGCGGTAATCAAAAAACTACCAAAGAACAAAACCCCCGGGCCAGATGGATTTACCTCGGAATTTTATCAGACATACAGGGAAGACATAATACCCATTCTCCTTAAAGTTTTCCAAAAAATAGAGGAGGAGGGGATACTCCCAAACTCATTCTATGAAGCTATCATCACCCTAATACCAAAAACAGGCAAAGACCCCACCAAAAAAGAAAACTACAGACCAATATCCCTGATGAACGTAGATGCAAAAATACTGAACAAAATATTAGCCAACCGAATTCAAAAATACATCAAAAGGATCATACACCATGACCAAGTGGGATTCATCCCAGGGATGCAAGGATGGTACAACATTTGAAAGTCCATCAACATCATCCACCACATCAACAAAAAGAAAGACAAAAACCACATGATCTTCTCCATAGATGCTGAAAAAGCATTTGACAAAGTTCAACATCCATTCATGTTAAAAACTCTCAGCAAAATGGGAATAGAGGGCAAGTACCTCAACATAATAAAGGCCATCTATGATAAACCCACAGCCAACATTATATTGAACAGCGAGAAGCTGAAAGCATTTCCTCTGAGATCGGGAACTAGACAGGGATGCCCACTCTCTCCACTGTTATTTAACATAGTACTGGAGGTCCTAGCCATGGCAATCAGACAAAATAAAGAAATACAAGGAATCCAGATTGGTAAAGAAGAAGTTAAACTCTCACTATTTGCAGATGACATGATACTGTACATAAAAAACCCTAAAGACTCCACCCCAAAACTACTAGAACTGATATCGGAATACAGCAAAGTTGCAGGATACAAAATCAACACACAGAAATCTGTGGCTTTCCTATATACTAACAATGAACCAACAGAAAGAGAAATCAGGAAAACAACTCCATTCACAATTGCATCAAAAAAAATAAAATACCTAGGAATAAACCTAACCAAAGAAGTGAAAGACTTATACTCTGAAAACTACAAGTCACTCTTAAGAGAAATTAAAGGGGACACTAACAGATGGAAACTCATCCCATGCTCGTGGCTAGGAAGAATTAATATCGTTAAAATGGCCATCCTGCCCAAAGCAATATACAGATTTGATGCAATCCCTATGAAACTACCAGCAACATTCTTCAATGAACTGGAACAAATAATTCAAAAATTCATATGGAAACACCAAAGACCCCGAATAGCCAAAGCAATCCTGAGAAAGAAGAATAAAGTAGGGGGGATCTCACTCCCCAACTTCAAGCTCTACTATAAAGCCATAGTAATCAAGACAATTTGGTACTGGCACAAGAGCAGAGCCACAGACCAATGGAACAGACTAGAGAATCCAGACATTAACCCAGACATATATGGTCAATTAATATTTGATAGAGGAGCCATGGACATACAATGGCGAAATGACAGTCTCTTCAACAGGTGGTGCTGGCAAAACTGGACAGCTACATGTAGGAGAATGAAACTGGACCATTGTCTAGCCCCATATACAAAAGTAAACTCAAAATGGATCAAAGACCTGAATGTAAGCCATGAAACCATTAAACTCTTGGAAGAAAACATAGGCAAAAACCTCTTAGACATAAACATGAGTGACCTCTTCTTGAACATATCTCCCCGGGCAAGGAAAACAACAGCAAAAATGAGTAAGTGGGACTATATTAAGCTGAAAAGCTTCTGTACAGCAAAAGACACCATCAATAGAACAAGAAGGATCCCTACACTATGGGAGAATATATTTGAAAATGACACATCCGATAAAGCCTTGACATCCAGAATATATAAGGAGCTCACACGCCTCAACAAACAAAAAACAAATAACCCAATTAAAAAATGGGCAGAGGAACTGAACAGACAGTTCTCCAAAAAAGAAATACAGATGGCCAACAGACACATGAAAAGATGCTCCACATCGCTAATTATCAGAGAAATGCAAATTAAAACTACTCGCTAATTATCAGAGAAATGCAAATTAAAACTACAATGAGGTATCACCTCACACCAGTAAGGATGGCTGCCATCCAAAAAACAAACAACAACAAATGTTGGCGAGGCTGTGGAGAAAGGGGAACCCTCCTACACTGCTGGTGGGAATGTAAGTTAGTTCAACCATTGTGGAAAGCAGTATGGAGGTACATCAAAATGCTCAAAACAGACTTACCATTTGACCCAGGAATTCCACTCCTAGGAATTTACCCTAAGAACGCAGCAATCAAGTTTGAGAAAGACAGATGCACCCCTATGTTTATTGCAGCACTATTTACAATAGCCAAGAATTGGAAGCAACCTAAATGTCCATCGATAGATGAATGGATAAAGAAGATGTGGTACATATACACAATGGAATACTACTCAGCTATAAGAAAAGGGCAAATCCAATCATTTGCAGCAACATGGATGGAGCTGGAGGGTATTATGCTCAGTGAAACAAGCCAAGCGGAGAAAGAGAAATACCAAATGATTTCACTTATCTGTGGAATATAAGAACAAAGGAAAAACTGAAGGAACAAAACAGCAGCAGAATCACAGAACTCAAGAATGGACTAACAGGTACCAAAAGGAAAGGGACTGGGGAGGATGGGTGGGTAGGGAGGGATAAGGGGTGTAGAAGTAGGGGGATATTAAGATTAACATGCATGGGCGGGTAGGAGAAAAGGGAGGGCTGTACAACACAGAGAAGGCAAGTAGTGATTCTACAACATTTTGCTATGCTGATGGACAGTGACTGTAAAGGGGTTTATAGGGGAGACCTGGTATAGGGGAGAGCCTAGTAAACATAATATTCATCATGTAAGTGTAGATTAGTGATACCAAAAACAAAGCAAAAAAAAAAAAAGGCAGTTCCTGTGTGGTAACCTCCAACGAGTTCTACACAAGGGTATAAAGGGCATATAAAAGTGTAGGCAAAGGGTCTGTTTGTGTTTATACAGAAGATCAAAGCCTAATTGGGCTACCCCGAAAATGAACTAAGATACGATATGAAAAAGAACTTCCAACATCTGCACTCTCTGGAAGACTCATGCCAGAAGATGATCATCAAAAAACCCCAACAAAGATCCACGCACTGCTACAGCTGTAGATGCACTCATCCCACCAGTTCCTGGACTTGCCATGGGAATGAGGAAGGAGATATCTAAGCTGGCCTGTGCATACAGTAAAACAACAAATTTGACTGGATCTATACTGTTGGAACTCAACCAAGAATTTGGAGAAGTGCAAATTGTAGCGCTCCAAACTCTTACAAGTACAGACTATTTACTGTTAAAAGAACATATGGCATGTGAACAGTCCCCAGGAATGGGTTGTTTTAATTTGTCTGATTTCTCTCAGACTGTTCAAGTTCAGTTGGACAATATCCACCATATCATAGATAAGTTTTCACAAATGCCTAAGGTGCCTTAATGGTTTTCTTGGTTTCACTGGAGATGGCTGGTAATTACAGATATGCTTTGGTTATGTAACTATACTCCTATTATGTTAATGTGTGTGCGCAATTTAAGTAGTAGCTTAAAACCTATACATGCTGAAGTTACTCTACAAGAAGATATGTCAAAGAAATAATCAATCTACCCATGTTTTCTTCCGCCTGCTACTTGTATAGCTTTTCTTCTTCCTTCCTAATTACAACCCTTAAATAGAATTCGTGCCTCATATCAAATTTACCGAGTATCATAATTCTTCCAAGTGGTAAAGACACCTCAAGACAAATGCTGGGCATAGAAGCCACAGGGCATAAATATGCAAAGAAGTAAAAAGCTAACCTTTTCAAACAATAAGGCTTCCCTCTCACTTACCAACTTCACATTTCCCTGTATGGCCCCGGAAGATGACTGGTTAGCCAGAGACGGGTAAGATTCCTCAAGGGAGGAACAACCTAAGACAGGCACAGTCGCAGGGTGGCCATCAGGTGAGAAATTGGGGATCAACAGAGGTGAGGCTTAGAACCTCACCCCCCCTGTTCTGAGAGAAATCTTTTGCATATGTGGATGTTTTATTGCCCTGGTCTAGCTTGGATTAACACATAGTCTACAGGCACACACCTGATCATCTACATTTGCTCTCTTACAACACTAAACTATGTTTTCTACCTTTATCTTGTATCTACCTACCACTTCAGCATTTTATTAAAAATAATAATAATAAAGAGAGAAATGTGGTATCCACATATAAATCAAGTATAAAAACCAAATGAGTATTCATATTTGAACTGACTGTTTAGAGTTCATAATGCATGAGCAAAACCGAAAGTTTCTGTGATGACTGCCCTTATACTGTTCACTATGTAACTTATTCATTATGTAAGAATTTGTTCTCCATGTAAGAACTTGTTTGTTATGCCTCAGAAGATTGGAGACTGACGAAAATTAGGCTTGGGGTGGATTAATGATTGTGCATTGAGCATTGACTCCCCTATACAGAATTTTATTGTCGTTAACAACCATTTGATCAATAAATATGAGAGATGCCCTCACAAAAAAAAAAAAAAAGGACAGACTTCCAATGGTAAAATAAATTAGTAACAGGGATGTAATGTATAGCATAAGGAATATAGTCAAGATATTGTAACAGCTTGGTAGGGTGATAGCTGGAACCTAGAATTATGTATATAAATGTTCTACCACTGTGTTGTACACTTGAAACTAATGTAATGTAATACTGTGCGTCAACTACCCTTCAGTAAAAAATAATTATTAAATAAAAAAAAAAAGGCAAATAGTTAAAATTGACTTTAGAAAATTAGGAAACCTGGGTGGAACAATATCCATGCTGCAATTTTTTTTAATATTTCAAAATAATTCCTCAATGCCCCACGGCTAAATGACCATGTCTATGTCATTTTCAAGGAACAGTAAGCCCACGCTCTATAAACTCTAGAAAACAAAAAGTACGGTAAGCTACCATACTTATCTTTTGAAATGAATGTAACCTGGTATCAAAACTTGACCAAAAGGGTACAGAAAGCAACTATGAACCAATTTCAACTTTGTGTATAAACAGAAAAGCAAAACTCAGGATCAGCTTTGATAGAATCCAGACCTGAGTACCACCTTTCGAATGAGCCCACCCACCATCTCAGAGAGACCTAGGTGTCATCTTACCTAGGCTACAAGCATTCTCAAGAGGACATGTCAGCAAGCCACAAGTTCCCCCTTCCCCTGAGCCCTCCCCTTAAAGAGCCCGCCAAGAACCCTGGCCATAAGAAGCGTCTTGACCTGTTGAGACCTCTCTCTTTCTCTCTTTCCTTTGTTCTGCTGGTCAGGACAGAGGGGTCCCTCTCAGGTTAGCAATAAACCTGCTTGAACTGCTGAGTTCGAATCCCCTCTCTTCTTTCATCTACCCCTCTTTTACTTTCTTTTTTTTTTTTTTTTTTTAAATAATTATTTTTTATTGAAGGGTAGTTGACGCAGAGTATTACATTACATGAGTTTCAAGTGTACAACACAGTGGTAGAACATTTATATACATAATTCTAGGTTCCAGCTATCACCCTACCAGGCTGTTACAATATCTTGACTATATTCCTTATGCTATACATTACATCCCTGTTACTAATTTATTTTACCATTGGAAGTCTGTCCTTCTTTTTTTTTTTTTTTTTTTTTTTGTGAGGGCATCTCTCATATTTATTGATCAAATGGTTGTTAACGACAATAAAATTCTGTATAGGGGAGTCAATGCTCAATGCACAATCATTATTCCACCCCAAGCCTAATTTTTGTCAGTCTCCAATCTTCTGAGGCATAACAAACAAGTTTTTACATGTAGAACAAATTCTTACATAATGAATAAGTTACATAGTGAACAGTACAAGGGCAGTCATCACAGTCTTTTACTTTCATCTATCCCCTCTATCCCTTTCAAGCTTCATGGGCGTGCTGCCTGTGCACAACAGAGGGTCCTGTGCTCAGAAGGACCCTGTGCTTGGGTTAATGTTCTCTGTCACCAGTTTGAAATTCTTATTAATTTTTCAATAAGAGACCCCACATTTTCACTCTACACTGGGCCCTAAAAATTATGTAGCCAGTCCTGGCAGAAATAGTAGCAAATCAAATATGACTGTACAATAAAATAATCGCTACCTTGATCAAGGTGATTTTATTGGAAGGTACAAGGAAGATTAAATATTTGGAAATCTACTCACATACCTATGAGATGTTGCAGGGAAAAATGGAAGTTGCATGACCAGGATCTTCACCTGATTCTAACCTACTCACCCACTGTGTACATGCAATGATGTAATACTTAGCCTACTGCACCAGTGCATGCTTCCATACCCCTTGGTGATAAGCCATTATTGCCTGTGTTGCTATAAAAAGAGCTCTGCCCACTGCTAAAAGCAGAGGAGAGCAGAGGCTGGAGGTGAGTGCAGAGCCTAGAGTGGAGGCAGTGCCTGAGGCAGAAGCTGAAGGAAGGGCAGAGACAGAGGCACACAGAATTCTAGTGCTTAACCTACCACTATGAGGATAAAGTTGGTTATAAGCCCCTTTTTACCTGGAACATTCCATTGTCATATTTCAGTCTCACAGAATCCAGAGTGAACTTGCCCAGGGCTGAAACCCACCTCAGCCTGGAGCTACAGATGTATTGTAAAATGATGGTGCTAACAGAAACTGAGAACACATTTGAGGAAACTGAATATACAGATGATTCATAATTTTAAAAAGTGAATGTTATATTCTTGAATGGTATACACCAACCTTAAGCCAAAAGGCACTTAATTCATTTAATACTTTCTAAATTATTCTTTAAAAGAAGCCCACTACCCCCAGGACTTGTGAACTCTTAGTGGGAAGTTCTGTCTTGAGCAATGAAGACTGAGAAGAGGAAGGACCACCAGGAAAGAAAATGCAGGGACATGTTACTTACAGACAACGTGATGATAAACTAAGAAGGCACAAGAGAATTGACCAAAAACACCTGTTTAAATCAGTAAGATTATTGGGTGCAAGATAAGTAAACATAAATCAAGAACATTGCTAAATGTCAGTGATGGTTACTGAAAGGGGATAATGAAATAGCTTCTTCATAATAGACTTTTAAAGTATAAAATAACCACAAATAACTTTCTCAATACATGTATAGCCAACATGAAGTTTTCTAAAATAGATAAAATAATAACTGAATAAATAGAAGAATTAGAAGTATATTGCAAAGTTGCTCTAGAGTCACGTCAGTAGGCATAAATAAATAAATAATTCTTAACTAATTTACAATTAAGTAGTTAATACAATTACTGTCAATATGTCAGAAATTTTTAAATGAAACAAATATTTATAAAATAATTCTAGACCTTATCTAAAAAACAAGTGACAAAACTTGGAAGCAGTTTTAAAAAGCAGGGGGAACTGTTCTGCCAAATTTTAAAGTGTATTCTAAAGTTCCAACAATTGTTTTATTGGGGGAAAAATTTACAAACAGATCAAAGTAAACACTAAAAGAAATCTCAAAAATATATAAGAATTGAGATGATGATGGGGGAGCATCACACCCAAGGGGAAAGAAATGGATTACTCATCAAATGGAATTTTTATGTATAATAAAATCTTAGAAAAAAGAAGTCAATACATGCCAGTAATTACTGATATTGGGATAGTAAAGACACTTTTAAGATCTGCAGTAAAAAATACCACAATGGAAAATATTGAAAGATTAAACTGTAAAGATTAACAAACTCTGGTGGGTGCATAAATTGTACAGATTTTCTGGTAACAGTTTGATAATTAGTATCAGGAGCATTTAAAAGATATACATTTTGATTCAATAGTTCCATTTCTACAAATCTTTCCTATGAAAAAATAATCGGAGAAGCACCAAAAGATATAAGTACAGGAATAATCAATACAATACTAGCATGCTCCCAATATCTTTATCTTCAATTATGTGATACATTCTTTACATTGATTCGCACTTTTCAGTTAGAAACTTTTCTGTTTTTACCTCTTTTGAGATCATTGAGATTCACAAGCAGTTGTAAGAACATATACAGTGAAATCCAGGTGCCTTCACCCAGTTTCTCCAACGGTAAACATCTTGTATAAATATAGTACGATCATCACAACCAGGAAGTTGACATAGACACATCATTATCCATATTTCTTTCCCCTGCCTTACTTGCTCTTCTGTGTGTATATAATTGTATGCATTGTCATCATTTGTGTAGATCAGCGGAAGCACTACCACAGCGAAGATATGCACAGTTCTATCCCACAAGGATCCCTTGTGTTTTTATAGCCACACCCACCTGCCTCCTCTATCCCTGTCCCTAACCCTAGTTGACCACCAATTTGTTCTCCATCTCTATCATTTTGCCATTGCAAGAATGTTATATAAATGGAATCAGAGAGTATGCAACCCTTTAGAATTGCCTTTTTTCCCTCAGAAGAACTCCCTTGAGACCGTCCGAGTCGTTTCACGTGTTAATATATTGCTCATTTTCACTGTGGAGTAGAATTCCACGGCATGGATGGACTCCCGTTTTGTGTAACAGTTCACCCGCTGAAGGACAATTGAGTTGTTTCCGGTTTTTGGCTGTTATGAGCATTTATGCACAGGTTTTGTGATATTATTCTTAAGAGCAAAAATAAAAAAGGAACTTAGAATTCAAGTGTCCAACAATAGGGAAATAATTAAATAAATCATGGCAAACTAAAGATTCCAGTGTCATTAAAAATTATGCACAATTCGTATCTTCAGTGAACTAGACTCAAAGGTACAAACACAAAGTGATTTTTTCCCCCTCAGCAATGCACCGAGGAAGGGAATGTCTGATCTCCCTTGCAGCATTGAGCATCCCCCTTAAGCCCTTCAGTTGCTTTCAGCCATTTGATAATCTATTTTTCGGGTACTAAAAAGAAATGGAAATCAAAAGCTCCATCTTTTGTAGATTTAAAATTTCCCTTCTACCCAGTGGGGAAGCAGGGCATGGTTCAGCCTTTCTTGCCCAGGTTCTGGCACCCCTCCCTCTGCCTTCTGCTGCTTCTGTGCCCTGCAGGGCTGGGGGAGAGGAAGGAGGGGAACAGGAGCCTTCCCACCACTGCGGGATTCCCTGTGGTGCCTCTGCCCTCTCCTCCTCAGCCAGAGCTTTCAATCTCTCTCTCCCCTCTCCCTCTCCCTACCCTTCTCCCCACCGCCTTCTCCACACACCCCCCGCCCCCCACTGTTCTCTGTGTCCTGTACCCCCACACCCTCCACGATGCTCAGACTGAGCTCTCCTAAACACTCCTCCACCCACTCCATATTCAAAGAATCCGTAGGTGGAGCCACTCCCAGCCTGAACCTACACAAGAGGTTGGTGATTGGCTAAAAGTGCCAGGACCCATTATGACTGATCACGGACTTGTCCTGTGAAGATATGTCTAGACCCTCAACTTAGAATATGTGTGCACCTCACATCTTTGATTTTGGCTTTGTGGTCTTGTGAGACCCAGACAGAAAAGTACATTTAACTTCCCATAGTGGAGACATCAGTGCCCCGCCCAGATCCCCTGGCATCTCTTTGACCATATCTCTCCCAGCTCAGTTGTGCTTTTCCCTCCCCTTTAAAGGAAGCCTGCCCTCGGCGTGCTGGAGCCCCTTTGCCAGCGCACACCAACCGCTAAAAGTGCCCGCTAGCCAATACTGATGGGTATGAATCTGGAAGCTGAGCCCCTTGGCCTTAGGTTGGAACAACTCTGCCATGGAACTAACCCTCCAGAGCCTCCTGGCATCAGGCAGAGGCTAACCTCTGCAGGACACACCCTGCCTGCCTCTGCCCTTTCCCTGCCCTTCCCTCCACCCCCACCAGTTTCTCCTGGGTGCACTTCCTTAGCAAACCTTCATCTCGGAGGCTGCCCCTTCAGATCCTGACCTAAGAAGATTTTAAGCAGACAATGTAAGCCCATGTTTTGCAAATGTCAAATAATGCATTCTTGCATTAGATTACAGCTTAGAATAAGGGGACCACATATGGATCCTGTTATATGAAGGTGCTGCTCACACATCATCTCATTCAGACTATGCAACAGCCCGAAATGTAGAAATCATTTCCATTTTACAGAAAAGTAAAGTGGGATTTACTATGAAGCTAAGCACTTCCCCCCACCCAGGGGCTCTCAGAGTGGCTATTAGATATGACAGTGGCAGTAGCATCTTGACAAAAGCCAGGCTGGTCACTATTCTCACGACAGTCCTATCAGGTAAGGGTCCTTATCCACTTGGGGCAGAACAGGGACCTGGAGTTTGCCACTTTGAGAGCTGGTGTCACTATTTGTAGGATTTGAACCCAGGGCTCTCTGGTTCCCATACTATGCCATTCCCACCAAACCTCACCACACAGCATGAGCAGCCTCTTTCAGCAGCCCCCATAACTTATGGCAATAGGACTGGGCAGACCATGGGCACCCCAACAACCCTGCTTGACTGGCTCTGCAGCAGCCATGCTTTGAAAACCACAAAAGTGCCATTGGTCAGAAGCAGACTCATCAAAGATGCTTCATCCACTTGCAGAATGTCCATGCCTTCACGTGCTGACTGAGCACTAGAGCAAGAATTCCTAAGAACAGGGACAACTTTCTCTCTGTAACCTCTGCCTTAGCAGGTGGAGGCACTCTACAAATGATTGCTAAATAAATAAGAACCTAACCATATGCCACATATTGCATCAAAGGCTTGGTATGTTTTATCTCATGGAACCTAGAAGCAGAGACTAATTGTTCACACCAACCACGTTCCTCTTTTCCTCTTTAGTTACAGAGCCCTGGTTTTTTAACTGGGAGAAAATACACCATGAAAATCTTTATTTACCTCCCTGCCTTACAGTTAAAGGGAGTCTGTGACTGATTCTGACCACAGGAATGCACAGGAATTGTTTTATGGAAACAATTGTTTCATGCTGGAAATTCTATTCAGTTAGGCTGAGCAGCCTTCAGTCTTCCCACCTTCCTTCCTACTGCCAGCGTGGAATGCTGACATGATGGCTGGAACTTTTCAGCTAACTTGGACCATGAGGTGACCTTGAGGATGAAAGTCATAGATCAGATTGCAAAGGAGAAAGAGGGGAGCCTGTAGCATGACGGCACCATGGGATTGCCTTCGTACTGCTGGGCTGCCTGGCTCCAGCCATTTTTAAACTACCACAGTTTTTAAATTCTCTATTTTATTACAGTTGAACTTAGCCCAAAACATTATAAATTATCTCAATAATTCTGAAAGGTAGACTAGAAAGGTTCAGAGTTGATTTCTTGATTTCTAAATTCTCACTCCTCTGAAATGATGGCATTTGGAGGCCTACAGGCAAGTCAGATTGACTGTTTAGGCATCATGGAGCACCCTGAGGTGTCCTAGAGATGTGTCTCCCCCACAACAGTGGGAAATGATGGCTGACCATCAAGAACCAGGGTCAGTGAATGGTGGCACACAAATGTGTTCTTCATGCCCTCTCTCTGCTGCCTGTGGTTAAACAGAAAGCAGAGGGCTGCCTGGGCTTCACCTTGGAGTGTAAAAGAAGATATTTAAGTACCCCCTTCAACAGCCTGCTTTCAGGTACAGAAGAATTAACCACCATTAATTATGATGGTGATAATTAAACAGTGTATAAAATATACTATCTAGATAAAGTGTGCAATTAAATAATTAAAATTTTTCATGACCTCTTATGGGATCATTCCAGGATAATGAACAGGGTTAATAATGTTGTCAAATTCCAACAACTTCATTTCCATGCCCCTCATGCAGCTATTTACTTTCCTGGACGTTGGTGTCCTCATCTAGAAGATGGGGCTTGAGCAAGATACTCTCAGGAATCTTTGGGTCCCATGGATCCAGCAGCTAAAGTGTGCCTGTTCTGGGCTGTGGAAGAAAGAGGGCTATTTTCTTGGGGACATGAGATTTGACTCAAAAAACTGAGAAAGGTCTTTACCACAATGTAAAAATGATTTTGTCTCCTACTCAGAGATGCACAGCATTTTATGCTCCCAACATGCAAAACAAGCTCCCTACAGCAGTGATTTAAACAGTACATCCCAATCTCTTCAAGCCTATGACACACGTGTGACATGGGAATGAATGGAAGAGGATGCCTGTGGTTGGAAGTGACCAGCTGCCCCTCCCTATTGCTTTCCACTGCTCCCAGGGGAACACTATGTTGGCTCTTCTGTAATCACTCATGGCACTTTGAGCAGTGCTAAATTCAAGAGACAAAAAAATCAGGAAAAGTAAACATTTTTGCCATATTTGTCTGCTTATCAGATTTATTTTTTGCTTTTTTTTTTTTTTGCCTCAAATGCAAGCACAGGGGCTATGACCTTGTAACAAACTATCCAAAGACATCTCAGGGCAATTTGCCTGGAGCTCTGGGCCTGTGTGCCCATGGACTCTGTCCCCTCTGCCTGGACACCAGCCAGGCAGCCCTCTGGGCTGGCCAAAGCTGCCGAGCTATAGTGTGGACAGCAGGGCCTGCCTTTCATTCTGGGGTTTCAAACTCAAGGAAAAGTTTGGTCTGCTAGACAAGACCCTGTCCTTCTCTTGAGACCAAGGACAATCTTTTACCCAAGGGTCGCCTAGGCTGGGGATTTGGAGAAAGATGTTGAAAAAGAGAAAACCTAGCTATCTTCTTTGGATATAGAAAGATGAACGTGACTTTGTTTGTACCAAGGGTCATATGATCATCACCCAGAGCCCCCCCTTCATATACTTCATTGTTCCTGAGTAGTCATAAGAGACAGTGGCCAAGAGCTAAGGACCATCCTCTAACTCAAGTTCACTGTTTACTTCACTTTCCTAAGCCTTGTTTTTTTTCTGTGTGAAACAGGAATGTTTTTTCTACATTAACTAATATCTATTAAACACCTATTACATGCCAGGTACTATGCTAGGGTCAAGAGAGATTATGATGATCAAAACTGTGGAGGACGTTGCCATGTGCCACCCAGAACCCCCTGAGGAGAAGGACTTGCTGCCCCAGCTGCTGCGGATGCTGTGGGTGGTGAGCCTCTAGCTATCGGCCCCTTCGCAGGTCCTGTCAGCAGGGAGCCACCTGGCACAAGGGCCCCCCCTTCCTGGGTGGCCCCTATCCAGTGACTGATCAAAGCCAAAGGACAAAGAACTGGCTGTCTCAATCCAACTCACAAGACCTCTGAAGAGCCGTTTCAGCCCCAGTGGGCTCCCAGAGACGCTGGACGGGATCAAAGCCTGACTCTCCCTCTGCCTGCTTCTAGCCCCTCCCTTCTACAGGGGTTGGTCCCAAGGGCCCTCCTTAATAGACACCCTGCCGGCAAAACCCCAGCTCAGAGTCTGCTGCCCAGGAAACCCAAGCTGTAACAAAACCAACCTTCTCTCTCTCAGGCAACTGACCTGGGGAGAGAAGTGATAAAGCGATTTTACGAAGACTATTGAGAAAAGCAAATGAGATGTGTGTGAAAATACCTCAGTAGCACAAAATTATTGTTCAAGCTGTGGACCACCTTTATTTCTCACGGTTTGAATTGATCCAAGTTGCAATGTGAAAACCTCTCCCATTGCTTGGAAAAAGTCCCTGCCCCCTTAATTCCCTATTTTCAAAAATTCATCCTCACTGGCCTGCAAGGGGTGGCCCACCCAGAAAGGTGTGACACTGTCCGGGTCCTCCCTGGGGGCAGGGGCAGAGAGTATACACTTCAGGTACTCCAAGGAAATCTCTTGGCTCATGTCTACCAAGTGCCTATCATTGGTGCAAGCCCAATTCCAGAGGCCATGAAAAGGAAAGAGCCTCATGACCCCAAGCCCAGCTGACAATTTTCCAAGTTCTGCAGTACTATAACCGGCTCTGCAGAAGCAGAATCCTTGGCTCCAAACCACTAATGAACTCCTTCTAGCTCCAGGTTTAATTAGTTTTCATTGCAATATTAATGATCCTAACAAACCATTTCAACTTTCCTGTTGCACAGCTGGAATTCTTTTATTTGGCATTTGGTCTCTTTATAAGAAAATCCCACACGCATCCTCCTCCCCGCCTGCCCCATCAAGAGGGAATAAGAACACATTCTTACTTTGCTTATCACTTTGACCAGCCCAGGGACAGTAGCTATAATAATTTTGAAACTGGGAGCATTAAACACATCACAAACTGCCATACAAATAACATATAATATAACCCCAGGATTTTAATTACAGTGACTAATATATGTACCAATCCTAAAATCTCTATAGTACCATTAGGCCACATGCATGGACATTATTGGGAGGTTTAAAATTTGCACAAGGTATGTCATTAGTTGATCCAAGGCCATCCAGATCTAGAGTTCTCACCTGGGACTCAGAATTCATTTGTTGGGCACTTTGGACTACCCAGCCAGAGGCTGTGCTATTTTCATTAGTGGCTATGAAAAATGATTAAACACTGCTACCAGTTCAGGTGGGTTTGTGCTGAGGACAGGTTTGGCTGCATGGCAGAGCAATCAGGCATTTGCTCGTAGATTCCAGTGGCTCTTCATTTTCTCTGCCTTTCCAAAGGAAGAAAGAAGCAACATAAAGAGACCTGTGATGGAACTATGTCCTACCTGCTTCCAGAAATTCTCCAGCCCAGCCTCAATGGAAACTGATCTGGAGTTATTCAAGAAGCCACTGGATTTTAGGCACAGTATCCTTCCAGGCAGAGACTCCATTTAAGTGGAACTGCTGGGTGATGACTGATATAAATTGAGTCAGTTCCCCCATCAGTCCTCTCCAAAGAAAGGCCAACAGCCTCAGCTCCAAGTCCAGAAATGCATGAAGAAATCAAGTTTAGCACAGCCAGGATTAGCACCCAGCAGCCAAGCTGTGTGAGGCTGCCCAGTGCTGAGCTGGTGATGAGGGTCCAAGTTCAGAGATGCAGTTAATGTGACTCAGCAGAGACCCCAAGAGGCAACAAGGAAAAAGAGAGGCAAACTGGCCACAGAGATGGGAGCCAGGAAAGGAGGTGTTTGTGGAGGTTCACACTGGGGATGGAGAGCAAGACATTTCAGAGTGTGTTTTCTAGTGAAGAAGGAGTGTTTTAGTGCCCACAGCTGAGGGAGCCACTAGTCAGGATCACTGACATGGCCTCCTTAGGGAGAGATCCCTCCCCTCACTTCAAAGCCATCCATGCCGGGACCACTCCTGTGACAATTCTCTCCAAATCAGTGTCCTTGCCTCTGTTGTGGCCCCAGCTCCATGCCCCTGAACACAGCCACTCTAGACAAAGACTCCTCCTTAAACTTAGATTGGAATATATCCCTTTCCTGCTTACAAACTCTCAAAATTCATAAGTGCTATCAGCTACAGTGACAAAGGGGATTCCACAACGCAGAGGTCCTCATAAGCCCTGTCTGTCTCACTGCCAGCCAGGACATCAGAGGGGCCCCAGAACAACTTGTGTTCTGGTGAGATTTCAATAACCAGGAAAAGAGATAAAAAGCCCCATGCACAAACAACTACAATTATAAAATGTTACTAAATAAACTTGACATGAAATGTACAAGAAGTATATTTTTTAAAAACTATTAAAGATGAGTGAAGAAAATAAAAAACAACCTGAAAAATAAAAAGGGCTATACCTGGATGGAAGGTCTCAACCTTTTTAATATATCAATTCTCTCCAAATTGAAATACTTTATTTCAATCCCAAGTAACACCCAAGGAGGTTGTATTTTTGTGGAAATTGGCAAATGATTCTAAATGTACATAGAAATGCAAAGATGTAGAGCAGGCAGGTCAACCTTAGGGAAAAAAAGGAACAAAGTTTAAGGACTTATACTAACAGATTTCAAGACTTAACATGGAGCTGTGGAATCAATACTTTGTGGTTTTTTTGTATAAAGATAAATGAAGATACCTTGAAGTTTTTAGAAAGGAAAAATAAAATAATTTTTTTTCAGTCACCTACAAAGAAAGGAAAACCATCCATGCTTTTAACCATGCATCACTGGGTACTAAAAGATTTTGAAGCAATGCCTTAAATATACTGATAGACAATTTTCTTTTCAACTTGAAATTCCATACTCATACCAACAGTGAAATGTGAGAGAATGAAAACATTTTTACAGGCGCCAAAATTTGTAAAGTGTACTCGCTTCACACTTTTATGTGTTACTTGAGAATGCACTACAGCCAAACAAGGGAATCAATCAACACAACTCAGGGACCTGTTGGACAATAAAAAAATATCAAACACTTGAATCAGTGGAGGAAGAATGTGGAGCTGAAGTTTTTTCAAAGAAATAATGGCTAAAAAGTCTCAATTTGGGTGGGAAAATATAAACTGACAGACTCAAAAAATTGAGCATACCCAAAATAGTACAAACCAAAAGAAATTCACACCAAGATACACTATAAGTAAGCTTCTGAAAAATAAAGACAAAGGAAAAATCTTAAAAGCAACCAGAGAGAAGTGACTTTTCTTATAGGGATACACCAGTTTGAATGAAAGCAGATTTCCTATATGAAATACAGAGTCCAGGAAGAGGTGACACCACATTTTCATGTGTTAAAAGGAAAGGATTGATAACCTTGAATTCTATATCCATAAAACTATCCTTCAGGGAAATTTATAGCACTAAATGCTTACATTAGAAAAGAGGAACAAATCAATTAGCTAAGTCCTGCCTCAAGAACCTAGAAAAAGAGAAAATAAGTAAATCCAAAGCAAAAGAAAGAAAATTGATGAAACCAAAACAAAATAATAGAGAAAATTAATAAAACCAAAAATCTACTTCTTAAGAAAAGTCAATTAAATTCATTAACCTCTGCAACTCTGACAAAGATAGAAAAGAAGGAAGACACAAATCACCAACACCAGAAAGGAAACAGAAAATTTACTACAGATAATGCATTCAAAAGATAATGAGGGAATGCTACAAACAACTTTTCATTCATGAATTCTATAACTTAGAGGAAATTAACCAAGTCCTCAAAAATTACAACTACAAACCTCAACCAAGATTAAATAAATAACCTAAATAGTCCTATTACCATAAATGAAATTAAATGTGTAATTTAAAGTTTCCTGAAAAATAAACCTCAAGGCCCAATGGCTTCACTAGAGAATTTTACCAAATATTTAAAGAACTATATCAATTTTATATAATGTCAGCAAAAAAGTAAGAGAAAGGGCAAGCCTCAACTCATTTTATGAGACCAGTACTACCTTGATACCAAAACTGGGCAAAGATAACACAAGAAAAGAAAACCACTGACCAATGTCTTCCTCAAATTTAGAGGTAAAAACCATCAACAAAGTATTAGTGAATCTAATTGATATATAAAAAATAGATAAAAATAAAAATATATATACACCATGACCAAGTAAGGTTTATTCTAAGTATGCACAGTTTATTCAGCATTCAGAAATCAATGTAATCTGCCATATCAACAGGCTAAAGAAAAAAAACATATGACCATATTAGTTGACAGAGGAAAAACATGACAAAATCTAAGACCCATCTATGATAATAATAATAATAATAAACTCCCAGTAACTTAGGAACAGAGGTTCACCAACCCAACATGATAAAGTGCCTTCACAAAAACCTACAACTTAAAAAAAAAATCCCACAACATTGTACTTAATAGTGAAAAATTGAACAAGGTAACAATGTCTGCTCTCACCACTCCTCTTCAACATAGCTGAAATTCTAGCCACTGCAAAAAGCTTAGAAAAAGAAATAAAAGGTATACAGATTGGAAATGAAGAAATGAAACTGTCCTTATTTGCAGATGACATGATTGTCTACATAAAAAAAAAACAAGAAATCCACACACACCAAAAAATTTCTAGAACAAGTGAATTCAGTAAGATTTCAGAATATAAGACCAAAACACAAAAATAAATGAATTTGTACACAAATCAACATTTTTAAACCAAAACAAAAAACATAGTACCTTTGACTATTGATCCCAAGAAAATGAAATACTTAGTTATAAACTTGACAAAGCACATACAGGAGCTTTATGCTAAAAATTATAAAATGCTGATGAACAAATAAAGACCTAAATAAGGGAGATGTACCATGAGCATGTTTATGGATTGTAAGACCCAACATAGTAAAGATGTCAATTCTTCCCAAATTAAATTATAGGTTTAATGTAATTCCTATCAAATTCTAGGAAGATTTTATTATAGATATAGACATGGTTGTTCTAAAATTTATATTGAGGGGCACAAACCCTCAAATAATTTAAATGAGAAAGAAAAGCATAAAATAGAAGTAATCACTTTACTCAATATTAATGTAACAATAAAGCAACTGTAACCCAGTCAGGGTGGTACCTGTGGAGGGTAGAAATATGAAATAATGGAACAGTATAGAGAACTGAGAAATGGATCCGTGCAAATGTACCTGTATCTATTTCCTAGAGTTGCCACACAAAGTTCCACAGACTGAGTGGCTTAAATGATAGCAATTTGTTTTCTCACAGTTCTGGTGGCCAGAAGCCTAAGGTCCTGGTGTCATCAGGGCTGGTGTCTCCTGAGGCCTTTCTCCCAGGGTGGATGACTATCTTCTCCCCGCCATGGTCCTCCTTCTGTGTGTGCCCTTGTCCAAACCGCCTCTTCTTATGAGGACACAGGTCATATTGGATTAAAGCCCACCCTAACGACCTCATTTCAATGTAATAACCTCTTTAAAGATCCTCTCACCAAATACAGTCACCTTCTGAGTTACTTGAGGTTAGGACTTCAATATACAAGTTTTGGAGGGACATGATTCAGCCTGTAAAAATGCCCAACTGAGCTTTGACAAAGATACAAAAAGCAATTCAATGCAAGAAGGATAGTCATTACAAAAAAAAAAAAAAATTGGTTCTGGAGCAGTCAGAAATCCATAGGCATAAAAAAAATAAATAAACCTCAAACTAAGTCTCACCTCTTACACAAAAAATAACACAAAAGGGATCACAGACTCAAATGTTAAACCTAAACCTTTCTCCCTTAAAATATAAATATTTTAAGAAAAAATGGGACAAAATTATTGGGATCTAGAGCTAGGCAATGAATTCTTAGACCCGACACTTATCTGTAACAGACATTTGATGTCACTTATTTGATGTGAGCCACATCAAAATTAAAAACTTTTGCCCTACAAAAATCTTGTTAAGAGGATGAAAAGACTGGGAGAAAATATTTGCAAACCTCATATCTGACAAATGTCTTCAATCTAAGTATATAAAGAGTTTCCAAAACTCAGTTTTAAAAAATTAAAAGCAGACAACCCAGTAAGAAAATGGACAAAATAAATGACTAGATCTTTTACCAGAGAGGATATAGAGATGGTGCTCTTGGACTCTACCAACATTCTCACTGTTGCAAGGCCAAGCAAGGCCATGGTTGATGTGAGGTTCCGCATCTAGTCTTCCATAGGTCTTTTTGTTTGTTTTTTTAATTTGCTAGTACATCCTCCCCTTTCTTCACTTGGTATGATAGCTTGTCTTTCAAGATATCCAGAGGTTCAGGACACATTTCTACCTCATCCAATGTCAGTCTCCAGACCTTTGGGTCAGGAGGGTTGCACCCTACTACACCCACTGTCCTTGTGAGGGCCCCGATGGTTCGGCAGTGATCCTGGAAGCTCAGAATGACCAGGTCAGTTTGCAGCTTCATCTACCAGGCCAGCTGGCTACCTTGCAGAGGCTACTTTTTTCAAAGCCAGTCCATCAGCAAGATGAAAATGCCACCTACTTTCTCAAGATTTCCTTTCTTCCTTCCTTTCTCAAGACTTCTTCATGGGTCATGGGAGCCCCTGGCTGCCCCATGCTGAGTCCTGTCTGATACCAGTCCTTTAAGACTAGAGGGGGCTTTTACGTGGGGCTGGGTCAGTCAGAGTTCTTTAAGAGGGGACTGGCCATACCCAGATTGCCCAGAGTAACACTCTTTGTGAGCTCCCTAATTCTGATGGCTTCCCTGTTGCCCACCTGCCAGTTCTGATCTTGGACTGGCTCCTGGCAGTGTCTCACACTCACCACCTGACTTGATGTCTCTCAGGTCACTTACCTGGATTCTGGCCTCAGCTAGATCCACCCTGTCTGGACCAAGTGCCCAGTCTCTCTCTGCCTGACCTGCTCCATCCTTACTCCTTCACTTTGACACCAATGGTGTAAAGAGGACCCACCTACTAAGGGGCATCATGGGCTCCAGGAGAGAGGGAGTTAGTTCTCCTAGGACTTGTCACAGCTCAAGATGGCAGCAACTAGAGCAAGAGGTGTGGGCAGATTGGCATGGTGTTCAAAGGTGGTCAAATCCAGGAACCAGGGGGTACCAAGCCCTAGACGGTGTTGACGACCATGACAGAGTCCTTGTCCTTGAGCACCTCATGGTCCCTCAAGGGTATCCTGGCTGGTGAGATACCATCTTTGTCCTCTCACTGTGTTCCTGCTTCCCTTATCTAATGGCTACATGACTGTTTGTCTTGTCCAACTTACTGTAAACTCCATGATGAAAAGCGCCTGCTCTTACACAGACTAATACACACTACCATCCTCAGTGCTTTGTGTGGATTTAATTTGCCACAACCTGAAGACACAGGAACTTCACAGCCAAGAAAAAATGAGGCCCAGAAAGGTGGAGTGATTTGCCTGAGGTCACACAGGCCGTTCAATCCCAGACACTCTCACCCCAGAGCCTGGGCCCTGCACCATGACACTCTACATCTTGTAGGAGGGCTATGAGTTCTGTGTGCACTGCAAAGCCCCAGAACCTAGTACAGAACTCAGCCCAGAGAGGCTCAACTCAGTGTGGCTTTGGGGAGTACAAGATGTTACAGGAACGCAGAGAAGGGACACAGAGGAGAGAGAAGAAGAGACAGACAGGAGAGAGAAGAGAGAGAAAGGAGGGATGAGAGAAGGAGGATTAAGAGGGAGAGCTGGAACAGGGGAGGAGACAGCAGCTCTCAGCAGTGCTCCCAGAGCCAGGATCTACCGCATGAAAGAGGGGAGGGGCACCTGGGGCCGCCATGTGGGCGGGGCTGCTGCTGAGGGACGGTGATCCAGCAGGGCTGAGAAATCATCACGTTTAGGCAGGGAATGTGACAAAACCAGAGCTGTCACTGGCATTTGCTGCTGATGAAGCAGGCCCATAGCAAGGGCCAGGGGCAGGGACAGTGGCCAGGAAGCTGCTGCAGGGACCCTGTGAGCCAGGGGAGTAGTCAAGATGTGGGGGGACTTTGAGAAAGGGAGAAGGGGAGGGAGCAGCAGTAGAGGGTCCAGGCTTCTCTGGATGTGGAAGAACCCACCCCAAAATCAGAACAGCCAGGCAGTGGGTGCCCACTATGTGCCAGTCCCTCGAGATCAAATCTAGCTTTGTAACAACAGTGTCTCCAGGAGGATTTGTCCCACCTCATTTTATCCAGGAGAAAATTGTCTCAGACTTGAGAATTTCCACAAGCAGCTAGTGATTGTGGAGTAGGAGGTGGGAGGGGCCCAGATGAATTGCTGGTGTGACTCCAGAGCCTGTGTTCTTTCCATGCCCCACGCAATTACACTCTGGTCATTTCACTCAGCAAACATCATGACACAGTGACAGCTGACCTGCTTCATGAGTATTGTAGTGGCCAAACACCAAGCTACAAATCACGCCACATCACCTCAAAAGCCAAAAAAACAAGTGCCTATGTGTGGTCTGCTTACTCCAGCTGTCTTAGCTCAACCGGATCTATTGACGGTTCACTAATCCAGCTGATAGCTGAGGCTGGGCGGCTGACCACAAACTCTGCCGAGCTCAGGCGACACACAGCCTTCTCTGGAGCCCTAGGCTTAGGCGGTGATGGTTCACCATTAAAGAATCACCTTCAGAATAAACATGATATACCTGGCCCAGGGGTGTGCCCTAGATGGCAGAGGAGCAGGCACCCCACACATTTGCATCCCTCTGTTGCAAATCTCTTTTCTTGGGCATTCTCATTTGGCCCGCCTGCTGATGGACAACTCAGTAAATTTAATCTATGACAAGCTGCAGTGGGCTGGATGGTGGCCCCCAAAAGATATGTCATGTCCTATTCCCCAGAACCTTTGAATGTGACCTTATTTAGGAAAAGCTTCTCTGCAGATAGAATTAAGAATCTTGGGGTGAGGACATCATCCTAGAGAATCCTGGAGGGTTCTGTCCAATGACAAGTATCCTATCAGAAGAGAAATGTAGAGGAACATTTGAGACAGAAAAGGAGGAGGTGCTGTGACCACAGAGGCAGGGACTGGAGTGATGTGTCCACAAGCTAAGGAACAAATGAGGTCACTAGAAGGTAGAAGAGGACAGAAGCATCCTTCCCTAGAGAGAGAGTCCTGCCGACCCCTTGATTCTGGACTTCTGACCTCCAGACTTGGAAAAGAATAACTTCTGTTGTTCTGAGCCACCCAGGGTGTGGCGATATGTTAGGGCAGCCACAGGAAAGTATCGCAAAAGCTGACTTGTTTTCTGACTGTCCAGCGTGAACTGCTATTTGTAGAGTTTGTGATCTCATCCACCAGGCCCACGAGCCCATTGGGTCCTGCTCTGCCCTTGGCTGGAAAGGGAATCCCAAGGTTGCATCTGCTTCTTGGGTGTGGAACTTTGGGCTGGAGCAAGATGAGAAATGGGCCTATTTTTAAACAAGTAGAGCCAGAGAGCGGGCACAGGGTTAGCCAAGGGCTTCTCCAAGGTCAGAGGCCTGGTCCCTTGGGACAGGGGTGGGCATGGCAGGGAAAGCAATGCTCTGAAAGGAAGAGGGGGCGGAGCAGGGGGCACTCAGGGCCTCTCTGAGCGGCGGGGCTGTGGTCCATTTTTGAACGGCCTAATGCAGGAATGTCCAGCTGGCTTCCAAGTCATATCTGGTATCACAGGCAAAGGGCAGGCCTGGCTGGGCAGGAGCAGATTCCTTCCCACTGCTTCACTGCTGCTCCAAGAAAGGAAGAGTGGTGCCCAGGGCAGGTACCCTGCACCCAGCCCATGCCCTGTCTGTGGGCTGCCGTGCCCTTCACACTCGGTTGCCTTGAGGGAGACTCTGTCATGGTGAGTGGGCCTCTGTGCTCCCCTGTGTTTCCCAATGTAAAGACCACTCTCTTGGCAGGGCAAGGTTGGAGGGACTTACTGGGTGATGTCCCAGGCTGTCCCATGGAGGGCTGGAAGCTGTGTGGTAGTGCCAGGGATGTGGGAGCTTAGGAACTCTGCTGATTAGTGGCAGAGTTGAACCAGGGTCTGCTCTCAGCCCAACTGGTGCTGGGCACAGCTGTCCAGAGGAAGTCACAACACACAAGCTGCCTTATCTGGCTCCTCCCACAGGCCTATGCCTGGGAGATGCCTGCTTTCCCGCACCTGGGGTCCTAGCAGAAGGCTTTCCCCCACAGCAGGAGTAGCCTCTGACCCAGCTAGGAGGCCTGCTTCATTCACATATTTGACCATGTCATATCTCTGAGTCTTGTACATCTTTAAGCACACCTCCCTATAGGAATAAATTTCTGACTGAGTAGCTGTAGCAGGAAGAAGAATGGGGGCAGATTTTCACTAGCTTGAGTTCAGAAAGCACCAGCTTTAGTAAGCCTTGAATCCCATCTCCATCCCCTTTTTTCTGTGTGCCCCTGAACAAGCCACTCAACCTCTCTGAGCTTCATTTTCTCATCTGTAAAATGGTGAGAACACCACCTACTTTGCTGAGTGGCTGAGGAGGTTAGATGGGATGGTATGTGAGACCAAAGCTCCATCCTCATCCACAAACCATAGGCTCATGCCCCAGGTCTTTAGACAATTTGTCTTCTGTTTAACCTTTCTCCTTGAAAAAGCCTGCCCAAGCTTCAGGACCCAGTCCCCCCAAGATGTGCACCCAGTCACGTGGAGTGCTCTGCACAGCGCCATGTACTCAGGGCTGGCTTCTGCCGCTGCAGATGCCCACAGAGACACCCATGCAGCCCACGTGGGACTGAGAGGGCCCAGGCGCCTGCAGCTCACTGAACCCAGTCCACACTTCCCTCCTGACTCTGGGCTCTGGCCCAGCTGGTCTTCGTCAGGGGACCCAGATTCCAAGCCTCAAACCTACCTGTACCTTAATCACTCACTCGTCCAGCCCTACATTTCCTGCAGAAGTCTGGCTGTGACCTTCTCAGGGGTAGGCTCATACTGAAGAAAATGCAGACCCTGCATAGGTGGGTATCAGCCATGGCAAAGGATCTACCGTCTCCATACAGAACCACAAGAAACTGCTCCAACTGCTCCGCAGCCTTGGACAAGCCATTTTACCTCTCAGTTTCTTCCTCTCTAAAATAGGTGTGATGATATCTAAGTCTCAGAGTGACTACAGGTTGATCATTAATCACCTGGCCTGGCCTGTACCATATAGCAGGTGCTCCACCAACATTAGGCCCCTCCCCCTCCTATTGCCCAGAACCCCACTTGGCACGAATACAGCCATGTGGCTCAGGCTCCAGACACAGGTGAGCTGGCTCAGGGAGGACCCAAGGCCCAGGAAACCCAAAGAGACAAGAGGGGCCCTACCTCTCCCCCAGGTGCTGACATTCCCAGCAGAGCTCACCTAAAGGATCTCACCCCAAGAGGGAAAGGAAAGGGTGATGCTGTCACTCCTCTGCTCAGAGCTGTGCTCATCATCCCACTGAGGTGTAACTGAGCTTGATCCTCCTCCCTTCCAGCCCCCAGCACACACATGACCCACCTGCCTCCTCGATTATCTGCAGCACACGTGTGAGGTCAGCCAAGTGTCATCTGCTCCTATGTCCACTTGGTTGTCAAGACCTATCAGCAGTCCTCTGGCTGCCTCCCTCCCAGGCCCCTGTGCTGCCGAAGACAGGCCTGGGTTGCACCCACCATGCTGTCATCACAGCCTCCTAGAGCCCCCTGCTCTTGATCCTGCCCCTCCCACACCATCCTGCACCAGCCAGTCTCCTTGGCAGGCAGCTCAGAGAACCTCCCATCCTCAAAGCAGGGGAATCACAACACCCATTTGGATACTGCCCCTCAGCCAGCGATGTGGGACAGGCTCCAAGAATATTTAGGTTTGGAGCCTGAATTTGTCTTACAACCCTGGGACTATAAAAAGAGACCCACTCCCTCATGTTCAAACATCCAGAGTAGAGCTCCACCCCTTTCAGGTGCCCTCCAGCACCCAACCCCTCCAAGCCCCAGGAGAGGCTCCCCCCACCCCAAGCCCACAGCAGGCCCCTTCCCAACGCACACGCATACCCCCACATCACACACACAGACACACATGCATATACTCTGTCACACAAGTTCATCTCCACAGCAGGTAAAGAGGCAGGTGGAAGGGAAGGGTGGCGGCCCCCATGCATCCAGCCAGGAACGAGCACCTCCGCCTTTGAGTATAGCTGGTTTCAGTGCTTCCTGGACGGGCTCCCATCACCTCCAGCTTAATCTCCACCAGCTCCCCCAGAGGCTTTTCCCAGACCCTCCACAGGCAGAGCCCCAGCAGGCTGCACAGGAGAGTGGCAGTGCAGGGCAGCCTGTGCAGGGCACACTCTGACTCTGAGGGTGCAGCTGGGAAGTCGGCAAGCTGGCCGAGATGTGTCCCCCCAGCCAGTCCCCAGCCCACTCTGAGCTGGCCCTGACCTCCCTCCACCCCAGCGATTCTACAGTGGGGCCAGGAAAGGCATCACCTGGACCTTGCTAAAGAGGCGCATTCTTGGGCCCCCCCAGATCCGTGTTTAAACAAACACCCCCGATGATGCTGACACTACTCAAGGTTGCGGGGTCCCCACAAACTACCACACCCCACCTTCTACATTGCACTCAAATTTCTGTGGGCACCAAGGCCTCACAGTGGTGCTGCCAGGGAGCAGAAACCCAGACAGCTGAGCTCCTGGGGTCAAGAGGCTTCTGCCCTCTTCCCCCTGGCCTATCATATCACTGACTAGGCTCAGGCCTGCCAGGAAAGGGGGAGGCAGGATTTGAACCCAGAGCTGGTCACAGGCATGGATGGCCATGAACCACCATGAGCGGAGTACAGCCCAGGTGATTACAAGGGCAAGTGCTCAGGCCCACAGTAGGGAATGGAGGCAAAGTCAGCTAGCTAGGCCCTCTCAAAGGGGCCTCCCCCGGCTCCATATCTATCCCTGGGAGATCGCACAAAGCCTTCTCGTGTATTAATTAGATGAGCAAAGCAGTGGATACGCAACATCTCTCCTAGGAACCTCACATGAGCTTCTCCGCAGCTCTGGCCACACAGACAGGTCAAGTGCCTGGGGAGAGGGCTGCAGGGGGTGTGTTGCACAGGCCACAGTGAGGAGGCAGGGCAGACCTGCCCAGGGGGTCCCCTTTGGAAAGGAGAGCAGCTTAGAGCATCAGGGTGAAAAGGGGTAGGCAGTCTAGTCCAGAGGATGCTGATGAGGCCTGAGGTGTCTGATGGGGGGCAGTGGGTTGGGCGGGCTCATACTTGCCATACTGTGAATGTTGGCTCCTGTTAGAATTGATGCTAAAGCCCAGGCACCCACAGGAAAGGGCAGCTGCGTGGGCAGGTGGCCAGGCAGGCCCTGCCCACTAATGAGGGTGATCTGAGGATGAGGCCTGCGGGGCCTGCCTCCAAGGGTGGCTGGACCTGGGGAGGGCAGACAGGAGACTGCCAGGCATCTGACCAAGAGCTCCTTAAAATAAAAATTTTAATAGATGACTCTATGTAAGTAAAAAGATGTTCAGACAAATTAAATATGCTTATGCCTAATGCCTGGGTTAGAATCCCAGCTCCACTATCTAAAGCCTTGTGACCTTGGGCAAAGGACTAGACTTCTTTAAGCCCTGGCTTCCTGGCTGCAGTGGTCTGAATGGTGGCCCCCAAAAGATGTGTCCACAGCTTAATCCCCAGAACTTGTGAAGGCAACTTTATTTGGAGAAAGAATCTTTGCAGATGTCATTAAGTTAAGGATCTGGAAATGAGGAGATCATCCTAACAATCCAAGTGGCCCTAAATCCAGTGACAAAGTGTCCTTATGAGAGGCACTGAGAAGAGAGAGACATACAGATTAGGGAAGGCCACGTGAAGACAGAAGCAGAGATCCGAGTGACATGGTCTCAAGGCAAGGGACACCCAGAGCCACCAGAGGCTGAAAGAGACAAGCAAGTCACTTCAGTAGAGCCTTTGAAAACAGCTCAGCTCGGCTGACCCTCTGATTTTGGACTTCTGGCCTGCGGAACTGTGAGAGAATAAACTTCTGTGGTCTTAAGGTAGTGGTATTCATTACAGCAGCTATAGAAACTACTATGGTGACCTCTGAGACAGGTTAAAAATGTCTACACTGTGTACTTATAAGTTACAGAGGTCTGAAAAAAAAACATTCAAAAAAGAAAAAACATAAAGATCCCACAAGAGAGGATCAGTACAGGTCATGTGTTTTCATACAAAGAAAAAGTATGCAAAAACTTGATGGACAGTCATTACTGATGAGGCACATCGTCACATTGTAAAATCAAACCAGAAAAATAAAGTACCAGAATATTCCATATTTTGAATGTATATGAATCCAAGTTTTTTAAAGTAGGCCATAAAAGAGAAAAAACATTAACCATCTCTGGGCAATATGATACCATGACATTTATTTTCTTCTTTTTTATTTTCTGTATTTTCCAAATTCTGCTCTGTAAGTCTTACTTTTATTATCAGAAAATAAAAGAGCTGTTCTAAAATTTTCTTCCTGCAAATACCACATCATTGAGCAAGAGTCACCAGAGGCCCACTTTCCTTCCACCTATAATCTCATGAGATCCTTACAACAGCCCCACAAGCAGTTTCTGCTGTTATTCCATTTCGTAGGTGAGAAAACCAGCTGCCAGGAGGTGACTGCCTGACCGCAGAGCCGGCCTGTGGCTAAGCCTGGGAGAGGAGCCTGTTCTGCTGCCTTCTGAGCCTGGCTGGGCTCAGCCACCCGTAGGAACAGCCATCCCTCTGTTCTTGCCCCCCTTTCCTGACCACGCCCAGGGCTTGGCCATGTCCTTCAAGTCAGAATCGTGGATCAAAGTCTCAAGTGCCCTCCAGGCAGAGATAAATAACAGCGTGCAAGATCCTGGGATTCCAGTTTCCTATTTTTAAATGAAATGAAGGATAAATCATTTCTGCTAACTGTTTTTACCTGGCTGCAGGAAATGATGCATCGCCATCTTTTAAAAGAAAATTAAGCCTTTAATTCCATGGCACATGTAATAAAATGGTACTTCAGCTCTCTGCCCTGAATATATGGCCCTTCGTGTCCTAATTTACTATTTCGACACTGCCTGAAATGTTCTGAAGTTATTAATGTGGCAATATATTTAAGCACAAAACCTGGCCTTCAAATGCTGTGAAACACTCAATTAACACAATGGATGGCTGTGTGGGAGCCAAAGGGGTAATGGCAAGAGGCATGCCTCATGAGTGGGGGGGAAGGGGGGCACAGTGAGCCCAGTCATGGGGTACTGCTGTGAGCTGGAGCCTCAGTTTCTTCCCCTGGAGGGCAGAGATTATGGCACCTAATTCACAGGTGCAAGGTGCCTAATCCAACCCTGAGACCCTGAAAAAATACCCATTTCCTCCTTTACCTGGATCTCTGGCTGCACTACCATCTTATTCTCTGCCAAGAATACCCCAAATGCCATTCTCTATTCCGACTCTCTTGCAGCACACAGGAGACCTACAAATGCTTCTACTTGCATACCAGTGATTAGCATGTATGTTGTGCATGCACAAATGGGACTGTTCAACCCAAGGCTCTGAATCAGCAAGTCCCACTGAACTTTGAGAAGCAGGCCTTCATGACCAGGGAACTGGCCCAATGATCCAAGCAAAGATATACAGGGAGACATTTCAACTCAAGATAAAGGGCAAGAGCCTGGGGGCTTCTAGGCCCATGTTCATCATCTTGCACACCTCACTCTTCTCCCACATGTGTATGATGCTGACGAGTGTGGCCATAGCCAGCTGCCAGCTAACATCACAAGCTCTTCTTGCTGACTAGCAATTGGAGCAGCTGCTGCATGTGTGCCTCTGCATGGTGCCCTTGAATGAGAGCCCTCCTGTTTTGCAGAAACTTCCAAACAGGCTCAAAGATATTGCTGGGGTCCCTGGGGTCAGGGACTCCAGAACTTTCTGTGGGCCCCTCAGCAGGGAAACCCAGCCCCCTGAGAGGTGCAAGGCAGCTCTGTCACCCCATGTTTTCTCCAGGGTAAGGCTCATCTCTTGTTTACAAGGACAGGGAGTTGATATAGTTCATTTAGCTTTCAGCAAACTCATAAGCAGAATTGCAAACCTATTTGGAGGGGAAGGTAAAATCTCAAATTCTGAAGGGTAGACATGACCCCTTGGCACTGGGCATGAGCAAAGCTCCCTCTGTCTGCCAGTGCCGGTGGCACAAGGAGAAGCCAGCAGTTACAGCTAATTTTCTGGAGGAGCCAGGATACCTGGACAACTGCCAAGTGACTTGAGCAAATTATTTAGTTCACAATGGTACCTCTTTCATAGGATTGCTGTGATTATTAAAGTGAGTCAATACACGGTGATCACTGAGCCACACAGATGCAGTTACTACCTGTGAGCTGCAGACGCCTGCTGCCCACTGCACGGTGGCTTTCGAAACTTTGGGACTTAAGTGGCACACAGTAAGTAAGTGCTCCACGCTAGGAGTCCTGCTTGGCTCTCCTCTTCTTCATCCCTCGCATCCAAGTCTTCAGAGCCAAATGCTATCCCAAATCCCCACCTCCCCAGGTCTCTGGGCCACTACCTCTCTCACCAGAACCCCTAAGATGTCCTTCTGACTGGCCCCCTGGCCCACCTCACCCTACAACATTCTGTTTCCCATTCAGCAGATAGAAGTCTTTTTAAAGGGCACGTCAAGGCCTGTTGTCCCCCACCCCATTAAATCCACCCCTGGCTTCCTGTAACACTGAATAAAATACAACCCTAGCCTTCAAGGCTCCACATGGCCTGGCCCTCCTAGCTCACCACTCTTATCTCAAATCCCCCACCCCAAACCCCAAATGCAAACCCAGTGAAAGCAGGGACCATGTCTGTCTTGTTCACTGCTGTAACCCCATTGCTGGGGCCATGACGGTCACAAAACAAATGCTTCTAGAATAAATGAAGGATTCAGATCCTGGCAGAGTGACTGTACTGCCTTGTACCACTGAACAGGGAATAGACACTAATAAAAATAAATCACTTTGACTAAGTTAAATTCAGTCTCTCCTAACCTGGGAGTTTGTGGAGCTCAGAAGGATGAGAAAAGAGTTTGTACACACCCAGCCTGTATCTCCAAAGGGCCATTCAGCTGCATAGGCTGTGGACTGCACCAGTGCAGGGATGCCACTGACACACCACAAAGCCCCCGGAGCTTTCCATGGAATGGTGTGGCAGCCCTGAGTCCACTGACCTGCTCATTAGGGGAAAACCCCTCCCTCAGCCTTGCCCAGACTGATCTGTGCCCCTCTGCCCTCCACTGGCTTCCTCTTTAAGAATTCTCAGACCGATAAGCCAGAGAAAAATACAAAGGATCACCACTTGGGGAGGAGGGAGGATGAAGTGTCAGACAGGGAGTGTGGTGGCTTTATAACCATCGAACAGCTTTCAGTCCTACCTCTGCTGCTTGTTGCCTGTGTGCCCTTGAACTCATCATCTTCCTGAGCCTCGAGCTACCAGCACACAGAGACACTCAGAGCATTCTGGCTGGGCTGAACTGAGTACTTATACGGTGGGGCCCTGGAGAGACGGCCAAGCATATGCCTTGTGGCCGACTCAGTCTGCACCAAGTCCACCAGTGGCAGGAGCTTCACTTCCCAGAGGCACCCCATCCTGCTTTCCTTTATTCACCATAACAGTGAGCAGGAAGTCACCATTATTCCTTCTTGCATATTAGGCTACTGTGGCTCGAACACGTTCAATGGCTGCCGAAGTTGCCACAGTGCTGGGGATGGGACAGTGACTTACCCTGGCCCCACAGACAGGACCTGTAGGGTCCTGTGAGGCAGCAGTGTACCCAAGGCCATGGGGCAGTGGAGTTGGAACCTCTGATCATAAGGACTCAGCACACTATCATGCTCAAGTCTGCAGGGCCCAGCTCTCTCTAGCCCACCCCACCCCACTCCCCACCTGCCTTCTAGTCGGCGCTGTGTAGTCTGTTCCTATGCCTAAAATTGGAGCTTGAAGGAGGGTAGAACTCCTGAAAACAAAACCCCAACCCTGTAATTCAGCTTGGCTGTCAAGTCCCACTGACACTAAGCCCAAAAACCTGGGACGGCACTGCTGACAGTCCCCATGACAGCCCAGCTGGGAGAGAAGCTATATTTAGCCACCTGCTTGACCTAAGATGCTGTGGGGAGCAGAACCCAAGGCAGGGGAGCAGAAGGGAGGTGGTGAAGAGCACCCTCACCCCACCCCAACTGTGCAGCCTTAATTAATTTCTCAGGAAAAGTTTTCACTTTTTGGACACATTTTCATTTCCAAAGTGAGGGAGGTTTTATGATTTGCCAAGTGCTTTTGACCTGGAGGTGGAGGCAAAAACCAGTCAGCTCCATTTGCACTAGAAGAATTTCAGCAGAAGGAAGCTAAGAAACTGTTGGCAAGGGTCTCCAAGCCAAGGTCGGCCTCCGTATCCCGTGGTGCTTGCAGCAAGAGGTGGCAGTCTCTGGGCAGTGCGTGGGTGCTGGGCTCTGCAGCAGGATAGATCCAAATCCCAGAAAATGATGTTCCCTGCCTCAAGGAGTTTTTGAAAAGATCAAATGAACTATAACATACAAAGTACATAGCACAATAAACTCTGTGACTTTCTCTCCCCTTCCCTAGATCCTCGTAATCCTGTCAGGTGGGATTTAGTTAATCTACACCCATTCTACAGATGAAGAAACTGAACACAAAACTCAGAGAGGGTGATTTCTCTAAGATCTCACCCAGGGTCTCAGTAATATTTGTGCTGCAGACATGTCAGTATTTCCCATCTCTGGGTTTGACCTGTGTTAAACGGCCCAACAAAATCCAGGTTGGGAGGGGGGGTTGGCGGGGTGCGTGGAGCTAATTTCCCAGAAGCAGTCTCAGCCCTGCCCTTTGAAGTGTCATGAAATTGACTGGAGACTGCTCCCATCAGCAGCACTGCAGAGGCTGCTGAAAGCACTTTCAGCGCCTGATTAAAAAGGGGCCTTATTTTCCTGAGCAATTACCAGCCTGCTTCTCATGATCTCATCCCAAAGATGAGGAAGAATGATAGAAGGCTGGCCTCCGGATGCCTAACCCGTGAAACACTGAATGGCCTGCTGCACCCGCTGTGGTGTGCCAGGCACAGCTGGGGCAGAGGCCCAGAGCTGGTGGGCAGCATGCAGGGATTGCCAGGGGGTCAGCTGTGTCCTCTCCAGCGCCTACAGAGGCCCAGCCACTGGGATGCAGCAGCTGTGGTCTCCGTCACAACTAGCGATGTTTCCAAGTATATGGGGCCCCGTTTTCTACAGTTCATAGTAACAAAGAGGCCTGAAAAGGAAACACCCAGTGCTGCCAAAGGTGTGGTCAGACAGGCAGGCTTGCTCATTGCTGGTGGTAGTAAGAAGCAATTTGGCAAGATACAGGCATACAGAGCTTAATAAAGTGCATCTCTTTGATCTAGTAATTACATATCTGCAAATATATCTTACAGCAGTAAGTCTAAACAAGAATAAGTCTTATCTATAAATACCTTCACTGTGGAATTTTCTAACGAGCAAAATGCATCAAAATCCCGTAGGATAGAATGTTAAACCATTAAAAATGTTTCATAAAATCCATAACATAGGCATGCTTTTGTTATAATGTTTAATGACAAAAGAAGTTGATGAAATTGAATAGTCTGATCACAACTATGTAAAAAAAAAAGTGAGTGAACTTATGGGACTCCACACAGAACTTATGGTTGGAAGGTTTTATTTAATTAACAGACTGTGTTTAGAGCAATTTTAGGTTCACAGCAAAATAGAGCAGCAAGCACAGACATTTCCCATTCATCGCCCATCCATACACATGCATAGCCCCCCCATTATCAACTTCCCTGGGTGGAGGATTTTTTCCTACTTTTTCCCTCTGATATTGTATAATGAGAAAAATATGTTTTGTTAAGAAGGGAGTCAGGAAAGAAGGGAGGAAGGGAGAATAGAAGGAGAGGAAGCAGGAAGGGAAGGAGGAGAGGCAAGAAAAGGAACCCCTCACCCTGAAGACTGCAAACAGGTTCTCAGCCCTTTGCTTTCAGAGACATGCTTTCATTTCACCAGTTGTTGGAATTCCCCACATCTTCAGTTTCCCCTGTCCACATACGTTCTTCCATGGAGGGGAGACCATGTTAATGCTTTCTCATCACCACACCACCTCTGAAAATAACAAATTCAGTCCTCTGAAGGAAGCCCCCTTAGCTCACTATCCCACTCCCGGTACCTTAGGCAAATTTCCTTTTTGATGCTGAGTCCCACTCCAGCCTGCACCTGGGCAGAGATTCTCTGGCTTTAAAACACATACACACACGCACGCACGCACGCACGCACGCACGCACAGCCTCCATGGGTGATGGAGAACAGGTCCCACAATGTAGGCAGCCGGCCAGCAGGGGGCAGAGTCTGCGGATGGGAGGGGACCGACCGGGCTGTGTGTGCATCTCCGGGTCTCCAGAGCCAGAGGTCACAGGGAAGTTCAGTGAATGAGTGTCTGTGTCCGCAGAGCCATGTTCAGCACCCTTTGCAGCTTTTTAAATTGAGTATTGGGATGTTGTGGGCAGTGGTGGTAGAGTTTATGTGCATTAGATCACATCACAGGAAGAATGGTTAATATGTAGCCTGTTTTGGTCTCTAACAGGCCAGTGAGCCAGTTCCACCCAACTGTGCCACAGAGGAACGAGGCCTCAACTGAGGTTTACAACTATGGCTAATGGCAGCCCCGTTTTCTGGTTACACAGTTCTCACTGGTGCCCCAGCAGGTGACATCATATTTACATCTGATTTGCCTAGTTATGCAATCCTTTGTTTTAAAGTGTTCTTGCCCTTTATTGTAACTTAGAATCCTAGACCCTAATTAGTAGGGTGTTAGTTTGGGGGGGAGGTTGCCTTTGGACATGAGGAATTTTAGACAGATGGGTGTTGTTTGTGTGTTTCGTGACCAAGTATACTCTCATTTATGTGAAAGACATATCCATATGGCATGTTTCATTTCTTCCAATCTTGGCTCCCCATGTCCCTCATAGTGAAGCTAGAATCAGGGCTAAGAACCTTTTGAACACACGGGGCTCCAGGCCCTCTCTCTACAGACCTCTGTGCTCCTCAGGGAAGTTGCTCAGGAGGGTTCCTGGGTCCAGAGTCTGCAACCCTGGGCTTGAGTTCCGGCTCTGCCTCCTCCCCTACCATCTGACGTCAGTCCATTCAGGCTGCCCACAGGCCTTGATTTCCCACCTATGAAACACAAGGACTAAACAAGGTGATATGTGAAAGTGCTTTGTTAAGATCAGCATTTGTAGGAGAATCCACTGGAGGGCTTGTAAAACAGAGCTTTCTGTCTCCCCAACCCAGTGTTTCTGAGTCAGTGGAGCCTGAGAATCTGCATATCCCAAAAGCTCCAAGAGGCTGACGCTGCTCTTTGAGGGTCCACGCTTGGAGAGCGTCTGGCTAACAGTGCAGTGGCACAGGGTGAGAGGCACATTCCCGGGTCACAGGGCAGGGGTCAACACCCAAGGGAAGCTGCCCGCTCCCTGCCACCCCACACACTTCACAGCAGTGTTTCCTAACCCCAGATAAGTATCTTCTGTGGTGCTTGTTAACAAAACAAAAGAGATTCTTCAGCCTCTAGGAGGACCTACCAAATGAGAAGTTCCAAGAAAAAGGCCTGGTAATCTGTATCAGAACAAGCCTCCTGGCCAGTTCAACCATCAGAAATGGTTGGAAAACACTGCAGCTTAACCACTAGTTCCTGATTGCAAAAATTTTCTGTGAAAGCAAATGGTCCATGTCCCTTCCAAGTGAGGACATGGATAATAAGTGACAGCATCTTTTCCACAAGGACGAGTAGCCCCTAACCTAGTAATGAAAGCCCCGTGAGGCCCAGAAGTCAGCCTCTGGGGGTTTCACATGGCAACAGGGCAAGTATCATGTAAGGAAGCCCTGAAGGGGATTTCATGTGGCCATCATTGCCAGCACCAGGAAATCCTGTGGAAAGCAAGGCACTCATTCACTTTTCCATGGTAGCTGCATCCCATCTCCGGCCCAGAGGACCCCTGCACCTACCAAATAATAGCACAGCTTGAAACAACGGTTGCCTTCCTGGCTGCCTATCAGGTTTACATGGGCTGCTTTTGTAACCCTCCCCTGCGTGTGGCTGTGCGCCAGCTCCACCCATTACATCCCAACGAGGTGCGCTCACAGGGAATCACAGAGCGCAGCTGGCACCCCACAGCTGCCCACCCTCCCGGGGCTTCACCCTGGTTACCTGCATGACCATCAAAAGACATAGCTGCAAACTACTTGGCATGTCCAGTCCAAAGAGTCTCATTTAAAATGAAACCTCAGTCAGTGATGTTTGGATGCCTCTTAAAAAATTGGTATTTTTGAAAAGATACTCCACATCATTAATCATCAAGGAAATGTAAATCAAGTCCACAGTGAGATATCACATCACACCCATCAGGATGGCCACCATGAAAAGAAAAAGGAAGAATGGAAAATAGAAAAAGAAAAGCTGTTGGTAAAGACGTGGGTAAATTGAAATGCTTAAGCACTGTTGATGGGAATGGAAAATGGCGTGGCTGCCGTGGAAAACAGTACAGCAGTTCCACAAATTAAAAACAGAACTACCACGTCATCCAGTAATTCCACTTCTGGGTACACACCCAGAAACACTGAAAGCAGAGCACATTCATAGGAACACCGTTACAGGAGACAGAAGGTAGGAGCCACCCAAGTGTCCATCAGTGGATGAATGGGGAGCAAAATGTGGTCTATACGTATGACAGAACATTATTTGCCTGAAAAAGGAAGGAAATTCTGACACAGTTACAGCACACACGAACCTTGAGGACATCATGTTAAGTGCAATAAGCCAGTTACAAAAAGACAAATACTTCTTGAGTCCACTTACATGAAGTTGGCAACTCTCTAGAGTAGTCAAATTCATAGAAACAGAAGATAGAAAGATGGTTGCCCCGGGGCTGTGGGAAGGGTAGAATGGTGACAGTTTAATATGTTCTGACGATGGATGGTGGTATGTTTGTCCAACAGTACAAATGTACTAAAAGCCATGGGATTGTATACTTAAAAATGGTTAAGACAGTAAATTTTATATGAATTTCACAATTTTTAAAAATTGCAACACTTTAAAAGGAAATGACTAGGGTCTCCTCCACGATAAAGTGGGTTTTGTCTGAACGAAATATAGGAGTTAGGACCAGTGCTAAGGGAAGCATGGCATACATGTGTCAGTTTTCAAAACATCTACCAAAGGTAGCAGAGAACCCAGGGGACATTCCACTCTCTTCCCAAACATGGAGATAGTCTGCTAGGGAAAAACTCAGTGAAGAAAGCTGACTGTGCAAGTTCATGTTATCAATGCCAGGCACACATTTACAACTGTGTTTCATTCAACGACCCCTTCGTGCTTTCATTCATTTGTTTCTCTTCCACTGTACAAGCAGTTACCAGGCACTGGGGTGGAAAGAAGCAGGGGGAGCCCAGAGCACAGGCTCTACCTTGGCCAGCTCATGACCTAGCAGATCCTTTTTGGGAGAAGTGGCCCAGTATAGGGGAAGAAGGAAGTCAGGAAGGGAGAGGCAGAGAGAGGAGAAGCCCCAGAACCTTCCACAGGCTATTTTGGAGCAGTCAGAGAAGGGGCAGGGGGAGAATGCTCCCTGCAGGGCCTTGTCCAGGTTACTGGCTTCCAGGAGGCCTGAGGCTGCATCTAGCTCCGCCCTGCAGCCCTAGCCCCGGGCACACATAGCACCCCCGCAAATGTTGGATTCTGATGTGTCAGAGTGTAGCTAACGTTATGAGAAGTACACTCAATCTGGGCCCTGAGATGAGTTTAAAAAGCAGACCAAGATGCCCGTGCCTCTTGCCCCAGGGGCAGGGACTGCAGAGGAGGCCGTGAACCTGCCTACCACTGGGTTCTGGGAGGCCTTGCTAGTGAGTCATCAAGGCATTCCAGGGAACAGCCTCTCTGCATACCTATCTCTTTTCTAAGCCAGCGATGGATTGTTTTCATTTCATTCAGATTGAACAGCAAGACTAAACTGGGTCCAAATTCTGATCAGCATCATTTCTCAGACTTGCTCAGGGAAGACAAAATCCATTAAACTCCCCCCTGCTCCCCTATGAGAGGCACTGAGCTCCCTGTGGCAGCAAGATGGGAGCTCTTGAGGGTAAAGGCTCATTTTATGTGGATCAGTGACTGGCTTATTGTAGGTGCTTAATAAATATTCAATCATAACAATCTTAATTACTGGATTACATCATGTCTGTCTTAGGGTAGGACATAAATAAATAATACCATAATAATAATGAGGCTCTAACAGAGGGCTGCTCAGTTTGAGTTCCCACTATTATGCAGGCAGTTTTAATAAATTTGGGTGGATTTCATATTTCATGAAGACATATCTGCTCACAGCAGGTAAATGTTTCTGAAGATAAGGCTTATTTAGTATTAATACCAGTAGAACACTTCCTGGTTTATGTCCTTGTCAAGATTTAATTCAACTCAACATGGCACCTAGTTCTGTGGATGTTTGAGGGTGTCCAGTGGTGAGGAGTTTGGCAGGCTGGGTGTTTGGAGTCTGGCTCCCCAGCTGGCTTTCAGGGAGACACTGAAACAGGCTAGCTTTGCTGTGATCCAACAGAGTCTAAACCATCCCATGCTCACAATGGAGCTGCAAACACCAAAGTCTTCCACCCTGTCAGGTTATGTGCATGGGGGAAGCTGGCTGGTGGCCTACAGGAAGGTCCATGTCCTATCTGAAGTTGGCAACCTCAGCCCCATGCAGGAATGCCACTCAGTGGTGCTAACCTTCCATTAAAAAGAGCCAGAAATGCTGCTGTTACCACAGAATCTCCCATATTTAAATGCTGCTAAGCAATCCAAATTATTTTCGAATAAGACCCTCCTGTGGCCTTTTGGGCCGCATCTGGCCATGGACTACACTAGGCGAATCCAGGGACTGGAGTTGAGAGTCAGGGATGTGAGAGCAAAGGTGTGTGCTGGGTCCCTCCACAATGACTAGAAAAGAGCCAGAAAGCTTCAGCCTATTTGTGGGGTGTCCAGGGTATGGCACCAGCTCTGTTACCTGCAGTACTCACCATGTGACTCCAGAAGTCCCCAGGACCCTGCTTTTTCTTCTGGAAAGTAGAGGGTGACAGGCTGCTGAGCCATCCTGCAAGGGCTGCACTGAGAACCAATGTCCCATGAAGTGGTGGGAGCTGCCCTCTGCAGACCAGATGGCACCACTTGTGCCAACAGAATGGCAACTGGTGATGCCCAGGAAGTCGAGTGAAAGCCTCACAGCAATCTGAATTCTGGCCTCTGGAAGCCTCTAGAAGCTTCTGGAAGCTGGGCTAGTATTGAGGAGGTGAGTCCTGAATGTCAGATAGTGAACCTGGAGGGGAGATGGTGACCTGCAAAGTTCCTCATCTGAGGGTGTACAGGCTGGTCTGTCCCAGCCTTGCAAAGCTCCTGAGCCATCCCTGGTCCCACTGTGGGTATCTGTGTCTGGTTCTGTGCTCTAAAACTGGATAGGAGAATGTAAATGAACATCCTCTGGTGGAGCCAGTGTGTAGGAAGCAAGTCCTGATATCCTCCTTTTCCCAGTAGGAAAGCAGAGCTCTATGGGATTCAAGGTACAGGAACTGTCGGCCCATCCGTGGTGTGAACGCCCTCCAAAGTGACCCTCTCTGCAGCAAAGGCAAAGCCTATAGAGGGACCTTGGGATGTGCAAGGGTCCAAGAAGCAGCTTTTGCCCGAGACATGGTCACCACGTCACAGCACTGGCCACCAGAGAATGACCTCCCCAGTCCTTGGGAGAAAGTAGACAGCTCTGGACTTTCTAGAGAAACCCCCCTGCACTGGAGTATTTTTAGCCCAACCATCCCATATATCCATTCCAGGGGTGTTAACATCATGGGCGAAATTAGCCACTCACCTTGGCCAAAGGCAGCTCCAGCAGGGCTGGGGGGCGGGGCACTGAAAGCACCCCAGTAATATTCTGGACTCCGGTTTCCTGGCAGGTTGCTTCCACTATAAGCTCTTGTCAAAAGTAGAAACAGGTTTTCTTCACCCTGTTGCAAATCACTCAATGAAAAATGCTTGATCACTGTTTTAAAAAAGGAAAAATAAGCACACACACATTCTGCTTACAAAACAGCATCTATTGGCTTTAGGTTTCTTCTTACCTAATATTTGGTGATATTTTATTTGATAACTTTTTATTATAACTACATTTTTACAGTTTTTTTCCTTTTCCATGTGGGTACATGTTTTTTGCATTAATATATAAACTCTATTTTTACTTGATTACTTAACAATCTACCATAAATAATTCCTTCTATTTTCATTAAAACATTTTTAAGCTTAGCCTTTTAGCCAACCAAATTCTAAAATTGGATGTTCAGTTGTTTCCAATGTCTTGTGTACCTGCCAATATTTGTAAAGAGGTTGGCCTCCTTAAAGCCACTTTATATCAAATAACCCTAAGTGAGGTTACCAGACAGACTGGAGTCTACAGGATCGGCCAGGCAGTCCCAGGTGCCACCTCCTCTGCCACGTGGCCCGAGGGACAGTTCAGATCTTGCCTCGGCTCCCACAGAGCCTATGCCTGCCCGTGTTCTCTGACTCCCTGCTGCGTCTCTCTTCTTCCCTGGAGTTTCTACCTCCCCCTCAGCTCACTCTGAACCTCTTTTTTTCTCCTCCATGCTCCAGGGAATATTCTGGTTTTTTAAATTATGGAATTTTTCAAGTGTATATGACAGCTGAAGATAGGATAGCAAATGTACAATCCAAAAATCCTACTTCATGTACTCCAGCCCATTTCCCCATCCTGTATTACTTAGAGCCCCAGATGTTTTATCATTAATAAATCTTATTCATAAATACCTTATCATTCATAAATATTAGGGCAAGTCTTGCTAAATAATAAGGCTTTTTTTTCCAACACATGATTATCATGCCTAAAACATTAACAGTAATTCCTGAATATCATCAAATGCCCAGGCAGCATTCAGATTTCCCAACTTGCTTTATAATTGTTTGCCATGGATGGTTTGTTAGAATCAGGATCCAAAGAGGGTCTGTACATGCCATTTAATCTGTGTCTTTTTAGCGTCTTTTTTTTTTAACTGAGGTATAATTGACATACACCATCATATTTGTTTCAGGTTTACATCATAGTGATTTGATTTTTTATACATTACAAATATTCCCCACGATGAGTCTAGTCACCATCTGTCACCAAACAAAATTAGTGTCTTTTAATCAATCGATCCCTCCTGCCTTGATTTAACAATTTGTTAAAGAAATTGGTTGCTTGTCCTGTAGAGTTTTCCACACCACAGATTTTGCTCTTTGCTTTCTCATGGTGTCATTTAACAATTTTCTCTGTCCCTGTTATTTCTGTAATCTGGTAGTTAAATCTGGGGTTAGAGGCTTGTTCTGATTTGTACTTGTTTTTTTTGGCAAGAATATTTCATAGATGATGCATATTTTCACAGAAACCCAGTGGCGATTATTGTCTTGATCGATTATATTGGCAGGGGTTTGAAAAATGATAGTATTCCAGTTCTACCCTTCATTCTTTATTAGCGGAAATTCCATTAATCCATCACTTGATTCCTTGGACTCTTTTGTACAGTTCATACAGGAGTCAGGTAAGGTACTCGGCCCTATTCCACTTGTCAGAATGACACTGTCTCCCACACCCTCCAAGGAGACCAGCTGGAGCATTTGAGCTGTTGTTTTTTTCAGTATCATTATGAATGCATGGGCTCAAATACATTCAATGTATTTCCATCCATCCCACATTCTTATGTGATGTGCAGTCTGCTCCATCTTTCACTGGTGGGGACCTCTTCAAGTCAGCTCCTTCATTTTTTTTAATATCATCACATGAGTTTTTCTTACCCTGCCTGGCTTTTAGTGTGACCAGGAGTTCCAGACTCTTACACATTTTCCCTTACAGATCAGGGAATGCTTTTTCTTTTTAGTGAAAAATCATATTTAGAGACAAAAATCTAAATACAAAGGTGGTTCATTGCTATTATGCTATTTGTTATTTCTAGGCCTTTTCAGTAGGAAGTACTTATCTTTTTCTAAGAAGAAATATATCTTGATATGTTTGAATTTTCTGTATCTGATCTTTTTTATATTTATTCTACACAAAGATACAGATTTTTATGTAATATCTCCACTTTACATTGATATTTAAATATTCAAGTACCAGGTTTTACTTGCCATTTTACTTTTGCATTTGCATCTCTTTTCTCTAGGCCCCCCCCCGCCAGAAATTTTGTTTCCTAATAACATTAACATACTTACTAATTTGCTTTATCTCTATCTATACTTCTGGGAACAGTTTAAGGTTTCATTTTATAGTTAATTTCGTGTAGGACACATCACCCTTATGGAGGTTAAGTAAAATTAATGTATTTTTTTATTATTTAAAATAATTCTCTGTGAAATTAAGCTTTCTACACATTATGTTCACTTGTTTCATTTGCTCTCAATTTTTAGGGACTGTACTTTTTTTTATAGCCCTGTAAGATACTTAGATGGCTCACATCAAATCTACCAAATAAGGTGGACTCAGAGATGTCTACCTCCTACTCCCAGGCCACAGCTGTGCCTCCCTTCCCCATAGGTAATGTCTGTGTTTGGGTTTAATCTTCTATAGTTCTCCTTTAATATAAGCAAATACATGTAAGTGCACACTCATTTGTATCCTTCTTAAGTAAAGAGCAGCACACAATACCCATGTCTGTCCCCTTGTCCTGGGAATGACTCCCTGAAAGGATGGAGAGCTGCTCCTCCTCACTTTTCTGCAGCTTTATAATACTCCACCATGTGGAGGAACCCAGCTGCTTGATCCTCCACTCACCACCTCCTCAGCCCTAAGTTTCCAGGCTTTCCCATCACTGCAGAGCCTCTGTTGCACTCCTACCTAACCCTGATATAGCCAAGGCAGTCAGAATTAAAGCAATAGAGCCCCATCGGCCTATTGTCCCTATCTATGTGTAGCCACATGTGCTAAGCACTTGCATCATCCCCTTCCAGATCTGCAACAGCCATATGAAAGCAGTACCCTTTGGAGAAATCAGATCATATACCCACAGTCACACAGCTGGTGCTGTGCTGGATCTAGGAACAGAACCCTTACATCTCTGAGGCCAAAATCTACAGTCTTAGCTGCTCAGCTACACACTCTCCTGGCTGTACCACCTGAAGTTCTGGTCAAGTTCTGGCAATCACCACACAGATGAGAAGTGGGAATAGATGACTGGATCTACATGGCACCTGTGACCCTTATCCGTAGCCTTCTGAGAGGCAAGACCTCAGAGAGGCAGTAGGGCAGGATGGGAGCCTACCTAGGCTGAGTACCAGAACTCTGGAATTCAAGCCCAGCTACATCTCCTAGTTCTGTGACTCTGAGCAGTTTATTCACCTCAGCAGAGGGTCTGTGGTAGATGAAGTGGACAGAGTAACTCAGTGGTTCTGCCCTGGTCCCTATTTGTGTACAGCCTCAGGGCTAAGAAGGGTATTTACATATTGAAATGGAAAAATCAAAACAAGGATATTTTGTGATACTGTGAAAATGATATGAAATTCAATGTCTATGTCCATAAATAAAGTTTTATTGGAACACAGCCATGCCCATTTGCCACAAATCGTCTCTGACTGCTTTCTGCGGCCAACCTAAGCAGCTATGACAAAGCCCTGCAAACTTGAAAATGTTACCCTAGCATTTTGTGGAAAGAGTCTCTTGACATATATTCTAGAGAGCGGAGCATGCCTCCCCCAGCTCCTCCTCACTCTGAATTTTCAGATCCCTTCATGGAGAGAGACAACTTATACAGACTCCAGATGCACTGGTGACTGACCTCCCAGCTGTCCACTATGATTTTGTGAGTGCCTGATAGCACTTTAATAAACTGGGTTTGCTTCATTTCACAGCACAGGTTCTGTTTCTTTCCCATAAATCTTCCATTGCAAATCCTAAGCAAAGAATCCTGAAGGAAAGGCCGTAAGGAGAGCCCCTGGCCCAGGTGACCCTCAGTTGGCTGTGACAGCTGTCATCCTGGCACCAGGCTGGGAAAGATGGGGTCTCAGCAACCTGGGCCAATGGGCTGTTTCCCAGCCATGAGCTGCAAACAGGACCCCTCACCCCCACCTACCCCCATAGGTCCAGCCCCTCTGAGCTGGCACTGGACACACATTATTATGCAATATCCTTTCCCAAAGGACCAACTCAGAGCTCCTGGTGAGGAAACTCATCTGAAGGAGGGATCCAATTGCCCAGCAGGTCAACCACACAGCCGACAGAGCTCCAGAAGCAGACTCCTGCAGTGATGCTCCATCCTGCTATCTGCCCTGAGGACACACTCTCACTGCACGGACACCAAGGTACAGAATCCCTGCTGTTCCCATAACAAATCAGTAGCTAAGGAGGCACCCTGGCCAGATGTCACTCTCTTACCAGGGAGAGACCAGAACAGGTGGATGGAAGGAAGCCATGTTCCCTGGACTTGGGCTTGGGGCAGGTTGGACGACAGAGACGCCAGACCGGACAGGCAGGTGGGGCAAACCTCACCTGCATCAGTGCCACCTCCACGAGCCTCAGTTTACCCATCTGTAAAGAACAGGCATAAACAGCCATCACTAGGGATAGTCTGAGGATTTAGTGAAGTACAGACCAGGACTGATGTGCAACGGGTGCTCAGGAAATACAGGTTCCCCCATCTTGTCTTTCCCTAGCTCCCTGACAGGTATCAATTCATGAGGATAGAAGAAAATGGTGCCGAACCTTAAGAGAAATTGTGTTCCGCATGTAGGTTAATTTACATGAAGACTCAGAACAGTGCAGGGCACAGAGTATGGTTTTATATGTGTTGCTACTATTTTGTTAGTGGTTTTATTATTAAGCCCAAGAAACTCCTGAAGAAGTTTGGAAATGACTCCTAAAGAAGGCTGAGCACTAGTGAAGACAAGTCTCCTGAAGGCCCCTGACAAGCAGTTCAGTATAATCACACCACAAGGGTGGAAGAACTGGCAGTAGCCTCACATTCTTTGTAGGGATGTGAGCTTCAAACATGACACACAAACCCAGATATTGGCCCAAAGGACCCATTCCACATTGCCCTCATTATGGCCTTTGAACATTTCTAATTAATACAGATGCAGAACCGAGTAAATTTGCTGCAACTTAAGTTAAGCAAGCATCACACACATCCGGGCAAGAGGGAAGCCATTTTCAACTATGCATTTAGGTGGCTGGGCAGCTCCCACACAAGCCAGCGGTTCTGCTGAGAGTCGGGGTCAGTGAAGTGCCTGCAAGGATGGGGTGCTGTAGCACGCTGCCCAAGGACAGCTTTATTTATGCAGTTGCAGAATGTACACGCAGGCCTTGTTTTTCTGGATGATCAGAGAGCCAGCTCACATAGCATCCATGGTTCTACATTTAGAATTGTGTCTTCATTCACATTCTTTCCATGCAGCTCACGGCTCCTGGACTGGAAGAGAGTGGTCACTTTGCCTGGGCCCATCCCCCAGAAAGATGCCAGCTCTGGCTTGCAGACCTTGAGCTCCCGGCCCAGAGCTTGGGCTGAGTTCTCTGGCTGTATTTTGTGTTGGGGTGGTCCACTCTGGTGCACCCTCCATGACCGAACTGGATGAGGGGCCCATGGCCTGGGGTAGGTAGAGGCACACTCCGGAGACGTTAGATTCTGCAGCAGTCAGCTGTGGTGGAGCCAGCCAGATGGGGCCCCAGGCCAAGCGTTGAAGACATCTGCTCCCAGGACAGGCCTGTCGCTGGATCAACTGTGTTTTATTGTTCTCTTCTGACCTCTCGCTGTGACGTCCTCGTTGACAAAGCCTCCTGCCACTGCTCGGCCCCCAACTGTGCCCTGGGTCATCCTCGTGGTTTTCTTTACTCAATCAGCCACTTCAAGCAAACTCCAACAGCTCCTTTCATGCAGCAAAGTTCCCTGCTTCCAGGATCCTAAACCAGACATGAGGTCATGTTCTCCACCTGTGAAGAATTAAAAGTAAGCTGGGGAAGAAATGTACTGAGGAGCGGGAGGAAAGCAAGTCAGGGAAACCAGGGGCCCCGTTAAATTGTTTCAGCTCAGGTTACTCGTGGCCCAAAGCAAACCCTCCATAGAATGAGATTTAGTAATGCAACCTTTTCTAAAATCTGGAACAACATGATTTGGCTCAAGCACAGAGAATATATGGACCAGCTATAAATTTGTTTCGATGTGTAATAGGAAAGAGAAAGTAACTAGCACATCAAATCTCTGATTTTGCTGGTTTCACTACCAGAATGCTCTGTTTTTGAAAAGAGTTAAGTCAATTCTCTTGATGCAAAAACAGTGAGTGGTAGTCGTAAACAATGTAGAAATGGTTGAAGATGTAAAAAATCATGAAAAAAATAACAAATGACTAGCATTTGAGAAGCTTTGCCATATGCAAATGTATCAGTGTCAGTGTACATGAAGTCATTTGATCTTCAACTCCTCAGAGCATAATCAGTCTGCCCATCTTACGGATGAGTAGCCTGAGGTACAGAGAGGTTAACTAATTTGGTTGGTGTCAAAAACTAGGAAATACAAAGGGCCAGACCCCAAATCTTATGTTTTGTTTATTTAATGCTGGCTCACAACTTGAGTTGATTATTTTCATCTGTCAGGTTGGCTCGTGCTGGTTTTGACAAGCAGGGGAGGAAAGTGGGATGAGTAAAATCAAGGGGTTCACGTTGGTCCTCCCTCAGACCATCTCTGAGGGCTAATCAGTGAGCAGGTGTCCCCAGTGGCAGGTCCTAAATTCTCAGGGCAAAAGGCAAGCTTTGAAGCTCCTGGGAGGAGGAGAGGCTGGATATCCCTGCTGGGAGGGGTCTGATCCCTCCCTCCATCTGCAGGGCAATGAGGAGCTGTTCTTTCCAATTTGTTCCAAACTAAAATGCATAGACCCAGGCCCCAAGTTGAAAGGAGCCCACAGGAGCAGATGGGCCAGTGTGCCAAAAGGAGCAGAGATACAGTGCAATCCAGACAGATTTCCAGGGCTTTGTGCACTGCACAGAGAGGGGCACCTGCCAGAGACCAGGCACCTCCATGTTCTCAGGCCATGGGGCAGGAAAATGTGAGAAAGTGCTCTTGGAAAGAAAGAAAATAACTCTTGCTTTAAGTCCTAGCAGTGAGGGGACTCTGACAGGGACAAGCCTGGGAGGGAGGGTAAGGAGGCATCCAGGAGCTGGCACGGCATGAGCAAGGGCTTCATGGTTAGAAGTCTGGGGTCTGCAAGCAGTTTGGGGAGCAGGTGACCCCAGGCCAGACAGAAAGTGGCTATTGGGCCAGCCCTTCCCAGAGATGGAGAGGGGAGCTCTCACCTGGCAGAAGGGGTCCTGTTCCCGGCATGTGGACCTTGCAAACAGCTGAGCCTGCCATGGCCAGGCTCATCAAGCGGCACTTACCTTTGCCTCTTTCCTGATTATTCCATATCATTCTGCAACTCTCACCCTGAAATCCCAGCCTGGCCTTCCCCGGCCTGCAGCTGGGTGTGTTATTTTGCTCCAAAAGCATAGCAGAGTGCGGCTCCTTACTTGAGGAATGCAGGCTGCGGTCCTCCGAGCCGATGATGAAATGGGCTATTTCTGCCCCAGGGACATCAGCAGGCCTCCAGGCGCTGGCTCCAAGGCTCACTATTATGTTTTTAATGTTTCCCTAAACAAATGTTTTCCTTTGAACCTTGGGATATTTTTATTTGAATCTAGGTGCTGGAATAGTTTAGAAATTATTCTGGATTGAAGTTGGAATCGTGGTTAGGGTCCACCTCAGCGGCAAGCAATTTCTCACTCCCTAAGTTATCTATTACCCATGGCCGATGTAAAAATAGCTGCTGAGGCTGTTTGTTTAATCTGACTGTTACTTGACACCACACGGGTGTTGCAGTGCGGACTGTTTGCCTCTTCCCCACCAAGAACACCATTTGGTTTCCCCCAGCTGGGTCTCTATTTAGGTACGCTTCACGAACTTCCAGTGTCTGGGCAGCTTCTGCTCACTGATTTCCCTCAGCTGGGCAGGCTTGTGAAAAACAAGAGGTCTGGGTCTTGAATCCCTTCCCCTCTCATCTTTGGGCAGCCCAGCTAACGAGGGAAGACGCTCTGGCTGCTGGGCAGAGCTGGGCTGCTGGAAGAGTCAGGGTTCTCTCCCGTTCCTGGGGAGGCCTGAAGAGCAAACAGCTGGGACGCAAAAAAGCCGGAGAGCGGAAGGTAGGGTGGACACTTGCTGTTTCTTAGCACAGGCAGAAGGTTCAAGCTCCCCGTGGCAGGGACACTTGCTCTGGGCCAGAGGCACTGAGGATGTAGTTCTGCCAGGACGATGTGCAGGGCGGTGTGAGTGGCCAGGGGCACATCAGGGCTGAGGTTCCAGCATGCTGGGGGTGCTGGGTTGCTGTGTGAACCATGAGGGGTACGCTGTACAGAGTTACACGTGCATGACTTGTCTTTATGTGTGTCTGAGTGGGCGCAAGCCTGTGGATGTGCCCAGGTCCCTGTGTTCCAAACAGGGCAACCCCACAGTCACAGGTCCTATGGCAGAAGACTGGCTGTCTTGTGTTCCCAGTGCTGGGCTAGGCAGGATCCTACCAGCTGTAACAAAGAGGACAATTGGTCATTGGAACATTCTGGCCCAAGGACTCTGACAGCATATGTGTCCTCAGCATGGAGCCCCTTACAGAGTGTTCCCCACACTTTGGGGTCCTCAACCAGACTCCCTCAGGGCAGGCTTGGCCAAATCTGAAATCATACATTTCTTTGTCTCATGGAGAATTGATCTCTGAGAAGAGTAATATTGAATATGTGTAGAAAGTTAGATAGCCTTTAAAAATTATCATTTAGGACATTAAAGTATGCCCATGGATGTCAGTAATGGAGGAGGCAGTGCACATGTGGGGCAGGACTATATGGGAAATCTCTCTACCTTTGACTCAGTGGCTCAGTTCTGCTGTGAACCTAAAACTGCTCCAGGAAATAAAGAATATTTTTTTTAAAACTAAATTATGGACCGTTTCTTTTAATACATCTAATCCAATTACAACAAATTCTATTTGACGTAATAGTTTAAAAAACCCATAAGTATAGGAATCCTGGAGAGTAGATTAAACAAATGTTTGTATTAAATGAGGTCTAATTATCCATCATTTGACTTCCCTTTACAAAAGTGGTTGGTATACCACAGCCATGGGCTGGGTGCCTGCTTTTGTAAATAAAGTTTTATTGGCACACAGCCACACTCATTCATTTACATACTGTCTATGGTTACAATGGCTGAAGTCATATGGCTGGCATAAAGGAAAACATTTACTAGGTTGCCCTTTACAGACAGTTTGCTGACCTGTGCTGTATGAGAACAATCCTTGAGATGGGTCAATTTGGGATTCACACCCACCAAAAAACAGTGAAAGATCAAACTGTTACAACAGCCTGTGAGCTGGACCCTTCAGAACAAGTGGTTGGCTCTGGAGCCCCCTGCCCCACCCCTGAGCTGGTTTTTCCAGTCTGACTGATACAGGAAATGTTCAGTTTGTCACTGGGAGGGTCAGTTTGCTGTGGAGTGTGGCCTGGGCTAAGCAGGGCAGATTGTGCTTATCAGGATGGTTTATAAATAGATGTCTCTGGGTGACCCAAGTCCAGCATGCTTCTGCCCCTGGGGAACAATTGTACCTCCTCTCTGGGGACCAGAAACTCATTGGGATGGAAGCAACTGTGCCTACTAGAAGGGAAAAGGGCTGGTAGAATGCTGGGTCCTAGAAACAGAGGGTCTTGGACCCCCTGGAAACCTGGGAGACAGAGGTATGTGAAGGAGGCAGGGAAGGCTGGAGAGGGCCTCAAGCCTCTGAGGAAGAATGCACCCACCCGGATGTCCTGTCACCAGTATGTGAGCAAGTGTCTTGGTATTTTCTACTTCTTTGCTCCTGACCCTAAGGAAGCCCTAGAGACCCTTACAGAAAGGGGAAGCCCTGTGTCTGGAAATAGCCCTATTCCTCCAGGCTATGCCAGAAATCTCAGTAACTGAAACCTGCCAGTTTGTAAAGCCAGGGCTGGACCATCTTCCTTGTTGTCTTGGGATTTCACTCCATCTACCCAGGGTTACTGGACAGATGCAAAGGGCTTTAAAAGAAGGTGATCCTCATGGAGACACACAGTGTTGACGTTTCCCAACAGGCTACAGTGGGTCTGGTTTTTATTTCCTTGAGAGGGTTTAAAGCACTGCTCACCCAATCCAGCCAATCCGCTGTGCTGCAACTCAATCTTATGTTTAACTCCGTTAGTTAGAAAACCCCAAAGCACCTCTTAGTTTCTACTGGGCTCCCAGGGCTTGCATGATACAGCTGGTGAGGGCAGATGGAGAGGGGATAACAAGGGATTGACCAGGGTATATATACAGATCAAGACCCCAAAATGGAGCATGTGGAGCACTGCTGAGATGTGTCACCCCCAAAGTAAGTCATCAGTATCATTCTAGAACATTCCCTGGATGGGGCTGCATGTGTCAGTAATTTGTGGGCTCCTCTGTCAAGGCAGGGGCAGATCAGGTTCTCAGCTGACCTCTGCTCCCAGATGGGAGACTGAAGATTAATTGGTGCAAAGCGCTTTCCCTTCTGAGCCTGACATTGGTTGGTCTCAGGGAGTTTGAGAGCAGGATTGGAGCATTTGGGAATCTGACAGCAAGTCCAAAGAACCAACCAACCAATAATATCTTTCTTCCCAGAGCTTGACAGGCAGACCTTCCTTTCTTAGTAGGAAGGGGAAAGGGACCCTCTGGACCACAGCATGTGAGAGCAGGGAGGAGGCCTGCCCTGGCTTCTTCCCCATGCGTTCTCTGCATGGCCGTCCCACTAGACTCCAGCCCAGAGAGGACATGAGCACAGCACAGCCATCAGGGACCTGTAAGGGCTTCCAAATCCCACAGCGATGCCCCCACATGGCCTAAGAGGATCCCAGGGGCTCCTACAGGGCTCCTACAGGCCTCTGCAGCCTGGACACCTCCCATCTTAAAGCCTTGCTTGAAGCTCTCCCTGTTCCTGCCAAGACTAGGTGCTGGCCTTTGCCTCTGAGCCCTGCCTGCCACAGCTAGGTCATAGTGGCTGCCCCTTGGCTTGCCCTGTCCTGGGGCAGCCTAGCCACGTGCAGCACCACCAGCCTTCCCCCAATCTGGCCCTGTCTGCCCCTCTCTGAGGCAGGTCAGGTCTGAAAACCACAGAGGTCAAAGGATCAGAGCCATTTCTCTCCTTCAGTGTGCCCTCCATTTTCTCAGGGAAGTCACTGGCTGCCTTACTGTTGTGTGCAAAGACCATATGTGGATGGTTTTGTTTTATTCTCGAGGTCACCCGACCTGGTAGGTCCAAGGATGCCCCTCATAGAGGCAGAGACTATGACTTAGAGAGGTTGAGTAACTTGCCCCAGGATGCACAGCTAATGAGGTGCTGAGATTAAACTTGGGATCTGAGTTCAAACCCTAACTGCACCTCTATACCTGCAGCTCACATCAGCAACCAAGATTTTCACAAAGAAGGCTGGTCTACTCACCAAAAAGTCACAGTCTTCCTTAGAAGACTCACACTTGCCTAAGCAGCCATGCCTGAGAACTTCAGGGCTTCCTCATTGCTCCTAGAAGCCCTGCTGGAGGCACTAGAACTAGATTCATGGGCCATTTCTACCCTCTCAGCCAGCCCCTGGGCCTCAACTTCCTCCTCTGTCAAATGGGATTATCAACAGTATTGGTGCTAGCCAGTGGGTTGCCAATCAATGCCAACCAAAGGTGAGCCACCGCCCATTCTGAGAAAAAGGGAACTGAGTGGTTCTAAGGCAGAGAAACCAGACAGAGAGGACCAGCCTCAGAGGGTCTCAGAGGGTCATTTATGCATTAAATGAGCAAACAAGTGAAAAGCACCAGGCACATCACAGAAATACAAGAACTGCTTTCTTCCCTCAATTTGTCGAACTTTTTCTCTCCTGCTTAACTCCAGCTTGGTCTTTTCCTTCCAGAGGTCACTAAAGAGAAATCCCAGTGCTTCAGGGTTCAGCTGATTCGTGCTTACTGCTCAGCTGGAGAGCAGCTGTTGCCATGGAGGACTGACCCCTCCTGACAGTGACCACTGGGGATTACTCATTATTATTACCTCCCTTCTTGGGCCAAAGAGGGTCAAGGATCTGTGCACCTTCAGTGCTTGGAGTGTAAGACCAGCCGTGGAAGGGGAGGGCTCGGCCCATCCACATAGCACACGGCAGCATGGGCAGTATCTGGGTACCTCCGTGCACATGGGCATCCGCCAGGACCGCTGCTCTGCCCCACCAGCCTCCCACAGGGTATGGGAAAGGGTGTTAAGTTTTTAATTTTAGAGAGAGATTACCTAATTTTACCTAATTTAAATTTACCTAACTTGAATCTAATCTCAAGGGCCAGGGCAGCAATCTGAACTGTAACTGAGCATGGAAGTTTTCCCCGCAGTGCTCAGGTGACCGCCCGGGGATGCAGACACACTGCTAAAGGGCAGCGCCATACAAACACTGGTGCTTCTGAAGGTCAGCCGCCATCCATTCTAAGAAACAGTGGTTCTAAGGCAGAGAAACCAGACAGAGAGGACCAGCACAGGAGGCGTTCCCGGGACAGGGATGCCATCTGAATGCCCTGGTCAGTCACTGCCTCCAATCTCTCTCCCTTTGCTGTTGGAGAACTGCAAAGTCGTCCCAGTGGCCCTCTTGCCCCATGCCCTGGGTTTAGCAGATTGCATAGTGAAGATGATAGTGACATTTATGGATGGTCACTAGGGGCCAGTCACCACACAGGCACAAATTCCCTGGGCTCTCATGGCCTCATGAGGCAGGTATCACTCTCAGTCTAATTTTACAGATGAGGAAACCAAAGAACACAGGCTTTCTACCTTGCTAAGGGCTACTCACAGCTGGTGCAGTGGGAACCATGCTCGTGTCAATGCCCTTCCCACTGTGTCGTACTGCCTCTGTCTAGAGACTGGAGGTGATGTGAGCTGGCATTCAGGGAGCATGCACTCTGTTCTTTACATAACACGCTGGTGTTAGGACTGCAGTGGTAGAAACGGGAGCTGTCTTCTTCAAAAACCCAAGGTCTCCAGGGATGGAAGCCTCCATCTAGTGAGCCCTTACTCTGTACAAATCTCTTCTGGGCTCCTGACATTTGTTTACCACCACCCTTCACAACCACCCAGGTATTGCAATTGAATGATCAGAGGCCCAGAGAGGGTAGATAACTGGCCGCAGCTGGTCTCCTCGGAAAGAGGGCACTGGTCTGACCCGAAGCCTCATGCTCTTTCCACCAGGCTCTGCTTTGTGCCCCGCTGGGACCCAGCTGGGTGCTCACACACAGACTTACAGCCAGAGCTCCCTCCCAGCTGTCTTCAAGGAAGCCCTGCCCACTGAGACCTCTCTTCTTCCACCTCCTGGTCCCTGCACCTGGCACTGACCTCCGCCTGCTCTCCCCTTATAGGGCGATTGTCCCTTGGAGAGGGCAGCATGTCTGATTCATCTCTGCGCCCCACACAGGAATGGCCTGCCTGGGGCCAGGCCTAGAGCAAGGCAGACACAGCCCAAACCACAGGGGTTGACAACCATGAGACCCAAGTGGCCCGAGAGCTGATGACTTATCACTACAACCTCCCAGGAAGGGATACAACCTCCAACCTAGGGCAGTGATGCTCCACAGTTTGGTCTAACCAGCCCACCAGGGCCTCCTGAAAATTGCACGCTCACCACTGACACATTGGTTGGACAAAGGACAGCTGTCATCCACCAAACAGCCATCCCCACCTACTTCCCCAGCCTCCTGTGGGCAGTGAGGACACCAGGGGCAGCAGGGCTCTGGACCTATGTGAGGGGCTGAGGTGGGGGTGCAGGAATTCCCAGTGGCTCTCCATGTGAGGCCCTCCCCCATGCCAGGCACCCCTGCCATCATGGCCACCCAGGGACAGGGAAGATGGCCCCTCCAGTATACCTCTCTGAGCCTCAATTTCTGCACCTCAGATTCCTCAGCACCAGCCCCTACCTAACTTGCCAGTCGCTGTGACCACCAAGTGAGCTCATGGCTATAGGGTTCTTGGCAGGTAGTAGGAGGTGGATTCACAGGACGGATGGCCAGGAACTGCCCAGCAGAGTACTGATGCTCAGTGGAGACTCCTCCAGCTTTGCTTCTCTACCTTTGCCACCTAGCCCAATGGAGCCAGTTTACAGATGGGGAACTAGGCTCCCAGATGGTGAGGAGAACTCTGCAGCAGCACTGCCTGGAACCTCCTCTCTCTGCCCAAGCTGGGGACCCCCTGGGGTTGCTTTCAAGAAGTGCTCCTCCCCATATGTCATGGCTCTCTTCCCAGGGGCTGGAGGGAGGTGGTTACCGAGGGACACCCGAACCCCAACAAACCCAAGTGCCTCTTCCTCTGGGAGCCCCTGAGGGTGGCTCTCTGGACAAGGCTCTCCAAGATGCAGTCGGCATCAGAGACCAGTATCACAGCAATGCCTGCTTTGTAATCCACAGGGACTTCCTAGAGCACCAGGTGCCTTCCCTTCAGCCCTGGTTACAAAACGAGATCAAGGCTCAGATGCATTGATTTGTCCAAAGTCTGTCTGATTCCACAGCTCAGAAGTGGAAAGCATGTGTCTGTCAGTAAGGGGAGGGCAGGTGTTCCAGGGTTTTGCCCCCATATGTGGAATCCCAGGTGTGATAGGTGCAGGGGACAGAAAGATATCCTGTGACCACAGGTCTTAAAACGAGCTCCAAGGAGGCTGAGGGTGAGAACCAGGAGAGTGGGGGCTGTGGGAGGGCCACGAGGAGGGGTGGTGTTGAGCAGAGGTTCTCACGCTGCCACAGGTGCTCCAGAAGCTCCCAGAAGAGGCTCTTAAGATGCACGCTGCAGGCACCCTCTTCCTCTCTGCAGCCCCAAGCTCAAGCCTCACACCACCAGGGATTAAACTTCTCTGGACTCCAGGTTCCTCCAATGTAAAGAATAAGACTAATTTCTGCTCATACAGTTGTATTAATTACATAATGATAAATATGTATCAATAATATCAGAGAATATAAAGTGGCCTACCTTATGCCAGCTGCTTAGTAAATGGGGATTTCTCTATTCATTCTTTCATTTGTTCCTTTGACAAATGAATGGCCCTGTGCTAGGTGCAGGCACTGTGTAGGGACTGGGGACACAGCGCAGAAGCAGACAGGCAATGTCTGGTCTGTGGATCTGCAATCCAGGGGGTCTCCTCTCCTCCCCGCATGAACCTGGTCAGACCTAGCTGGTCACCTTTGGGCCTCAGGTCCCCATTTCTCTGTCCAGATGAAAACCTGGCCTTGCTACGAGCAGGGTAGCAGCAATTGAGCCTACCCAGGAATGCCTGAAGTTACTGGTCTAGAATAGCTTTTTAAACTACAGTAGACCATACTCATTTTGGGGTTGGAAATTGCTTACTAAACCATAAATAGCTTTTTTAAAATAAAAGAATAGAATAGGGTAGGGTGGCATGGGATAGAATGGAGAGATCAGAGTAGTACATATAAGAGTGTAATTTTGCTTCATGAATTTTCCTTAACATATGTGTCTCTAAGCATGACTGTGCTGTGATGTGAATCTATTTATTATTGTGTCCAGGGAAGAACAAACAAGTGTGAAACCTCTGCTCCTGGGAGACGCCCAGGAGCCTGAAGGTAAAGCATGGGGCTGTGGTGGCCAGACTCACAGGACCCCCTTCTGGCACAGGCGTCCCCTCACTCAGGGAGGACCTGGACCTGCGAGCCCGGGGGGCCTCCAAGCATCTGCAGACTCCAAGGCAGTGACTGCCCTGGACGCCAGTTTCATGACAATTCCCTTCCCCAGCTCTCTCCAGCATGTGGCACAGCCCCAAGGGAGTGGGCAGAGCCAGGCTTGGTTTTTAATTGTTCCTATGTTACAGGACTAGGTAGAGGTTAAGTGATTTGCCCAAGACAACCCTGACTTGGAACCAGGTGTCCAGCTCTTTCTACAGCTAAGAGCTGCCCGTTCGATTCTCATCTCATGTTAGTTCCAACCATTTCCAGAGTCCAGGGCAAGATTTTTGGGAGCCGTGGAAGGGATGAGTGAATGAATGCATGAATGAATGAACAAACAAATGGTGTCACAGAGGCTGGGCTCATGCCCTCTCCTTGATTCTCAACCAGGGATGGTTTTGCCCCAGCGGACTTTGGCAAAGTCAACAGACAGCGTTAAGGCTGGGAGATCCTATTAGTCCACAGGTTCATATCATTAGTTCCATTTTACAGACAAGAAACCTAAGGCTCACAGACGTGCCGTTCTTCAGCCAAAGTTATACTGAGCATATGTAGAGTCGCACTAGGACCTGACCCAGACCCCACATGGACCCACCATTTCAGTGGCCCCTGTGTTTCTGAAAGAGCTGCTTGGCCCCCTTCAGAGGTAGCCATAGCTTGGCAGTGGGTGTGGCCCCTGGAGTCTGGGTTGGGTCTAACTAACCAGGAGGTCAAAGAGCCAAGGGCTGAGCTGCAAACACATTTCTGCCAGTTTGTCTACTCTTGCTTCCATGCTTTTCACCTCTCAGTCAGTTTCCCTCTGTCCCCACCCCCAGGCAGCAGAGTGTGAATGGTCCTCACCCCAGCTCTGGGGAAGCAAGGGCAGGGCTATTTGGGGAAACCCTTTTCTTCCCCTACTTTTACCTTTGATGCCAGCATAGTGGCTCCTATAAAGGTAAATTGGGGCACCTCTGAGCCCATGAGAGTCCCTTGTCCAGAGGGCATCTGGCCACTGAGGCTGGAACCCTCGGGGTCTGTAGAGAACTCCTGACCGAACAATGCTGAGAAGCCAGGCAGCACCAAGCCTGAGCTCCTTCCTGGTGGAAGGAAGCATCCAGAGATAGCATTGGCCTGAGGCCAGCCCAATGGGTCTCTAGGAGCTCCAAAGTGTGGTCCCCAGCAATGCCTGGTCACCAGAAATGGCCAGAAGCAGTGCTGCTGATAGCCTTTGTTGGGTGAGACCCCTGCCCAAGTACCCCTATCAAAGCACCTGCAAGTGCAGGGGGAGCCTGTGGGTTCAGAGACTTCCAGAGCCTCCTGCACCTGTGAAGTCCACTGGGCACACCTTGTCCTAACCCTGCCATAGATGCCAGGTCAGCAGCAGCAGATCAGCCACGGCAGCTGGCTAGTGCTACAAAGCAGGAATATTGCCCCAGAGAACCAGCTGTTCAACATTGTTCAGCCCCCCACCTGCTCACACAATCAGTAATAGGAGCAGGAGCTAGGAGGGCAGGTTACTGGGTCCTTGATCCCAGCCCGAGTCTCCATCCCTCTTATCCCTCCCCTTGCCTCCATACTTTGCTTCTTTTCTTTTCTCCTGCCACAGGGTATACAATGCCAGGTGCCAGCACCTCCTGTCAGGGATCTCTGGGTTAGACCAGGCTTGGCCTTCCTTGTGCCAAACTCCCTGGTCTGTAACTGCAGACATCCTCAGATGCAGGCAATGCTCAGAGGTTCCTAAAGAAATGTCCCATCCAGACACAGCAGACTACTGACAGGCTGGAAGTGGGATTCAGGCTGGGCTGAGCTCCAATTAGAAAGCTTTTCTCTCCCCAAGTGCTCTCCCAGAAGCAGCAAAACACCCACAGTAGCTGAGACCACAACTCAGAGCTGGCTCTGTGAGCCTAGCAAGCCCAGGCAAACTGGTTTCTTCAACCACCTTTCTGGAGATATCCTGGACTCCTTCATGCTTCAGGGCCTTGAGGCCTCTGTATGTGAGATATGATTCAGGGAGGATTCAGACTTGTGTCAGGCCAGCACTGCCATCAGGGTCCCCAGTGCCAACCACACTGTATTCCTGGAACCAGACAAAGCCAGCCTTGTCCTCTCCCAGGGCACAAGAGCCTCGGGGTCCATCTGAAAGCCCTTGGCTTTCCCAGCCTAGCTCCTGGATCAGAGCTCTTCAAGCCAGGCCAGGCCAGGATGCAGGCTGACCACAACCCCCTCACCCCACCTCCCACAAGTACCAGACCAATAGCACCAAAATGGCCAAACGAGGCATACAATGATCTGTGTGCAAATCAAAGCAGCATTCCACATGCAGAGACAGCACCCAGTGCGAGCCAATCTAGGACAATCTGAGGTCAGTAAGGCCAATGCATGCCTGTGATTCATCCCAATTCCACAAGGACAGGACCCAGGTCAGCCCTGCCCTGGCCATGCCACCAGAACCAGAGTGGGGGGCGAAGGGGTCACATAGCAGTGCCCCCTGAATAGTTGTTGAGCATATGAACATGAAAGAGCTTCAACATGGGCTTCAAGATGGGGGTCCCTGGTTTTCTTCCAGTAGAAATTTCTGATTTCCAAAAGTCAAAAGGGGTTATAAGGACAGAACCTTTATCACACTGGGGACAGCTGAGGAGGAATCATCATGGGGTCCAGAAGAAGAGCTCTGGAGCCAAAAACAGATGCAGACCCAGCTCTGGTGCTGTGTAAGGGACAAGTGGTTAACCCAGGTAGCTTCAGTGTCCTCACCGAAAAGGTGGGGAGAGGGGCCTGCCCTGCCAAGTCTGAGCAGATGCAGGCACATGCAGTGGTGGGCCTAAGTGTCGGCCCCTCCCTGCCTCTGGCCCACAGATAAGGGAGGAGACACGATGAGATATCGAAGATCTGAAAGGACCAGCCAGGGGACTCGAGGCTTAACCGTGCAAAAGTCGTGCTGAGAGGACACCCTTCGTATTTATTGAGCAAATACATGACAACAACAATAGAATTCTGTGGGGGGGACTTGATACCCAATCATTAACTAACCCTAAACTTAATCCTCAGCAGTCTCCAGTCTCCTGGGGCATGACATCTTACATGGTATTGAAACAATAGCAAGGGCAATTAGGTAGCAGAAACTGTTTTGGTCTTGTTTGTTCTGTTCTTGATCATGTATCAGGAATTACTGGAAAAATAATCAAGTCATATATGATTATACATTTGATTTCTATACTTGATTTATATATTAATCCCACACTAAGGTTGGCCAGCCTGTAGACACTTGACACATGTCTGCTCCCTTCTTCCAAAGAACCCCAGCTGAGGGATCAGTTTTGCCATTTCACTATTCACCTTGTAAAATATATGATGTATTCAAGGACACTCCCTCTGAAACAGCCAAGCAGGAAGGTTGTTGGCAATTACACAGAGAGGGCAAAAGCCTGGCCCAAGACTGACCAGCAGGGCATGGGTCCAGAGCAAGACCTGCCTGGCATGGGGTGGGGCCATGGAGGCTGTGTGTACAACGTCTGCATTCAAGGGCTGGGACGAGGTCAGAGCACAGACAGGGGTGCCGCAGTCACTACACCAAACCATTCCTCAAGGCACACCCATGTCAATGTCTCAAAAAACCACCCAGAAAGAATGAGAGGAATCAATTCCAATTTGTTAGGGCCTTCTGGGTGTGATAAAGCCAACCCCTGTCGTCTCCACTGGCTTCCTGCTTCCCCTTTACTAAGAAGAGAAAACACCATTCAATTACGGTAATTAAATCCACCCAAAGAGCTTGGACTCAAAAACCACACTACAGGCAAGCGGTCAAACCCAGAAGCAAAGCAAACCCCAGTGGCTTCCTGTGCAAAGACAGGCAGGGATGAGAGAATGAAATGGCCCCCTTGGTAGCTCAAGAGCATGCCTGGGTCTGGAGCATCCTCCCAGCTCTGCAGCACTGCCTGGGCCTCCCTGCTTGATGGCCTCTCCACACAGGAGGGATCCTGTGAACTGTCAGCCCCACTCCTGTAGTTGTCATGAAACACTGAACTAAGAAGATTCTTGGAAGATGATTAGAAATGAAAACCCTCCCTTTTCTCCACCCATCTCCAATTCTACCTGGAACTCCAGCCCATGTGCACAGGGCTCAGGACACACCCATCTGCACCTGAGCCCACAGACCAGAAGGTCAGGGTATCATCCTAGGCAAATCATGGGGTGGTCAAGGAGTAACCCTGAGCTGGTCCCCACACCTCGACTCTATGTGCTGTGTGACACTGAGCAACACTCTGTACCTCTCTGTCTTTAATTCTCCACCTACTTCTCTACCTAGAAAATGGTGACAATAGGGCCTATTAATCCCTCCTCATAGGGATCATGAGAATCAAACAAGATAACAGATGCCAAAATGCATCCTGAGCTGCAGAGTGACACGCAAACATGAGTCATCCCAGTATTGACCCACCGAGTTGGCTTCCTCTGAATGTGAACCACATTGGTCCTAAAAGTTGCTAAGGACCTCAGGTTGCCAGATAAGAAACAAGACGTACAGTGAAATTTGAATTTCAGATAAACAACCAGCATGTTTTTAGTATAAGTATGTCCCAAGTAATATTTGTACCAGAGTTCCCCATAAAATTAACACGTACTTATGCTAAAAATAGGCAATCAATGTTTATCTGAAATTCAAATTTCACTGGATGTCCTGTTTTTTTAATTCGCTCAATCTAGTAACCCAGCCATGCCAGGCCACCAGCTGTTCCCTCCCTTGCTGTGTCCTGGTTCCAGGACCCCACAGGCCTGGGATCCCCCCTGTCAGGGTCACTGGTCCCGGCTCTAGTTCTGTGGGCCTTGCACACTTCCTCGTGGGATGAGCAGCTGTATCTGGAGCATCTGGAACAGGGCCAGTAGAGGGTATGAGACAGGTATGGGTCCCCTCCTCTGACCACTTCCTGTCCCTCCCAGCTTAGGGCACACCAGCAGAAGTTGGTGGCATGACCTCCTAGGCCTGGGGTGCCTGCCAGCAGGGAGTTCTGTGGAGGACAAGGAGAACATGGGGTTGCTGAGCTTTAAGGGCTCCACTCACAGACGGCACGCTTGCAGCAACCCTCTGTCTTCATGTGCTTGCGGCCCAGGAAGCATGAATGCTGCTGAGTGGCCGCCGTGCCCCAGGCAGTCCATCAGCCAAAGACGGAAAGGCTGAGAACCTCACTCCAAAGAACTCAAAGCCTTGTTGGAAACATGATTTCACAGCAGGTCAGATAGAATAAAGCACACAAGTGATTTTTTTTTTTTATTCTACAAGGAATAGGGGAACTGAGGAGGAGTGGTCAGCAGTTGATGGCTAGGGGACAGAGAGAGGTGTTTCAGTAGGACTACCACTCTGAGGAGCCAAGCCAGGACCCACCCAGTGCACCACAGGCCTGAGGGAGGGTGAGACTGGGGAGAGCCCCAGCTCCCCCACCAAGAGGGCCTGAAGGGTCATGTGGAAGCATTTGTAAGGGGCCAGGAGAGAGACGACTGCAAAAGGCAGCATATTCTGGTCCACAATAGTTCAACAGCGTCATACAGCACAACAAGGGAAGAAGCATCATGCGAGAAAACATTCTGGAAGAGTTAAAATTTAATGATAACTGTGCAAATGTTATTTCATTGCTCATGGTGAGAAAAAAGCTGATTTGCATGCTCAGATTTGATTTGCTACATCCCGACTCAAAAAGACCCTGTCAATAAGGAGAAGACAAAATACATCCTCAACTGTAATTCTTCCAGCCTCAAGGCTACAGGGGCACAGGCATGCCCCCAACTACCCCCAGGCACATCTTTGAGATGGGTGTATCACCAGACCCTCTGCCCCGTTCCCAGTGGCTGAACTTGAAAAGTCCAGATCACTAATTTCTGCTCAAGGATCCTATTTCCCCTTGTGGATTCTGGAGCTTTGCAGAGCCTTCTCGATCTGGTGCAAATTTGACCAGCATCTAGCATGGTGGATGGAGTGTTGGAAGACGTGATGAAAGCTCCCTGGACTCCTACAGGGTTGCCATACAACACAGGGCAGGTGGCAACATTTCATCTCCTAACACCCATAATTTAGATAAAATTTCAGCTAATGAGCTTTCTTAGTGTGGCTGTAAACAACACCCCAGTTAATGTACTATACTAATGTTTGCTGGACGCTGGCCCTCCGGAGGGAATCAAAGCCATCTCCCCACTTGGAGCCCTGAGCACAATTGAGAGACAAACAGGAAAATGGCAAAATCATGATGTCACTTCTTAATTCTCCAATTCATCTTGAAACTCAGCTTTAACTGAGATAGTATATGCCATGGTGTGGATGAATGCCTTCTGCCACACCAGCCTGTGAACCATCCCTAAGGATACCTGCTTCCTTCTCTTACCATGGGCAGAAATTATATAGTTTTGGGCTTGGAATTCAAAAGTAAATACAACTGGATTCAAATTCACTAATTTGAAATTTGTGCTGATTCTGGAATTATAGTATTATAACTGACTTTCAATAAAATAAGATCTCCTAAGCTAGTCAATAATGTGAATAATATCATGGCAGAGCTGGAGGTATTTGCTCATTGATTTAATAAATATTTCTTGTGCTGTGCACCATGTTACATGAGGATGATAGCCTGGGGACCCACACAGACATGGTCACAGCCACAGTGAAGCACCCAGGCCAGCAAGAAACACAAGCATTAAACAATAATCACCCAGTTAAATACTTAACTACAATTATTCTAAGTACTGCAAAGGAGATGGGCATAGCATGCTATGAAAGCATGTAAGAGGGAGACTTTAAAAAGCCTGAGGAAGCTGCCTTGATGAAGGGTCCTGTGACCTGTGTTCTGAAGCATACATAAGAGTCAAGCAGGTAATGGAGAAAAGATGAAAGAATTCCAGGAAGAGGGAGCAATGTGCGCAAGTGCCCTGAGGCAGGAAGTACAAAGCACGTTGAGGAAGCTGATAAAAGTCCAGGGTGGCTGGAAAGTCAAGTATGAGGGGGGAAATAGTCCAAGAGGAGGATAGAAAGGGAGGCTCTTTGTTAAGGAGATTGATTTTCATTCTTTTTAACTGACAAGCTATTGAAGGATTCTAAGCAAAAGGTTGACAGGAACAGATTTGAATCGTTAAGGCTGTTCTTAGATGCAGTGCAGAGAATGAATACGGGTTCCTGCAGTAGCCAAAAGAGATGTGACAGCAGCTGTGGCTGCACAGTGACTGTGGAGATGAAGATCAGTGTACGGGGGCAAGAAACCTTTAAAACATGAAACATGAGACTCAGCAGACCTGGAAATGGATCGGATGTGGAGAGGTGGGTAAGAGAGAAGGAGAGAAAGTCACAGGTGACTCTCACATTTCTGGGATCCTCAGGAAGAGAACTGGCCTGTGGGTGGGTCGTGGGCTCTATTTTAAATGTGTGAGTCTGTGGAGCTGGCCTGTGGACAGTTGAAGACAGGGGCTGGAGCCCAGACAAGCAGCCTAGGCTGGACATGGCCATCAGTGTGTGGCTGCTCGCCACGGCCATGGGTGTGGGTAAAATAGCCCGTGTGGGGACCTCAGAGGAGAGCAGAGGCCCAGGGGTTTGGATGGGAAGAAATCCAACCATCTACAAGAGGAAGCTAAAAGATGGAACAGCAGTCAGGGTCGGAAGATGGAAAGAGTGTGGGTCCCTGGGTATATAACCGCACGTTGTTACCTGAAAAATGCTCTGTGACCAGACTTCACTAATTTGGTTGGCTTCCCTCAAATGGTCCAAAGTAGTGAGCAAGACAGTTCTGTGGGGGCCCCTGGAAAGTGCATTTCAACAGCAATCACAGTGTGTCCATGAATCCAAGCACAGAGTGTGCACAAAATAAATGTCACCGCGTCCTTCTGCACTTACGTCTTGTCCATGTGTGACGTGGATTGACTTCTTCCTCATCCCTGAGTTGCACCTCCATGGAACAGCAGGCAGTGCTCACTATTTAATGATAGAAATGGATCAATCTGGATTTTGCAGATGGCCATAAGACCTAAGACCAGGGGTCCTTCTTGCTAGAATTTCTTTTCTGTGCTGCTGTTTGCCCTCCAGAAAAATCCAGGGTAAAGATACCCAGTTCAGAGCATTTCCATAAACATGTATTCGGCTTCTTTGCTGGTGTGCTCAGGACTCCCTTCTTGGGCTCAAAGAATTCTCTTTCTAGTTGAGGAGGGAATGAAGTATCAATTCCTAAGCCATATGGGTTATGATACATGATCTGTGACAATACAGCATGAGCTACGGTAAAGGTGAATGCAGTGTGCTGTGGGGCCACAAAGGACAGCCGGGAAGTCAGGGCAGCCAGCAGATCATGGCAGACACGAAGCCTTCTGTGAGTGACCAAAGGGATGCACTCCACAAACCTGAGTTACTATGATTATTAATATTATTAATAAACTGCCATGGACTAAATTAATATCCAGGAAGGTCTTGGGGAAGCCCCAGTGGTCTGCATTTAAAATTTGCATAGTGGATTTATTTTAATTAGTTTACACTTCATTCTGAGCACTCTTGTATTTCTCTTGGGCAGCTTTTTGGTTCTTTTAGCTGTCAAAATAGATACTCAAGCCTCCTGCCAACAATAAATCAAACACTCGGCTACTGTGTGCTGAGTGGATTCAAGTTCTGCCACTCTGGTTCTTTCCTACAAACCTGAGATATTCATTCCCATGCAAAGAGGGACTTTGGTCAGATGTTACTGGCAAAAATAACTCACAACTGCGCCGATCAAAATTAAACTCCCAAAAGTTTAACACAGGTTCCTAAAGCTTTCTTGGACCAGAGAAAAATTAATGAATATTGGAAAGGATATAAACTGGCCCTATATTGGATTTCACCAAAATGCCTATGTTTGGAATTTTGTTGAGTTCAAGGGTGGATTTTTTTAAATTGAAAGTCAATTTTATTACCCACATTTAAGACATCTTCAGCATCAAATGAGTGTTTGGCCCTTTGGTCAGTTGGGTTCCACTGAAATTATTTTTCTTCTGATTTTTAGATGGGCAGTGATGACAGCAAATACAATCATGAAAAGAAGTTTTAAAACTACACATCCGAAAATCCATCAAAGCAGGCACCCGCAGCCCCCACTGTCATAACAGGTATGGAACTAACTCAAGGAAATGCCTTTTGTTGTTAGCTACTATGCGGATGGGTTCCCCCAGGTATTGGGAGACCAGGGGGTGGGAGTAAGGGGGTGAAGACAACTTTATGACTGTCCCTTCTGAACCCAGGTAAATCAAATCAGACTTGAAGAAATTATCTGAATGAAGCTAGCAAGGGGGAGTTCTCTCTTTTTCCTGAGGCAGAAGAAATGTGGTTACAATAGTTCCCCTCGTGTGCAACGTTTCACTTTCTGTGTTTTCAGTTACCTGCAGTCAACCACAGTCCAGAAGCAAATCATCCTCCTTCTTACGTATCATCAGATGGTCAATAGTAGCCTAACACTAGTCACAATGCCTGCATCATTCGCTTCACTTCCTCTCATCACATAGGCATTTTATCATGTCCCATCATCACAAGAAGGGTGAGCACAGTCCACTAAGATATTTTGAGAGAGACCACATCCACATAACTTTTGTTTTAGTATATTATTGTAATTGTTCTGTTTTATTATTAGTTATCGTTAATCTCTTACCATCCCTAACAAACAAATTGAAGTTTCTCATAGGTTTTCATGTATAAGAAAAAACATAGTATACATAGGGTTCAGTACTATCCATGGCATCACGCACCCTCTGGGGGTCTTGGGACGTATCTGCTACAGATAAATGTGGACTAACTGCGCTTTATGAATTTTCTAAATATCAATGAACGCCTGCATTACTCTTTGGAATTACAACACAAACCCAAGATCAGTGAGGGTTGTTTGGCCACACAACAAAAACAGAAGCCGGGCAAATTAAGCAGAAATGGGTATTGAAAGTCAATTGGAGCCCACATGGATTCAAGGTGAAGGCTGGCGTTACAGGCTGGGAAAGAGCGAACAGAGAGCTCTGCTGCCAGAAAGAATATCTGAGCGCATTTCCATCCTTGCATCACTCTGGGAAAAACAGTGCGATGGGCCTGGCCTGAGTCTCACATTAGCACTTGGCCTTGGGAGGTCTCCCCAAACACCTGAACTTCCAGCCCCAGCAAGACTGAACATGGCAGGGAGAGGAAATTCCCCCAAAGGGGTAAAATATTTTTACTCAGAGAAGGGAGATGGAAGCTGAGTTGTTCAAAAAAACAACAAATTCCTACTAATAGTAGAGGGCAGTTAATAAACTGGGGTGGAGGGTGTTTACTTAACTCTGAGGTTCTAAATTTAAATCTCCAACTGTTCTCTTTTCATCATAATTTGGAAATATAGAAACCCCAGTATTTCTCCATTGCCCAGTTTGGACATTGCCAAGATCAAAACACCAGCATTCAAGACATCAGAAGACTCCCTGAGGTTCTGTAGGACCTCAAGATACAGAAAACTTGACTTATGGTGGCCAAAGCCACTAAGGTCGCTCACATCCCCCCACCAGGCAACACAGATCCCAGTGGGTGTGGCTGTGGTATAGGCTCCTGGCTCAGCAGTGCCATGCAGGACCAGGACAGGCCCTCATCATGCTGGTCTTTGGTCATCACTGCTTGTCCCTCAGGGTTCCAAAGTGAAGGCCTCAGTGCTATGAGTTGAATGGTACCCCACCACACCCAAGATGCATATGTTGAAATCCTGACCCCCAGATCTCAGGATGTGATCTTACTTGGGATAGGGTCATGGCAAATATAATTCATTAAAATGAGGTCACTGGGGTGGGCTCTGGTGTCCTTCAAAGAAGGAGAAATTTGGACACAGAGGCCTGCAAAGAGGAAAGACCATGTGAAGTCGGCTCTCCATAAGCTGGGAGACAGGCCGGAGTCAGGCCCACCCTCATGGCCCTCAGAACACCTCGCTTTGGGACTTTGAGCCTCCAGGACCATGAGATAATAACTTCCTGTTGTCGAAGACACATTCCCACTAACTGTGCACAAGTGTTTCAGTTTCTCCACCTTCTTATCAGCTCTTCTTATTCTCTGTTTTCCAGTTTATCTGTTTTGGGGGTTTTTTTTGATGGTAGCCATCTTAATGGGTGAAGGTAGTACATTGCATTCCCTTCTGGATCCTGTCTGGGAATGCTGGGACCCTGACCACTACCCATGTTCATAGCAGCATTATTCAAAATAGCCAAAAGATAAAAGCAACTGTGCCCATTGAAAGATGAATGTATAAACAAAATGTGGTCTATACACACCGTGGAATATTATTCAGCCTTAAAAAGGGAAGAAATTCTGACATATGCTACAGCATGAATGATCCTTGAGGACATTCACTAAGTGAATAAACCAGTTGCAAAAAGACAATTCCTGTATGATTCCATCATATGAGGCACCTGAATGGTCAAATTCATAGAGACAGAAAGTAGAAGAATGGTTGCGAGGGGCTGGGGGAGGAGGAATGGGCATTCTGTCTGGGAAGATGAAAAAGCTCTGGAGATGGATGGTGGTGATGATTGCCCAGCAATGTGAATATACTCAATGCCTCTGAACTGCACTCTTAAAAATGGTTAAGGTGATAAATTTTATGGCATGCATATGCCACTACAATTTGTTTTTAAATAAAAAGATAATATAAGGAAGGGGCTATTACAGGATGTAAGAATTAGGGAGACCCCAGGATGTAGACTCACTCGGGAGGAGTAGGAGCCAGCATCCCCACAGCCTCAGGAGACCATGGGGCCAGTGGTTGCAGGGCCCAGCAAGAATCAGAGCCCAGGGAGGGGCCATGGTTACAGAAGGCTGTGGCATTGCCAGGACCCCACACCATAGCCAGAAGCAGGGAGTGGGGAAAAATGCTAGGGATGCTGGCTTCCCCTCCCACCAGCTGCTCCCAGCATCTCCCATTGGCCACACCCAAGGGTGAGTCAGACAGTAAGGCACCCAGGCAATGCAGGCTCTTGGGTACAGGGCCCTCTCGGGGTCACTCTGGGACCAGTTCAACCATCAAACAGACAGCCTAGTGGCTCCTGAGCTCCTGGGTCTGACAGTCTAATGAAGGGAAAGGCAACAAAGAAGTAAATTTAATTTTAGAATGTGTTCAGTGCCACAAAGAAAATAAACCAAGTACCATGAGAAAGAGTAACAGGAGACACCTCATATGATGTCAGGGACCATCTCTCTGCAAAAATAACATGTCTGAACTTTAGGCCCTGTATTAGACAGAGGAACTGAACCAATAGATGTGTTTATAGAGAGATATATTTTAAGGAACTGGTTCATGCAATTGTGAGGGCTGGCAAGTCAGATATCTGCAGGGCCAAACTGGAGACTCAGGGAGGAACTGATGTTGCAGCTCCAGCCCAAAGAATGGAGACAGAATTCCCTCTTCCTTAAAAAGCCTCAGTCCTTTGGTTATAGTACATCTACATTATGGAGGGTAATCTGCTTTACTCAAAGTCTACTAATTTAAATGTTAATTACATCTAAAAAATTTCATCTAAAAAATACCTTCATAGCAATATCTGGACTGGCATTTGACCAAAAACTGGCATCAGGGCCCAGCCAAGTGGACACACAAAACTATCACAGGCACAATTACCCTCCTGGGCCAGCTTGTAGTTCTTACATGGAGTTGCCAAGTTGGATCCTATTCATACCCTGCACTTCTTTCTTTTGCAGAAAAAAGTCCCACCTTGTAATTGCATCTGGTCAACAGGAAGCTCTAGTTTTGTGGGAAGAGGGCTACATCGAACCCTTCCAGAGTCATCACCCAGAGGTGCCCACTGGCTGACCAGGGACAGTCTTCCCAGTTGGCGGACGATGCAGGGGAATAAGAAGTGTACCGATGGGTTCAGCGACTCCTCAAGCATAGGCAGTGTGCTGGACGATGCAGACAGGGAGGTGAGCAGCCTCACGGACCGGGCTTTCCGTAGCTTGTGCATCTCAGAGGACACATCGTTCAATGACCCTGACCTGGCCCTGTCCCCGGATATCACCCACCAGGTGTTTGGGAATTTCCACCAGGTAACAGTGAGCCACACCCACAGGAAAAGTGGCATTTGGAGCCAGTTACCATCACAAGGCACCGAGCATGCAGGCTGGGCAGCCACCTTCCAACAGCTACCCAAGTATGTTCAAGGGGAAGAGAAATACCCCAAAAGCAGCCCCCCGTTAACACCAGTCCAGAGGAGACTGGAGGTGCCAGTTTCCGGCCTGAGAAGCAGCAACAAGCCTATTTCCAAAGTGTCATCACTAATTAAATCTTTCGACAGGACAGAGAACCAACATTGTGACAGCAGGCCTCCTACCAGCAAGCCTCCAGCTCTCAAAAACCCCCCCAAATTTGCTCCTCTTCCGGAAAGTGGTGTCAACTTCTGCTTTGATTCTGCCTTTTTGACTGTGAGGAGGGTGCCTGCCGAAGTCTCCGGCACCCACCAGAACAGCCACCAGCCTGGCAGGAGGCACAGTGAGCAGGAGTCCCCCAAGAGTTCCGAGATCGCCTGTCATGACATGAGCGGCTTCCTCCCAACTCCGGAAAATGTGGCCAACTCATTTGAGTCGAAGTTCCTCTCTCTGCCCCACAAGCCAGCCAAGGGGGAGCCTGGGAAAGGCAAGGAGTGGACTTGCAAAGGGACCTTTCTTCATAGTGAAAACAGTGCTTTTGAGTCATGGAATGCCCACCAGCCAAGGCTGCCCGAGAGAAAGGACACTGCTGACTCTGTCCCAGAAAGCGAAGCCCCCAGACATTACGAGGACTCGCCCTTGTTAGATTCCCAGGCGCCTGAGCACAGAGTCTCTCCCTGCCAAGTCAGGGCCAGCTGCAGCCAGGAGGAGAACAGGCTGGCAGCAGGAGCTCTCTCCACACCTGCACCCTGGGGATCGAGGGATCTGGGAGCCCAGGTACTCGCCACAGAGGGAAGAGCTTCCAGCTCACAGCCTGACCCTCAGGTGAAGCCAACCCAGCCCCCATGGAGGAAACCAAAGCCTAGCAAAGGAAGGAAAGAAAGTGTACAAAATGCTTCCGAGGAGAAAAAGCAGACCAACAGGAGAGGCCCACCCTTACATACAAAGCACAATCCCCAGGGGCAATTTCCAGAAAATGGTGCTCCTGACATGACCGTGGACCCCAATGAGCATTACAATCCTCCTTTCAACATCAGTAAGCTTCTGACCCCTGTCATACCCACCAAGCACATCCTGGACTCATCCAACCCCCAGCCAGCAGAGATAACCCCATCACCCCTAGGACAGCTAAACGGATACCAAGAGAAGGAGCCAGGTGAATGTCAGTCTTGGGACAGCTACAAATCCAAAGCCCCAAGCCTGCTATTCAACCTCAAAGATGTGCGGAAGCACGTTAAGAGCACATACAGCCCCTCACCTCTCTTAAAAGGTGTCGATGACAAAACCAGAGGTAAGCAAGAACCCATGAGCAATGGTGTTATCCTTCCCAATGGGCTTGAGGAAAGCCCCCCAAATGAGATTTCTAAGGAGAGACCAGCTGATGCCCCTTCTGGGTCGCATGTCAGCACCCAGAAAGACCCCAGAGCCGACCCCGATGCAGACAACACAGACAACTGTCTAAATCTGAGCTCACCTCCAGCCATCGCCAAAGCCTCCTCCTGTGTCAATGGGGAGATCGCCTACAGGAACAGCTATGAGAAGAGCAACGCCAATGGAGAATTAGAGATGGGTGCCACCAGGTCCAGCTGGGGTCCGGACACCAGGGATCACTGCCTCCGGAAGCAGTGGTCCCTGAAGCTGTGCAGCAGAGAGCCAGAACCAGGGAAGGTGGAGGAGAAACCAAAGAGCCCCAGCCTAGAGAAGAGGCTCTCAAGATCAGTCTCTCAAGAGACAGAACCCGAGAGAGAGGCAGGACTTCAGAATCCAAACATCAACCAGAAATTCTCCCCTGGGCCCCTCTCTCCGGAGGAGGAAGATGTGTTTTATAGTGACAGCCAGTCTGATTTTATGCCAGGCTTCACAAGTAAAGCCAAATTCAGCACCAGCTCTTCAGATCAGTCATTTGCCTCGTTCGAGGAGCCACAGAAGATGTGGTTCACCGAGAGCCAGCAGGAAGACAGGAGGAATGACGTGGGTGCAGGTGACAGTGAGAAGCAGAAAGTGATGAGGAAGGAGCTCCAGTACCGTGCCTTAAGTAATGGGCACGTGTGCATGGAGGAGCCCAGCAGGGTGGAATCACTGCAAGGAGAAGGGGAAAGTCTGTCTGGAGGTAGACACAGGAAGGCTTCAAGGGAGGAAGCTAATTTCAAAGGCGCATGGATTGGAGGAAGTAAGGATACAAACCTTTCACATGCCAAAGACCTTACCCCCTCACCATCTTCCGCTTCAAACAAGCACATTCTGTTTGCAATTAAAGACAACACCCTCAGGGCCACTCCTGTGATAAAGCCCATCATGCTGCCCCTCCTGAGGGTCTTGTCCTTGGAGGACTCTCTCGGCAGTGGCCACAAAGAGGAGGAATTGCCAAGGCCAGGCTGGGGTGAGGATGCAGGACTCTGTGCCCCCGAGAGCCAGGAAATGCCCAGCACCCCAACACCTGTTAGCATGCAGGGCACACACTGGAAGCACACAACCTATGAGGGCACAGAGGACCACAGGCAGATGCCCAGAGTGGCCAGGACAGACACCTCCCAGCCAGCCCCAAAGGGAAATGTCCAGTCTCCTCTGGTGGGGGGAGAGGGTGAAGGGCTGAAGCCACCCTCGGAGACAGCATGTAAAGCTGTGGCCAGTGACAGCAAGCGGGGTTCCACAGACCAGGTGAAGCTGGATGTTCCAAGGCACATCCCTACGATCACCTTGCCCCAAGGTGACCTATATGACCAGCCACCCCCAAAACAGCTGGAAGCCTGTTGGAAAGAGCCAACAGAAGATTTCAAAAGTCACTTTTTGTCTATCTTCAGAGCAGAGTCCCAGGGCAGAAGACTGGTGTCTGGTGAGATGACAACTTCCCCCAATGCCAGCTCCCTGGAGGAGAATAGTGTATGCTCCCCTGCTGCCAACAGTATGTGGGACGATGCTTCCCAGACCCCCAGAGAGCTGGGCCTACTGCCCGGGGAACCTCCCCACACCAGCCCCTGGGCCAGCTCCTGCCCTGCAAGGGTCACCCGGAGGGAGGACGTGACACATGCCCTCACATGGGAGGCCAGCTCTGACCCCCAACTTGAGCCATTAGCAGAAGATCTCAGGACGCTTTCTCCAGAAGGCTCATTGATGGACACAGCCACCAGTTCAGCAGGCCTCCCTGAGAAACCAGAGCCTCCTGCTCAGCTGGAGAGGGCAGCTGGCAAGCCACCTGCAGTCCCACCCAAAACAGAAAAGGCCCTGCGGCGGGCAAAGAAGCTGGCAAGCAAGCGGAAAAAGCCTGACCAGTGGCAGAAGCACGGCGAACCCCAGGAGGAAAAGCCCTGCCTGGGTGACACAGAGCATAGACCGCTGTCCCCCGGAGAGAGGCCCCGGTCCAGGTTCCCTGTGGTCCATTCCCTGCCCCCTCCTGTGCACCGCCACTCAGTGTCTGTCTTCTCAGAGCCAGTCAGGGGGCAGCCTGGGGGGTCCCAGTCCCTCACGCCCCTGCCCCCTTACCCTGCCACACAGAAGGTCCTTCAAGACCCCCAGTCTGGAGAGTACTTTGTCTTTGATCTGCCACTCCAGGTGAAAATCAAAACCTTCTATGACCCAGAGACAGGCAAATACGTCAAAGTCCCCATCCCATCCTCAGAGGGCGGCTCCCCAGAGCCCTCCCCGCCAGAGGCGCTGGCTGCCCCCTATATGCTGTACCCCCGCCTCCAGCCCCTGCCCGTGACAGCCTCCATGCCGCTACGCTGCTCCTCTCAGCTCTCTGCCCCCACCTTCCTGAGGCAGGGCCCTCACACTGAGCAGACAGACGGCCCCGGGCCCCAGAGTGCCCTCGATGCCAGCCTACCGCTGGCCCCCAAGCCTCACAGCAGCCCCACCCAGCACTCTGCAGGCCAGCACCCTGAAGGGCCTCCCAGGAGCCAAGGGGAGGAGGGGGGAGATGCTCCAAGCCTGAGCATCATCTCTACCAACGACCTAGAGGACTTTGCCACAGAAGGCATTTCTTGAGAATCACAGCTGACTCACCAGCCCCCATAAACCCAGAAGAGTTTACTCCCCCTTCCCCCAGATGAACACTTACACACACACACACACACACACACACACACACACACACACTTCAACACAAACTTAGCCATTTGAGGATCTGAGGTCCCTAAAGTCTCAGAATAAGTGAAAGTCCTGAGGAAACCCCATCTGAATGGCTCCCTGGTGCTCTTCCCCCTGGGAGGGTGCCGCTTGCATGCCCTAGGTCCTTCTGAGCCCCTTCCTGTATCCCAGATCCCTCCACTTCTTTTCTCCTCCCCTCCCTTCCTCCCCGTCCTTCTCTGTCCCTGCCACCAGCACAGTCTAGCCTGATTCCTAAAGGCTATTCTTCTCCAGCACCCCTACCCACTCCTCAAGGACAGGTTTGCCCCCTGAAAGGCTGCGTTGTGCTGAGCCCTGCCTGGCAAGCCGACCACCCAGCACGCCCCCTACCCCCCAGTCTAGGTCAGGCATAGCACATGTACCCCCTCACACAGAGCAGTCATCTCCAGCTTACCTCCTGCAGCAGTGGCTGAGGACCGACCCAAGGCAATTGTGCAGAAATGTTTATTTGAATAGAATGGGTTTTCTTTACTAAGGAAACTTTCCTCTGAAGGCTATTTTCTGAAAAAGAAAAGGCTCCGTTTTAAGAAGTGAAACAAGTTTGTAGATGTGCTTCTGTCACCAGACTGCTGTCTTTCTTCTGTGGGCAGTGTCAAGTCTCAGCTGCTGAGCAAAGGGCTGTGTGTCCCCCAGGCTTTCCATCCCGGCCATAGGGTCTCCACATCTGAACAGAGCAGCCTTGGCGTCCGCTACAGGCCCAACGTCCCTCCCAATCTTCCAGCACCTGCCCATGCCTTCTTGGGGCCATGCTCTCCACTAGCACTGGGGGCAGAGATGGGGGGGCCCCAAGCCCAACCCCAAGTATGGTCCAAGGACCTAAGTTAGGCCCCAACTCTCCTGACTTAGTGACCGGTACCTGTGCCCTGTGCTCAAAAGGAAATAGTATTTCCCCCACGTTGCTGGTCTTTAGGGATTTGGAGGGAGATAATCAACTCAAGGGAGCAGAGAGCAATAACAACCAACCCCATACTTCTGGGAGCAGGGAGAGTCTGTGAGCACATGCCCACCATGCACAACGGTGCTGCGAGGGAAACCCAGCCGGTCCTCATGGGCTTTTCCCCCAGGACTTCTGCTGAAGCCTTTTAATTCTTGTGCTGTGGGTAAGACATGGGGCAAAAGTGTTTCCCACCTCATTTAGAAAGGGCAGCTGCCAGAACTGTAGTGCCAACACTCCAGGGGACCACCCAAAATGCATTGTCCTTGTTCTTCTGGCAAAGGTTCTGTTTCCCGGCTGGGAAGATGGGAAGACATGTGCTCACCAGGTTCCCAACTCACACAAATACAGGGACTTGGAGCATATTCTGGGTCATGATTTGGATTCAGGATTTATACCTGTATGTTTTACCAATAAGCACAGCCACACCCTAATGTTGTTTTTAAAGTGCTACACAAATGCCCCAGCTCAGTGCCCTGGTAGGACAGCTAGACAATTAGTCAGGAATACAGGCAGGCCATTGGCTGAGAAATCGGGATCCACAAGTTACTCACTGGGGTGCAAGTGAGGAAAACAAAGTTGTGATAGTGGCTCTGCCACCAGATGGCTAAGTGTGCTCTCATCTCATTTTCATCTCACTAAGATAAGAAAAGTAAATGTCTTATTTTAAAATTCTTAGGGCCCGGGAAAAGCACTGTCTAACAAAAGAAGATCCCCTTGGTTAAAAAACAATCATACTTACAGAGGCCATGTCCCAAGGAAAAACATACATAGGGGAGCTTATGTTTGGGGAAGCAGCACCTTCTGTCTTAGAAGTAATACAAGCAGGGCTATTGATGGAGCTAGAAACGTAATGTAGGTATTTGGAGATCAAGGTCAACTTCCCAGTTCTCTTTGACCCTGTAGATGCAAAAGAGGAACAGGGCCCTTGGCAGAGTACAACATCCACTCCTATCAGAGGGTAGGGGTTCCCTGGAAACCTGGTCCCCACAAGTCAGCTTGAGGAGGGCCTCCTCACTTACAGCAAAGTGCCTGTGGTCCTAAGAAACAGATAATGCCTCCAGGGAACGAAAGCCACTGAGGACCAGCTCACTTGCAAACAATGTTCTCCTGTTTCTGTTCTTACCTGGTGATTTGTGCCTCCTTTCTCCCTCCCTGACTATTCCAAACATTTTCAGAGTCCCTGCTGGGCACTTCACTGGGCACTGAAGGTGTCTTATACCATGATAATCAGAGCTGTTCTCAGTACCCAAGGAATTAAAATCTAACAGAGAAGGAAGACAATTACAGTCCCATGTGGTAAGGTGGTCTGAGGAGCATTTAACTCAGGCCCGAAGGAAAAGGGACTTCCTAAGGGAAATGGCACCTAAGCTGAGTCAGGACACCTAATGCATCTGCTTATGAAGAAACCAGTATCTCTTCAGCTTCAATCAATCTATCAAATACAACATTTATTAAACATTGATAGATTTGTCTTACTATATCAAAGTGTATTGGTTTAGCTATGCTCATTAGCATTTCTAATTAGCACAAGAATGAAACCATTGTAGCCTCCCAGGATAGACCTTTGTTGACATGTTCTTCAGCTTCTGAATTAATATTTCACTCATCTGAGTTGCCCAGGAAAACCACTATTTTTAGAAAATCCACCATTGTGTTTAATAGGATAGTGGTGAGAGTTGTGAAAACAAATTGCTTATGGACAATGTAAGTCAGGGCCATGCTGCACTTTCTGTTCAGTGTTCTAGCCCTTTGCTAGAAGTTCTGTCTGCACTAAGTGTCTCAGGGGAGGGAACATAAATGTAGAGTATCTTGAGGGAACAATCAAAGGTTTGGGGACTTTAGTGGAAAATAACCAAGAGCTTACATTGTCATGTGCCTGCCTCTGAGCAAGAAGCTCTGAGAAAACTGGCCTCTCTCCTCACAACAAACCACTTTGTAGACTCATATTACTGTGAAGGAAGAGGTGGCAGAGACGGGGAGTAACTTCCCACAGACACAGTCTCTCAGTGAGGGGCCAAGCCAGGATGCTCTTAATTCCAAACTCATACCTCTGAGAGTGCTCTGTGGACTGGCAGCCCCCACGTCACCAGGGAGGGTGTTAGACATCCAGAATCTCAGTCTGCACTTTCACAAGATTCCCCGATGATTTGTTTGCACATTCAACTTTGAGACACACCAGGAGCCTCTGTTCGACCTAAAAAGGAAACACAGTAGGGACAGCACTGTGTATTCCTGTCTCTGCAGCACTGCCATAGGTGAGGGGAGAGATTTATATGCCCGGGCGGGAGAGTCGGAAGGTGTTTCACCCTCACAGTAAGAAAGGCATCTCTGATGGCCACAGCTGTCCCTGTCAGGCAAGAGTGGCTTGGGGAGAATTCAACTCCCCATCACCGGAAAAGGGCTGTAAAAGCTGTGACACCTTTGCTAAAAGAGGGATGAATTCTGCTGTCAAAAGGGCCTGAACTACACTTTTTGAGATGCCAGGCTGCATGTGGGGCTCCAGTATTCCAATGCCATGGAACCAAAGTCTAAACAAGGGGTAGCCACATGAGTGAAACATGTGCACATAAAAGAGGAGGTCTAGGCAAAACCCAAATTCTATACATGTGGAAAAGCATTCTGGCCCAGATGATACTGTAGTGTTCACCACAACTGTCTTGTGTGGATCTTCCACACCATTCAGCTATAAAGTCTGAGGTGAGCAGAGAAAGTTGGGGCTGCACCACCAGAGCCTGTCACCACCTGCTTATGAGTCCTCAGTTATCCCCATGGCAGAACCATCTGAGCAGAGAGCTCCTCTGGCACACCGGGGGAGTAAGGATAGCTGACTCTGGTGGAGGACCTCTCTGTCACCTGCCGGCCTCAGAAAGGATGCCCAAGCCTGTGTGGGCTTTACAGTTACCCAAGCACTAGTTAAAACAAGACAGTCTGGGCCTGACTTCCAGTTCAGCTCATCAGACTCTCCAAGTGTGGGGAAGGGGCAGAGCTTCCCCAGAGACTCAGAGTCTCTGACACCCAGGCTCAATACCCACCATCCAGAGCAGAGTTCCTGCACCTGGGCCCAACACACCTGGCCAGATGCTGCGCAGGCCCAGGGTCCTCCAGTGGAGACCCTTCAGTGGCCAGATGAGGGGGGAGGGCCTGGTTTGCCTGTGGGCAAGGAGAATGCAAAGGCATTCCTCCTCCAGGCGGAAAGCCGTGGATGGGCAAAGGCCCAGCCAGGCTCTGGGACTGCCCGGTGTGGCCACCAGCCCTGCTCAGAGCCAGGCCAGGCACTCCCTGAAGCTCCAAAGGAGGCCGTGGACTGCGCTTCCACAGAAGGGAGGAGACGGCATCGTGACTTGCAGGCTGGTGAGGTAGTGCCCGCACCCACAGACACGCTGGAGGATGAAGGAGCTACACCTGTCAGCCTCCCCAAGCAGAGCCACCTCCCTGGTTCATCATTTCTCCAAACACAGTTTAGATTTTAAGCCTTTTTACTCTTCCAACATTGCTCTCAAGCTTCAACTTATTCTGGGCACTGCCACACTGACACCATTTTTCCAGGTCTTCCATGCTGTTGGTCCTCCTCTGGGGTCCAGCCCTGATTCCCTTCTCTTATTCCCATCCTTCCCAGACTCCTAGGCAGCCCTTGTTCTCTTCAGAACCTGTTGTCTCTTTCATGATAATGTCTCTAGAATGGCATTGTTGGGGCCTCATCCTCTCTGCTATAGCCAGTCCTATATTTCCCTCTGAATCCAGAAAATTTTAGGCTGATGTGCTCTTCTTTCATGCTTACATACTCCAGATTACATTGCCAATCTCACCTGGCTTTCCTGTATGTTCACCACCCCATTCTTTCCTACTTCTTAAGATTGAATGTGTCAGCAATCCCGGTCCAGAATTAATCAAATGGTTTGTTTCTTGCAGAGACTCCCAACCAGTAAGTGGAGACCGTCTCTGCTCATCCTTGCACTGGTGGCCTGGCATGTACCTGTGTTAGGGGTATGTCCAGGGGCCCGCCGGCCAACCAGGTGATCCACTGCATGGAGCAATGTGATTTCAGTGGGCCTCCCTGTCCGTCCTGACACACACATATGACCACATCTCTGTGGCCAAGTTCGTTGATTTCCCAGAGGGTGGAAACCTTCTCACCAATGTTCAACATTGCTAACCACTTAGGAAATGCAAATCATAACCACAATGAGGTATTGCCTCACAGCCAGTAGGATTGCTACTATTTAAAAAACACACACACAGAGAAAACAAGTGTTGGCAAGGATGTGAAGAAATTGGAACCCTTGTGCATTGCTGGTCAGAATGTAAAATGATGCGGTTGCTGCGAAAACACAGTATGGTGTTTACTCAAAAAGTGAAACATAGAATTACTATATGATTCAGAAATTCCAATCCTGGGTAAATATACAGAAGAATTGAAAACAGGAACTCCAAAAAGATATTTGTACACCCATGTTTATAGCATCATTATTCACAATAGCCAAATTATAGGAAAAATCCAAATATCCATTGAAAGATGAATGGACAAAAATGTGGTCTATACATGGACTATAGTTTAGCCTTAAAAAGGAAGGAATTCTGACACATGCTACAAGATGGATGGATCTTGAGGACATTATGCTGAGTGCAAAAAGCCATTTGTCAAAAAGGACAAATGCTACATGATTCTACTTTCATGAGGCACCTGAATAGTCAAATTCATGGAGACAGAAAGGAGAGTGGTAGCCAGGGACTAGGAGGAGGAGAGTTTAATGCTGTTTAATGGATGCAGAGTTCCAGCTGGGGAAGAACAAAATAGTCTGGAGATGGACAGCAGTGAATGTATTTAATGTACCCCTAATAATGGTTAGACTGTCTATTTTTGCCATAATTTAAAAACCAGAACCAAAAAAAAAGCCTTTGACCAGCACAAACATCCTGTCTAACCTGAGGCCCAGAGCAGGGTTGCTTTCAAAGGGACCAGCGCCCTGCTGGGTGGACGAGAACAGACTGGTCTACCTTCTGGAGACAGGGCACAGGGGAGGAGGATTCGGGACTGAGGGCCACATGTGAGGGGGATGGCCTGCTCAGACCCACACTCTTGTGATGGCAGAGCAGCTACGTCTGGCTCCACACAAAAGTGGGGGAAGCAGTAGCTCTGGGGCCCTGCCTCCCAATCAAAGTCCTCCCCTTACTGGATCACAATGCCTGCCTCCTGGTGGCCCATGCCACAGTCCTGGCACTGTCCCCACTGCCCCCAATCTCTTGCCTCCAATTCAGTCAGACCCCAAACCTATCAATTTTACCTCCAGGCACCTCTCGATGCATCATTCACCACCACCCCAGCATCCCTCCCCCTGCTTGCTGGTGGGCCCCTCACTGCCCCCACCCCCAATGTGACCCCCTTCCAAACCACTGTGCCTCCAGAAGAAGACATGCAAGACTGCCGCACACTGAGACCTCCGTGGTCCAGGGCCTCACAGCCTGCCTGTTCCTGCAGCCCACTCAGACTCCAGCTGGTCTGAGCTTCCTCGGGTTGACCAAGTGGGTCACTTTCAGCCCTTTGGACGTTTTTTGACCCCCTAAAGGAAGGAACTGGGGTCTGTGTCCCCTCACCCCCTGGTCTGTGCACAACACAATGGAGGCAGTGTGCGATTCCAAGGCCTCGTCAGAAAGCCCCACGCCACCTTCAGCTGTCTCCCGGAACGCAAGTTCCCCAAGTCCGGGGCCACTGTGGAGCAGTCCACATACCCTGGGTGACCCTGCTGCAAAGAAGCCGACTCCGGTCCATGTGGGGATGGCCCAGAAAGGCCATGAGATGATAGAGAAAGAGAGGGAGAGACACTGGCCCTCCTGTCCTTCTCCTTTCTCTGGCTGCCTGAACCAGAACCACCTCATCAAGCCCTTCCCAGACTCTTTACCCACAGAAGCATGGGAGAGACTAGAGCGTTTGCTGTTGTGTTTTGTTGGTTTGTTATTGAAATACACTTGACATACAATATATTAGTTTCAGGTGTACAACATAGTAACTTGACAATTATATGTATATTATGAAATGCTCGCCACAATAAGGTTAGTTACCATCTGACACCATATCAAGCTATTACAACAATATTGACCATATTCCCTATGCTGTACTTTCCAGCCCCATGTCTTACTTATTTTGCAGTTGGAAATTTGTACCTCTTTATCTCCTTCACCTATTTCACTCACCCCCATGCCCTCCCCAACTTCTGGCAACCATTAGTCTGTCCTCTACTTATAAATTTAATCCTGTTTTTTTGTTTGTTGATTTGTTTGTTTTGGTTTTTAGATTCCACATATAAGCAAAATCATATGGCATTTGTCATTCTTTGTGTGACTTATTTCACTTAGCATAATATCCTCTAGGCCCATCCATGTTGCATATAATAAGAGTTCATTCTTTTTTGTGGCTGAGTAATATTCCATTGCATAATACACCACATCTTCTTTATCCATTCGTTAACCAATGGACACTTAGGCTGCTTCCATAACTTGGCTATTATAAATAATACTACAGTAAATACAGGAGTGCATATATCTTTTAAAATTAGTGATTTTGTTTTCATCAGGCATATACCCAGAAGTGGAATTATTGGAGCATATTGTGTTTTTTTATTCATTTTGTTTTGTTTTGTTTTGTGGAAGTTCCATACTGCTTTCCAGTGGCTACACCAATATACAATCCCACAAACAGTGCACAAGGGTTCCCTTTTCTCTATATCCTCATCAACATTTGTTATCTCTTGTCTTTCTGATAGTGGCCATTCTGTCTGTGTGAGGTGATATCTCATTGCAGTTTTGATTTGCATTTCCCTGATAATTAGCAATGTGGAGAATATTTTCATGTGTCTGTGGACCATCTGTATGTCTTCTTTGGAAAAATATCTGTTTAGTTCTTCTGCCCATTTTTAATTAGATTATTTAGTTTGGTTTTATTTGGGGGGGGTGTTGAGTTTTCTGAGTTCTTTATATATTTTAGATATCAATCCCTTATGGGATGTATCATTCATTCTTCTATTCAAAAGGTTGCCTTCCCATTTTGTTGAATGTTTCCTTCACTGTGTAGATTGCTATTATTTTAAGACACTATGTTTCAGATCAGTTTATTACACAGCAAAAGATGACTAGAGCCCTCTCTTTCTCCCAGCCTCCAACCCCTGTCCACTCTTGCCCTCTCCCTGCCAGTCTTCTCTTGGGCTAAGACACCCCACCTTAGTGCATTCTCTAGGAAGGCATCCCAGATCCTAGCTCCTAACCATGCACCTCACTTCCTAAGTCTGCCAGCAATATGCTTCCCCATCGCAGCACATTGTCAATGCCTGTGTAACTGTTGTCTCCCTCATCCCCCAGTGATCAGTTTGAAGGGAAGGATCTTGCCTGTCCACATTATCATTGTATGCCCAGCAGCTAACACAGTGCCAGGTCTAAAGTAGGCAATAAGTATACATCACTGGATTCTGTGGAATTGTTAATTTAAATTGGAGAGTTTTAACCAGTAAAATGAATCTTTTGGGAGAGCAACAAATTCCATTTTGATCTTATTTCCTCACTTTCTCAACTAGTCAATAACACCAGGTAAATAAGTCAACCCAGTCCCAAGCCATAGCATACACTCGGCTCCCCGACCCTGTGTGATGGGCAGCTGAGCAGCCTGTGACCCCATAAATGGAGTCTCAGGGTCCCGAGGCCCAAGAACAGATGTCTCACAATGTAACCCTAAAGTCAGCATTCATACTTAACTAATGTTCTTTGTTGAGAAAGTTCTGGACTGCCAACTGAAGGAGAAAAAAGGCTTGATGAGAACTCACAACATCCAAAACCTAAATTAGGACCAAATCATTATTTGGTTTTGGGATGACAAAATAATGAGGACATCAGACAAATTGTATTAAGTGAAATTAGTGGGTGAACCTGAATTTTGTGTTCATTGCCGCAGAGAGGACTCAGCACCAGACCAGTCTTCTCAAGGATTTTGGCATGTTTGGCTGCCAAGAGGAAAGGCCAGATTAGCACAGATGGGGTTTTAACTCTTAAGTCACCTAAGAAAAGTAAAGGTTGTTTTCCTTCAGGACAAGAACGGTAAATTAATGAACACCATGCATGAATCTCAAATGCATTTTTGCCAAGAGAAAAAAGCCAATCAAAACAGGCTGCCTATAAAATGGAATACTGTATGATTCCATTTATATAACTTCTAGAAAAGGCAAAAGTATAGGGACAGAGAACAGATCAGTGGTTGCCAGAAAATGGAGTTTAAATAGAGTTTGACTATGACAGGCACAAGAAAGATTTGGAAAGTAATGGAAATGTTCTATATATTGAATATAGTAGTAGCTACACAACTATACATTGTTAAAACTAATGGAGCTGTACATTAAAAAGGGTGATATTTTTACTGTAAGTCAATTATTCCTCAAAAATCCTGACTGTAAAAAAAGGTGATATTATACACCCATCAGAATAGCTAAAATTTCAAAACTGTCAATGCCAAGTGTTGACAAAGGGAAATTTTATGTATTGCTGGTAGGAGTGGAAATTTGCACAGCCACTTTAAACAGCCATTTGATCACATGCAGACCTAAAACCCAGCTATTTGATTCCTAAATATAAACCAAAGACAATTTTCATTGTACATATATTCACCAGAAGGCAGGTAAAAGAATATTCTAAGCAGCATCCTTTGTGAAATCCCAAATTGACAAGAACACAAATGACATTTATGAGTGAAATGGATAAATACTGTAGAATGGTCATTCATTGGAAATCTCAAAACAATGAAATCCTATAACCTACAGGAATCAACCCAAAGAAGTAATCTCATCAGTCACACTGAGTGAAAAAAACCAGGCTTAGAAAATGTATGGTTTCATTCCTATTATATTCAAGAGCAGTCAGAACTTCTTCATGTATTTACAAGCTTGGGTAATGGAGGAAGGAGGCAGTATTAAGAAAGAGACCTAAGGACTCTGCATGGCTGGATGTCATTTTATTTTCCTCGATGGGGCAGTGACCATACACGTATGTCCACTTTGGGGCAATTCATTGAGCTTTGCCTTTCTGAGTTACGCACTTTGCTCTTTATATGTTATACATTATTAAAGAGTTTTAACTGTAATGAAATAATATTTCATGCTCATAGGTTTAGTAGAATATCTAGATATATAGGTAGATATGTAGGTAGGTAGGTAGATACATAGATAGCTATACATAGATGATACATAGGTAGATATAGATGTTGATAGATGTTGCATAGATAAATGGATGTGTTGATATGGCTGTAAATATAGATATGTGTAACTGACAATACCTTGTTTAGAGAACGTGGGGGTAAAGAAGAGATGTTAATACTAAAGAGCTTTCAATTGGCACAACTAATTTGGGAAGCAATTGGTTTTTCCAGTAAATTTGAGATGTTAGCAGCTACACAGAAAATCTAATTATTAGGCAAATATCTGAGTAAACCACTTGACTGAGTATCTTTCGGTGGTACTTAACCCCATTAGAAGAGTTTGACATGCTCTAGCATGTTCTCTATGGAAATGTCCCACAGCATATCCATGCTCTACATATGCTATACTGGTTGGATCTTTGATATGAATGTTTTACTACCAACAAATTAAATTAATAAATATCCATGGAAAGAATCTCATTTTTATGTTCCCTTAGTGGAAAAATGTTTTTGAAGTTGGTTGTAATTGCAAATATTAAAGTAAAGCAAAATAAATTATAGATGAAAGAATAGAAATGTAGAGTGTGGAATATTCCTACAATTGAATATCATATGGCAAGAAGCATGAATAAACTTAAACAACACATAGAAACACAAATGATTCGCCAGTTTAATGTTCACAGGAATAAAATCAAGTGGCAGCAGAATTTTAAAATTTTAAATGAAAAAAAACTGGAGTGGCTATATTAATATCAATCAAAGTCAGTCAAGGACATTTCAAAATGATAAAGACATTAGTTAATCAGAAAGACATAACAATCCTAAATGTGTATGCACCTAATCACAGAACTCTAAAGTACTTGAAATAAAGTCACAATGACATAGTCTTACCTACCCATCAGACTGGCAAAATAATGAATAGAGTAATCCCGTCAACCAGGATACAGAGCAACAGTGATTCTCATTACTGCTTGTGAGAATCATTGGCACAAATACTGTATTAGCTAACTATTGTGCCTTATCTGCATGTCTTTCATGAAATTGAGTTAAGATGTCTGTTGGGGCTGCCTTCACTCAAGGGGTCTGAAAGAAGGTAGAAGCCACCCCACTGTCCCAGAAGGGGACCCCTGAAGACCTACAACCAAAGCATGACAGGGTAGTAAAACACTACATAGCCTCAACCCCACAGAGACACCTCACAGACATGACTGAGAAGAGGCCCCACCTTGGAGGTGCTAAGGCCCAAGCCTAGAACCAGGTTGCCTGGGTTTACATCCCCCATGAATAGTGACTGAGCAGGCCACTCTGACCCTCGGTATCTTCATCTATGAAATGGAGGTGATCCCAGCTTCATGATGTCTTGACGATTAGGTGAACTGGTATGTAAAGCACTTAGCCCATTGCCCAACACCCACTAAGTCCTCATCAGTCTGACTCCCTTGACTACAGCCCCTCACTGCTTGGCTGAGTTCCCACAGTCCACGTGCGGCCTGGCTGCACATAACCCTTATGAGCTGGGCTGGCCCTCCAGGCTGAGCCAGGGGCAGGGGTCCTGCCCACCACATCTACAGCTCCCATTCCTGGATGCTGAGGAGCCCATTGTTTGCTGGCTCCCTCCCGCACCCCAGTGGGCCTCAAAAGCTGCGTAGGAAAGCCTCCAGAGCTTGGGGCACACAGAACCTGAGGGACTGCGTGGACTCTACTGCAGCTACAGTCCAAGCCGCACATGCAGGCAAGGTCCTGGCTTAACAAAGGGCAGTTCCTACACTGAGTGAGAGGGAATTGCATCCAGATGACAAAGCAGATAGGGCTTAACTGGAAAAAAGTTATCCCTCCTTCCTTGTGCCAACCCCAAGAGCAGAATCTGAGCAACAAGCTTGGCAGGAGGGGTCCCAGCCTCCTGGAGAAGCCTGGCTCCTGAGGCAGAACCCAACACACTTCCCCATCTGTGGCCCAGCCAGAGCCCTGCTTCTGGGACAGTGTCCAGGACTCGAGCTTGGGCCCCAGACAGAGAACCTCCTTGAGCTGTCTGTAAGAAGTGTTCACTTGGCCATGAAGTCTTTGCTCTGCCCAAGCTCCCAGGCAGGCCCTGCACTTCGTAGTGCCTTGGTGTAAGAAGAGCTGGGGCCAGAGAGATCCGGGCTCCCACTAGTACTGCCCCACCTCAGCCCTTACTGTCACTCTTTGATTGGTCTCCAACCACTCCTACATCCTGCCCAGCCACTGTCCTCCTGGTATTCCTCTAATGCTGCAGCCTTAGGGCCTTTGCACTGGCTGCACTGGATGTTTCCTTTGCTAAGAATGTCTCCCCAGACATCCCCCTGGCCCCTTCATTCCCCTCCTTCAAAATTTCACTCCTATCGCCCCTTCTGGACCAGACCTACTGTGACTACCCTGCTTACCGCCAAAAACTGCCCACTGCCACCTCACACCAGGACCCCCTCCACTATTCCTCTTTGTTACTTTTGCCACACTGCTTATCACCTACCAAACACACCATGTAATTTTAGATTAAATAACATCTGTTATTTATTGTCCCTTTCTGCTCTATGATAATATAAGCCACAGAGCAGGGATCTCTCTCTATTTTGTTCTCTGCTGTATCCAAAGCACTGAGAAATAGTAAATGCTCAGTGAATATGTGTTAATGAGAAAAGAAAAAGAAGGGAGGAAGGAAGGGAGGGAAGGAGGGAGGGAGGAAAGAGGGAGGGAGAGAGGAAAGGAGGGAGGGAAGGAAGGAAGGAAGGAAGGAAGGAAGGAAGGAAGGAAGGAAGGAAGGAAGGAAGGAAGGAAGGAAGGAAGGAAGGAAGGAAGGAAGGAAGGAAGGAAGGAAGGAAGGAAGGAAGGAAGGAAGGAAGGAAGGAAGGAAGGAAGGAAGGAAGGAAGAGAAGGAGGGAGGGAGGAAGGAAATTTAGGCAGGTGGGCTTGGAGTCTTGGCCTGGTCCCATGGGCACCGGCAGGATGACCTCCTCCATGACAGGAGGGAGCTGTCAAAACCTGTCCCAAGCCTTCACACTAGAAGGGACAGAGCTGAGGGAAGTGACAAGGCTCCCAGATGCACACAGGGAAGTGACAGAGAGGAGGGTGGACTAGTCTCAGGTGGTAGACCCCCAACCACAAAGCAAGGTCTTTGCAGCCCAAGAGGAGCCCAAGGGGCAGCTCAAGTCACCAGCAAGAACCCCGCCCACCCAGGCCCTGCACTGTGGAGGTCATGGTCAGAGCCAGGTGGAACAGGGAAGGCTGTGGGTGTCACCGGGGCAACTGTTGGAAGAACAGGAGACTGAGCACCTCTTCTCCCTGCTCATGCCCATGGGCTCGTCAGACGAATTCCAGCACCCTGTCTCAGGCCACAGGATGAGGCTGCGTGCCCTTCTGGACCAGCATTCCCTGGGAGGTGATGACAAGGTCAGACCACATGGCTGTGGTCAGGGCAGGTCTTCCTAAACAGAGAGGCTTCCCTGGTGCCAATCATACAGAAAGAAGTAGGTTCCTAGACAGGAAGTGAATCTTGAAAGGAAGGCCTGAAATAGGGAGATAAGGCTTCCCTGGGGCCTTGACCTCCTATGGACTGTCCAGGGGGAATTACTATACTGCTGCCTGTGGTGAAGGTGATGGGGTATGACAGAGGAGGGAGGAGCACACCTCTGGTGGCCTCGAAGCTGCAGAAGGCATAATGCCCTGAGATCTGATGGCCCCAGGTCCCAGGTCTCTTTACAATCCATTTCCCTGTATGGTGAATGTGGCAGGTTGTATTTTCCCAGAATACTACAGAGGCATTTCCCATCCCACATGCTCTTCTGGAAGCCCACAATTTCCCCATTAAGAAGTGGAGTCTGTGCCCCTTCCCCTTGCTCCCAAGCAGGCCGCTGTGACTGCCTGCACTCACAGAGCGTGGTGGAAGTGACCTGTGGGACCTCAGAGACTGGGACACAAACAGTGATACAGCTTCCACAGCTTTCTCTCTGGATGTTTTAGAGCCCAGGGCTGCCGAGTAAAAAGCCCAAGGCCCTATGTGAGGAAGCTCACCTGGCTCACATAGACCATATGGAAAAGCTCTGCGAGAAGAGGCTCTGTGAGGGCTGGGGCACCCCCAAGCTGCCCCGGCCCTTAACCTTCTAGCTGCACCCACTGTCCCAGAACAACTATCTGAGAGATCCAGAGCCAGAGCCACCAGCCAAGCTCTTCCTGAATTCCTGACCCACTGAGCCCAGGAGATATAAAAAGTATTTAGGGTCTTAAGCCACTGACTGAGAAATAGATGCCAAAACAATGGAATGCTGGAACTGGTCTAACTATGCTCCATTGTGCTACAGAGAATAGGGAAAGAACGTGTTTATGCGAGAGGCATCCCATGGGGCCAGTATGAGGGCAGCAAGGAAAATCTTGGAAAGAGGCTATGCACTCTGGCCAGCCAGCTCTCCTTACCTCAAAGGGCCACACTCACTGTTTAGGAGGTGGACAAACACCTGAGGTCCACACAGTTCACAGATGGAGTGGGGCTGGGACCTGGGCCCCAAGTTGGCCTACCTGCAAAGCCTAAGCCACTTGGCCAACACCGTGGATCCCCAAGGCAGAGCCCCGGTGTGCTGTGTAGCCTGCACCAGTGCAGGCGAGGGTGGAGAAGGGCAACCTGAGGCCAGCTGGGGAGCTGGCCTGGGTGAGGCCGGGGTGCTGTGCAGAGGGCTGGAGCACTCCTGCCTGGCTCCTCCACTCCCCCTACAGGCAAACATAACTACACCCATCCACAGAAACATGCTCCTCCCCACAAATGGCAGCAGCAAATGACCCGTGCCTCCAGGGCTGCCACAGGGGCATCTCCCCAGTTTCAAGTCTCCTAAGAATGTTATATTAGGAGATAGTTCTGGGGAAGAGGCAAGGAAGGAAGTTCAAGGTGGTTATGATTTTAAGTTGCCCAAAATGGGGGCAAAGCAGGAGACAGGCCTCCTCATTCATCCTCATTCTACTGGTAAACAGAGATGAATCCTCCCCATAAAGAGGGACTCCAACTGATACCATTACTAACCACTGGCAATAAAACTACTAAATAAAGACGAGATGGAATGATAAATCTACAGGAGGGATGCCCGACAGAACAATTAGACTTGGAGATGAATGTTCATTCCCAGACATCACCAGCAGGCATGTATTATTAATAAAGTAGACCTTAAGCTCGGTCTATAGTAAGAGGAAGGGGACCCCAGCCTCCCCCACCCCAATCAAGTCTTCTACCATGCCCCAACCTTGGCAGTAAGCTTTAGCCAATATCAGCTCTGAGACTGGGGAGACTCAGACACCACAGCCACGGGGAAGCACAAAGCTCCCTTTCTCCCACTCCTGAAGACAGGCGGGACTCTGACAATGCCTACTGGCATCCTATAGCCAGGTCCAGTTCCTCCTTTCTACGTTTCAGTGATTGTCCCCCACAATTGTTGCATAACAGATTATCCCAGAACTCAGCTACTTAAAACAACAATATATTGTCTCAGAGTTCTGTAAGCCAGGAATTGGGCACGGCTTGGCTGGTGTCTGGCTCAAGGTGTCTCGTGAGGTTGCCAAGTGGTTGGCTTGGGCTGCAGCCTCATCTAAAGACTGCTGGGAAGGGTTTGTCCAAGTTCATCCAGGCGGGTGTCTAGTCCTCACAGCTGCTGGCCCTCAACCCCCCTTGGTTCCGCTCCACGTGGCCCTCTCCACAGGACTGCCTCAGGACCCAGCGGCGGGCTTCACCACACCCCGCCCCGCCGGGGTGAGCAGCACCCATGATGGGAGCCACCGTCTTTTCTTAGTCTAATCTGAGAAGCCACACCCCAAGGCTTCTTCTATTTGTTAGAAATTAGTTCCTCCATCTAGTCCACACTCAGGATTACACAGGAGATGGGGATCATTAGGGGTCATTTTAGAAGCTGCCCATCACACTCACTACATGTGGGTAAGTGGGGGTGACAAGATAGGGCTGAGAGGCAGAGGGGCTTTCCAGCTGGGAGGAAGCCACAGAAACAAAGAAAGGGAGGGAAGAGTGAGGGAGGAGGGACGGAGGAAATTCATTTACTGGATGAAATACTTTCTACCAAGTTATATTTGCATTTCCCCCAGCAATACAAAATGCTCAGAAAGTAACAAGGAATTTTGGGATTTCTATCAACCCCACATGTGCCCCATTAATTCCCCCATAAACATGGTAATGTACATACCAAACAGTAGGGAGACTGAAGAGAATCCTTGGAGAAAATGGGGCAGTGGGTAGGCCCTGGTAGTCACATGTCCACCCACTCCCCCCCCGGCACCTGTTGGCCCATGCCTGCCATCCTTGACCCAGACAAAAGGAGTGGCCCATGGAGAAACAGGAACCAAGAAACAGACCATTTTTACAGAATGAGAATGAGCCAGCACCATTTGGATGGCAGTTGGGGTCTCACTCTATCCTCAGGGCTCCATCCCACTGCCCCACACAAGGCTCATCCCACAGCAGCTGTTGCTCTGCCCAGTTCCTGGGAGGACGGAGCTCAGCAGGAACATAGGCCTTTAGTGTAGGACCAGCACTGGGTAGCCAGCTCTGTACAGACATCTAGAGACAGAGAAATAGACATTAATGAAAGCGGGAGAGTGGACATGCCATTCATTTCCATGAACAATTGATGACCACTTAAACTGAGGGGAGGGGAGGGCAGGGCAGAGACAGAGCTCCAGAAACTAATACAGCCAGGGTGGTAGACAGCCTCAGCGTGCCCAGAGATGGGACAGAGAACACCAGAGGCCCTGGTAACCCTGCTAGGATTCCTCTGAACTCTCACACTCTCTTCCAAAACTTGTCCCCATTTGCCACCAACCATCACACTTCCAAGGAGGCTGGGAGAGGGTTGAGTAGGTTCAAGTTTTCCTCACCATGTTGTAACATCAGGAGGACCAGCCTGGACAGCCCAGGAGGCTGAATCACACCCATGTCCCCAAAGCACCAGAGGCATTGCATGCAGCCTAGTTTCCAGCTCCATCCAGCATCCCTCTGCACCCTCCAGCCCACTCTGCCCCATCAGTGGGATCCATTGCCTTCTAACTTCTGTTCAGGCAATGGAGAACTAGCAAGAAATCAGGAGCAGAATAAAAGTAGGGCAGGAATATTTATTCCCCTGGCTCTTGCTGGGAGACTGAGCACTGGCAGTGGCTAGATTTCTCTCCCAAGGACCAACACTCCTGTCCAGCAGCCTTCTCCAAGTGACAGTCCCACTGGTTCCAGTGCCCTCCTACCGGGTCCAAGGGTGGGAATGGCTCTCCACTGCTGTCAACCTCTGGGTGCTTCATCACCTCCTGGCTTCCCTTTATCTGACCTGCATTGAAAATTGTCCCTCCCTTAAGCTGTCCTCCTTCACTCCTGGGAAGGTCTTTGCTGGACCCTGATTGTAGAGATGGGCTGGAATCAGCCAATAGCTAGATGCTGGTAGAGAAGGGGCAGATGTGATACCTGGACAGAAAAGGAAAGCCCGGTGACCGGGTGCAGAGTCACTGTGATCGCTATGCAGGTCAGCACTCAGTGACCACACTGCAGGAAGCTCACTCCAGCTCCATGCATGAGACACCCAGTCTGCTCACAGGGAAGTTCATGATCCCCATCTTGGAGGGATGGGAAGGGAGGTGCCTGGCCTCCCATGTCAGCACAAAGGGAATCAAGCCACCCGACTTGGAGTGGGCAGGTCTGAAGGCCCACCTCTACTTGGAAACATAGGGAAGATATATCATCCAATCTGCTGACCAACACTGGGGACAACAGGACCGTCATCTACCTCCAATACAGGAGGGCTCATACCAGTCCGGGGTTCACCACAGAATATGCCAATACCTTAAGAAAGTAGTAATATGTGGGACACAGTGAAGGCAGTTCTAAGAAGAAAGTATATAGCAATACAGGCATATTTAAAGAAGGAAGAACAATCCCAAATGAATATTCTAAATTCACAATTATTGAAACTGGGAAAAGAAGAATAAATGAGGCCCAAAGTCAGCGGAAGGAGGGACGTAATATAGATCAGAGAAGAAATAAGCAAAATTGAGAAGAATAAAACAATAGAAAAAATCAATGAAACTAAGAGCTGGGTCTTTGAGAAAATAAACAAATAGATAAACCCCTAGCCAGACTTATTAGAGAAAAAGAGAACCTACACACATAAACAGAATCAGAAATGAGAAAGGAAAAATCACTATGGACACCATAGAAATACAAAAAATTATTAGAGAATACTATGAAAATCTATATGCTAACAAACTGGATAACCTAGAAGAAATGGACAACTTCCTAGAAAAATACAACCTTCCAAGACTGACCAAGGAAGAAACAGAAAATCTAAACAGACCAATTACCAGCAACGAAATTGAAGCGGTAATCAAAAAACTACACAAGAACAAAACCCCTGGACCAGATGGATTTACTGTTGAATTTTATCAGACATTTAGAGAAGACATAATACCCAATCTCCTTAAATTTTCCAAAAAGTGGAAGAGGAGGGAATACTTCCAAACTCATTCTATGAAGCCAGCATCACTCTAATACCAAAAACAGGCAAAGACACCACAAAAAAAAGAAAATTACAGACCAATATCCCTGATGAACATACATGCAAAAATACTCAACAAAACATTAGCAAACCAAATTCAAAATACATCAAAAGGATCATAAACCATGATCAAGTGGGATTCATCTCAGGGATGAAAGGGTGGTACAACATTTGAAAATCCATCAACATCATCCACCACATCAACAAAAAGAAGGACAAAAACCACATGATCATCTCCATAGTTGCTGAAAAAGCATTCGACAAAATTCAACATCCATTCATGACAAAAATTCTCAACAAAATGGGTATAGAGGGCAAGTACCTCAACATAATAAAGGCCATATATGACAAACACACAGGCAACATCATACTTAACAGTGAGAAGCTGAAAGCTTTTCACCTAAGATCAGGAACAAGACAAGGATGTCACTCTCCCTGCTTTTATTCAACAGAGTACTGGAAGTCCTAGCCACAGCAATCAGACAACACAAAGAAATAAAAGGCATCCAGATTGGTAAGGAAGTCAAACTGTCACTATTTGCAGATGACATGATATTGTACATAAAAAATCCTAAAGAATCCACTCCAAAACTACTAGAACTAATATCTGAATTCAGCAAAGTTTCAGGATACAAAATTAATAAACAAAAATCTGTTGCATTCCTATACACTAATGATGAACTAGCGGAAAGAGAAATCAGGAAAACAATTCCTTTCACAATTGCATCAAAAAAATAAAATACCTAGGAATAAACCTAACCAAGGAAGTGAAAGACCTATACCCTGAAAAACACAAGACACTCTTCAGAGAAATTAAAGAGGACACTAACAAATGGAAATTCATCCTATGCTCTTGGGTAGGAAGAATTAATATTTTCAAAATGGCCATCCTGCCCATAGCAATCTACAGATTAATGCAATCCCTATCAAAATACCAACAACATTCTTCAACAAACTGGAACAAACAGTTCTAAAATTCATATGGAACCACAAAAGACCCTGAATAGCCAAAGCAATCCTGAGAAGGAAGAATAAAGTGGGGGGGAATCTCACTTCCCAACTTCAAGCTCTACTACAAAGCCACAGTATTCAAGACAATTTGGTACTGGCACAAGAACAGACCCACAGACCAGTGGAACAGAACAGAGAGTCCAGATATTAGCCCAAGCATACATGGTTAATTAATATATGATAAAGGAGCCATGGATATACAATGGGGAAATGACAACCTCTTCAACAGCTGGTATTGGCAAAACTGGACAGCTACATGTAAGAGAATGAAAGTGCATCATTGTCTAATCTCATACACAAAAGTAAATTCGAAATGGATCAAAGACCTGAATGTAAGTCATGAAACCATAAAACTCTTAGGAAAAAACACAGGCAAAAATTTCTTGGACATAAACATGAGCAACTTCTTCATGAACATATCTCCCCGAGCAAGCGAAACAAAAGCAAAAATGAACAAGTGGGACTATATCAAACTAAAAAGCTCTGTACAGCAAAGAACATCATCAATAGAACAAAAAGACATCCTACAGTATGGGAGAATATATTCATAAATGACATATTCAATAAAGGGTTGACATCCAAAATATATAAAGAGCTCATGCACCTCAACAAACAAAAAGCAAATAATCCAATTAAGAAATGGGCAGAGGAGCTGAACAGACACTTCTCCAAAGAAGAAATTCAGATGGCCAACAGGCACATGAAAAGATGATCCACATCACTTATCATCAGAGAAATGCAAATTAAAACCACAATGAGATATTATCACCTCATGCCAGTTAGGATGGCCATCATCCAAAAGACAAACAACAACAAATGTTGGTGAGGATGCAGAGAAAGGGGAACCCTCCTACACTGCTGGTGGGAATATAAATTAGTTCAACCACTGTGGAAAGCAGTATGGAGGTTCCTCAAAAAGCTCAAAATAGAAATACCATTTCACCTAGGAATTCCACTCCTGGGAATTTACCCTACGAATGCAGGAGCCCAATTTTAAAAAACATGCACCCGTATGTTTATCGCAGCACTATTTACAATAGCCAAGAAATGGAAGCAACCTAAGTGTCCAACAGTAGATGAATGGATAAAGAAGATGTGGTACATATACACAATGGAATATTATTCAACCATAAGAAGAAAACAAATCCTACCATTTGCACCAACATGGATGGAGCTAGAGGGTATTATGCTCAGTGAAATAAGCCAGGAGGAGAAAGACAAGTACCAAATAATTTCACTCATCTGGACTATAAGAACAAAGAAAAAAATGAAGGAACCAAACAGCAGCAGACTCACAGAACCCAAGAATGGACTAACAGTTACCAAAGGGAAAGGGACTGGGGAAGGTGGGTGGGAAGGGAGGGATAAGGGGGTGAAAAGGGCATTATGATAAACACACATAATGTAGATGGGGGCACAGGGAAGGCAGTATAACACAGAGAAGACAAGTAGTGATTCTATAGCATCTCAGTACGCTGACGGACAGTGACTGTAATGGGGTATGTCAGGGGACTTGATAATGGGGGGAGTCTAGTAACCATAATATTGCTCATGTAATTGTACATTAATGATACCAAAATTTTAAAAAGTGAAAAAAAATAGTAATAGTAGGAAAGGAAGTGTAGCAAAAGGTGAAGAGCCAGGGCTTTGGCATCAGATGACTCCAAGTGAAAATTCACTAGCTGTTTGTCTCTGGATAAGTCTCTTAAGCCCTCTGAGCCCATTTTTTTCAGATGTAAAGTGAGGAAAACACTAACCTTGTAATTCCAGGTGAGCTGCAGAAATAATATGTCAGAAGGATCTGGTGGAATACCTGGCACTTAGACAGCATCCATAAATGATCACTGTTTTTACAATAAAAGATGGAGTCAACCCAACAGATCTTCATATTCCAATACTTCCCTGCATTACCTGCAGGGTAAAGCTCACTCTGGTTCACAAAGCCCCTCCTATCTGCCCTCAGCCCAGGTTCTCCACTCGCCCCCTCCATCCCAGCCCTCCCTGGCTTTGCTCTTCCCTCCTGGGATGGCAATGACTCTTGACATGAGCACATCGACTTCCCTACAAGCAGGGTTTCCATACATTATTCTGCAACCTCTGAATCAATTTTCTGTACCAAAGTTAATACTTTGGAACATCAGCTGATAAATGGACATTTTAAGCCATATAGTCAACAGTTTAGTATCAACATATTTATTTAAACAGCAGTGTTTGTGTTATACCAAACTACCTGCTCTTACTATCTTTAAAAAAAAAATGTAAAGGCAGAAGTCAGCTTGCTAACTGGAATTAAAGCAGGAAAAGATCAAAATCATTAGACACGCTGCTACCAACAAACCTCTGCTTTCCCTCTGATGTTCATTAGACCAATCTGGGCATTCGGTGTTCTTCTGTGTAAGAAATAAACTAGTTGGTGAGCATTGGGCAAATTCTGGGAGGAAACATGGAAAGAAGCTTCTAGAGGAACTTCTAGAGACTAAATGCATCAATGGAGGGAAGACATATAGATTGAGAATAGCTTCAGAGGAACATTCCAGAAGCAAAACCATACACACTAATATGGAACTCTCCTCAAAATATGTATTTAAAGGAGAAAAGCAAAGATCAAACCATGTCTGTGATATGCTACTCTTTAAGTGAAAAGAGGTATGTGTACATATGCACATCTCTAGATGGATATGCAGAACCAGGTAGCAGCGAGCATCTCCTGAGAGAGAAACCAGAAGAGGGACAGTAGGCAATGGGGAGCAGACACAATTTACCTCACTTCCTTTTTTTAGATGGATTATCTAAGATGGCATGGTATAAATTATATACAGTACATAGTATGATGTAGCATGATTCTGGGTTATAGTATGATGATCCAAATGCAGAGAAAATCCATGCATCCGTATGTTACAGCTTGCCACAGATTCCTTGGCCAAGACAAACAGGTTGGCATCCCACCTCCTCTTAACAAATTGTTCCAAAAAATAGCAAGACATCACCAAAGTCAACTTCACATTCTCCTACTCAATCCTTTCCAGAATTCCCATCTGCAAGGCTTTTTCACAATAAAGACAGTTTCCTCCAAGAAGTACATAAAACCATGATCAATATCACTAATCATCAGGGAAATGCAAATCAAAGACACCATGAGATGCCACCCACACCCATTAAGAAGGCCACCACAAATGAAACAAAATAGTGAGTGTTAGTGAAGATATGGACTGAAACCCTGTAATGGGAATGTGAAATGTTATAGGCACTATGGAAAATGATATGGAGGTTCCCCAAAAAATTAACACTAGAACTAGCATATGATCCAACAATCCTACTTCTGGGTACAAATCGAAAAGAATCAAAAGGAAGATCTCAAAGAGATATTTGAATACCCATATTTATAACAGAATTATTCATGCTAGCCAAATGTGGAGCAACCCAAGTGTCCATTAACAGATGAATGGACAAACAAAATGTGGTATACACAAGCAATGGGATATTATTCAGTCTTAAAAAGGAAGGAACTTCTGGCACATGCTCCAACATGGATGAACCTTGAGGACATTATGCTAAGTGAGATAAGTCAGTTACAAAAGGATAAAAAGTGCATGATTCCATTTATATGAGGTCCTGAGAGTAGCCAAACTCATAGACACAGAAAGTAGAATGGTGGTTGCCAGGAGCTGCGGAGAGTGGGAAATAGGGAGTTGTTGTTAAACGGGTAGAGAGTTTCAGTTGTGCAAAACAAAAAATTTCTGGAGATTGTTTGCCCAAGTAGGTTAAGAATATGTGAATATACTTAACACTTTTGAACTTAACACTTAAGAATGGTTGACATAAATAATTTAGCATAAAATGATAAATTTTACGTTAAGTGTATTTAACCACAGTAAAAAATAAATAAAAATAATATTCCCCTGTCTCATAAATGTCACTGTATGTTATCTGACAGAGCCCCTTAGATTTATGCTGTATATAGTATGTTTGCTTTCTATATTTAATGTTTTAAATCATCATGAATAGCGCACTGTGTTTAACCTTTTTTTCAAAAACATGTAGCTACGCTATGAGCCCATGTGTACAACAGTCTCGAAATGAGAAAAGTATAGCAAGGATGAACAGATGAGTGGTCGTAGGGGTTAGGGTCGAGGGGGAGAATGTATTTGGGATGATGGAACAGGTCTGTGTCCTGATTGTGGCATGGTTACAGGAAAATATACATGGAATGAGATTTTAATACCTCCAAAAAAATATTAGCATGTAAAAACTGGTGAGATTCAAATAAGATCTGCAGTTTGTCGTATTGTACCAATGTCAACTTCCTGGTTTTGATCATTGTATGAGGGTTATGTCAGTGTCACTGCTGGGAGAAACCAGGTGACAGGTATGCAGGACTTCACACTATTTTTGCAATTTGCTTATGAGTCTAAAATTATTTCAAAATAAAAAGACTTTTAGAAATATGTCTCCAGTGTTCGGAGAATCTGTGATTTTTTGTAGCTGTCCGAAGACACTTCTCAAGGTGTAAATGGCAGCTGGACTCTGTATTTCATACCTTCCCAGGCACACTTGGGGTGAAAACGAGGCCTGTCTGCACAGCACATTCCATGCCCCATGTTCACCACACTCTTGCATCCCTTCTACGTACGGTGGCTTCTTCCTCAGCCCACAGGGTTCTTCTGCCCTCATCAGTCTGAACCTCTTCCTCATCATCACCTGCAAGAGCTCCTGAGCCTCCTCAGCAGCGGTAACATCCCTCCTAATCCTCATTGCCTCCATTTTACAGATGAGTAAATTAAGGTTTGGAGAGGTCAAGGGACTTGCCAAGGTCCACAGCCAGTGGATGTTATGGAGCTCTGGATTCAAGGCCAAGTCTGGTGACACCCCCAGCTGGGCTTCTGTGCCCCCATCGGCCTCTTGGCTGCCACCTGCAGACGGGCAGCAGTAAGGCAAGCCAAGGGGACAGGGTGCTAATTCACGGCTGTGGGCAGAGCAGCTGTTCACTGAGTCCCGGGGCCTGGGGCCACGCTGCTGTTATGTTCCTGGGTAGATAGAGTGCTCCACTTAGGAGAGGCTATCTCCCAGCTACGGGGCCATTAGCTCAATGACTCCTGGAAGAACCATTTGGCCAGCGCTGACAGATGCGGCCATTACAGGATCACTTAGCCCCTCTGGCTGCCCCATCCAGACCTTGGGAGCGGGAGGGGCCTTGAAGCCTGCAAAGCCCTGGGGAGGGTCCAGGAGATTCATTTCCAAGCCAGCCGTCTCCTCAGCCCTCAGGCTGTGTTTTGGCAGCTGAGCTGCTGCAGTGGGAGGTGTCAAAGCACCATGGGGGAACTGTCTCTCCTGAGAGTTGTTCACAAATTGCCTTCCTCACATGCCTCATCTCTGTCAATCCTCACAATGGCCTTATGAAGTCGAAATTAGAATTACTATTTCCATTACACAGATAAAGAAATGAGGAACAGAGAGATTAAGTAGCTTGCTCAAGGTCACACAGCAAATAGGGTCATTCAAGAGGTTGACCTCAGGCGTCTGATTCCCAGCCTGTGCTGCTTTGCCCGCCCCCCTGTTGCCATGATCCTGCTGGGCTGTTGTCATGTAAGGGGAACTCAAACAGCCTCAAAGCAGGGTCTCTGAGGCCATGGGTATAGCAAGGGCTGAGTGGAGGCATGAGGCCATCAGAGGCTGCAACCTTGCCCTCTAGGAGCACCTGCCCCATTGGCAGAGTGCAGGCAGCCCCTGACCTGGAAGGCCCCCAGTTTGGGTCATTTCATCTTATTCTTCCCACGCTCTCTGGACCCTTTGCTCAGGCTAGGTGAGTGCCTCCCCCACCACGCACCCCAGTCAGGGCTTCACGGCCATTCAACAGCTGGCAAACCTCCACTCCCGGGCAAGAGCACAGGCATCTTAGGATAGAAGTTGCTGTGAATGTGTGGGCCACCCAGCTGATCCAGGGCAGGGCTCCACAGATGAATCCCCAGCACTGTCTGCAATGGGCCCGGGGCCCTGACCCAGCACTAGACCTTGGACACGCCCAGCAGTGGGGAGCTGGGGGGCGAACCAGGGGCAGGTGGGAGAGGGCAGCCCCAAGCCCAAGGCAGAGCACACAGCACCATGGCCCATCTCCTGCACAGAGCCATGTTTGGCACAGAAGCAGCTCTGCCCAGCAGGGGCCATCCTCCCAGCACGGAAACCGGAGAGCAGATGGCAGACAGCGGTGGAAAAGAATGCCCAACCCCAAGACCCATCTGGCAGAGGGCAAAGAAAATACTCTGGATGTTTCCAGGATACCCAGAAGATGCTGTCCACCAAGATGCCTTGCTTTGCCTTGAGGTGGCTCGGAAAGAGGGGTTTAAAAGTCCACATCCAGGCAAGGGGCAGACCCCTTCTCTAAAATGTCCTTCCTGGTGGGTTAGGGAATGGGTCCCAAACCCATCACCCTGCCTCCTGCCATGAGACTGAGGGAGCACGTGGGCCTGGCTTGGCCAAACAGCTCCTCTTGAGACAAAGGATGCTGCTTCTGCTCTTAGGCACAAAGACCACAGACCCCTGGGACCTGCCAGCCCAGTGCTTAGCTCACTGCCCACTCTGACAGAGTTGGTGGTACTGGGGCTCTAGAAGTCCAAAAGCATAAGTTTTGTCATTGGGAAGGGGTTCTAGACATGGGCAGACAGCTGAGGATGGCTCAAGAGGACACCTGAGATGTTCCACAGCCCTAGGATCTATGAGCTTCCTGGGTGGAGAGCCCAGGCACACCCCCAATTTTCCCATCTGTACACAAGCTCACAGCCAAGGGGCTTGACTAAGCCCTGGAGAGAAAAGAACAAAATGCTGAATTCTTTGAAGCCTGGCTAGGTGTGTCCAGGAGTGGAGCCCAGAAATGGAGCTAGGTTATAATTGTTTTAAATGAATATTGTAAGTCCTTTATAGCCTCTGTCTCTAAGGACCATAAGTTTCATCCTTGGGTTTAACTAGGCTCAGCAGGGGCTGGTTTACCTACACCTGTGCCTTTCTCTGCCTCTGGTGTAGTCTCCTAGGAAGGAGCATTCTTTGACTGTCTGTCCCAATCCCACACCCTGTGTCTGAGAATGGTGTCCCCTCCCCATGGCAGGGCCAGGTAGCCACACTTAACCACACCTGCAAAGACCAGAGGTGGATGCCTGATCTGAGCTGGGACAAGCAGATGTGCTCTCCCAGGGGTCTGGCAGGAGCACCATAAGAAGAGCAACCCTCTGCTGTGGGGGAAACCTGAGCAAGGTGCTCTGTGCGTAATGAAGCAGGACAGAGGTGCAGGGAGAAAAACAGAGCAGAGAACCAGAGAGAGGCAGAAAGCAAGTAGAGTCCAACAGCCCCTGCCCTTCATCCCTGTCCCACTGGAGTCCCAGGACTAGCATGCCAGACACCCTGAGCTCCATAGCTTACCATGTCTCCTTCCCATAGAGTCACCTTTGACTTAAACTGGCTTCAGTGTCCTATTCCTTGCAACTAAAAGAGCCTTTACTAACACACTCTTTTCTTCTCCCCCACCCTGACCCCTCCACCTGTCTTCCAGCATCACAGATTCCCATCCAAGCTCTCAGGTCTCAAACCCAGTTAGCAGCATATCAGGATCTCAGCCATGAAAGAGCCTGCAGAGGGAGTGGGGACTGCCCCACCCACCTCCTGAGCACAGTATGTAGGCTGTGCCAGGGCGTGGCTTCCAGAACAAGGCACATCCTCAGGCTCTGAGAGCCAGTCCACCCTATTTCCTTCTTGAGAATGTGAGCTTTTTGCCTGAAAAGAGTCTTCAAGCCCTTGAGATATATGAGGCTTGGTGGGACAAGAGCTAGCATTGATAAAGCACTTCTTCTGTGCCAGGCACCATTATCAATCAGTTCATATAATCTCCATTACACAAAGCAGGTACCATTAATGTCCCCATTTTACACAAGAGAGGCCTGAAGCATAGAGAGGTTAAGTAACTTGCCCAAAGTCACACAGCCAGTAAGAGCTGGGATTTTAACAGAGAGAATGAGCTCTTAACCATTTCAGTCTGGTGCTGAATTAATTAAAAGTTTCCCTTTTCCTGGTGAAGCCAGAAAATTAAGAAGACAGAGCAAATTTCCATAACGTGGAGTGGTTGGCCCCTTCTTGGTGTCCTTATTGCTGGAAAAGCCATTTGGGGGCCCCAGTAGCTCTGGGCACCATCAACACCTGGGATCGCCCCGGGCCTGCCCTAGAACAGGCTGGCATGGATGCAAAGACCTGGAGCTGATAAAATAGGTTTTATTTCCAGGCAACACCCAGAGGAGGGAGAGGCTGGGGCGCATGTTTCCCCTCCATGGGCCAGCCCAAGACAGAGGCCCTAGAGAGTGAACAAAACAGCCAGGAAAAACTAACCCTCACGTGCCTCCAGTGCCCTCTTGGGCCTTAAAGACCAAACCCAGTTCATCTCATTAATTAATGTTTATTTAGCACTTCCTGTATGCCAGGTGATAAACTGAGCTCTCCCCCTTCCCACTGCGGACTACTAGCCCTCTAACTTTGGGGAAGTTGTCCAATCTAACTGTGTCTCAGTGTCCTTATCTGTGAAGTAGGAATAGAAACACCTTGTGGATTGACTGTTGGGATTAAATGAAGTAACCTCTAAAGTTTCCAGGCAATGAGATGGGGGCAGAGTCTTAATAGGAATTATTTATTATGGGAATGCTTTCTACCCAGTTGAGAGACCAAGCTCTGAGTATTCCTAAAGTGCCAACTAAAGGATGGAGCAGGGAGCCTCTGAGGCCCCAGGGTCTCATGCCAGGGACGCCCACCTACAGCTCCCTGCCACCCCCACTGTGGCTCCCTGTCGCAGTAAGTTTTCATCCCCAGCAAGGCTGGGCTGCTGCCCCCGTCATGACTTCAGACTCCTTTCCCATAACCTGAGGTGCATTAAGGGAAGTTCTTCAGAGGGCTTCAAGTAATAGATGAATAATAATAATTAATCAATCGCTGGATCTCTAAGGCCTGTGCTGCCTTCCCAGACTCAAGCCCTGCTGCCTTTTTACCGTCACGTTATGAACTTCTGCAGACAGGACAACTACAGTGGCTCCATCAGCAGCTGCCTGGAAAGGAACTTCACCAAGGACAGCCCTGAAGGGCATCCAGCAAGGCCGTATCTGTCCATCCATCCATCTGTCCCGGGACAGGAAAGCTGACTCCTGCAGGTGCCAGCACATGGGAGAGTCTCTGGCCTTCACAGAGGCCATGTCTTGTCCCAGCATCTGCTAAGAGGTTCCTGAGCCAAGGCCTCCAAGCTTGGAAGCTTCGGAAAGATTTCCACTTGCAAGCTGCCAAAGTGGAGGAGCTGCGCCACCCAGGCCCACAGCCTGAGGGCCAGGAGGAACAAAGAGAGGACCTGGGCTCTTTATGGCTTTTTTTTTCAACTCTTCTAAATTTATTCAGTATTTAAACAAACAGAAACTACATCATGCATTGTTACTTTTTGCCTTTGTACAACGAAACTCAGTACTCAGTGTCTCTGCAGAGTTTGGTGCTTATTTTTTCCCCCTCTCTTTCAGTAACATCAGGCAGACTTTTCGATGTTATCCAGTTTTGCACAGTCACTAGAGTGTCGCATCATGAATTATTAAACCAGTGCTTCGTGGTAATACATAATTTCTTATCAATTATTCATGCTAATGTGTGTGTAGTTTACTTAATTGTGTTATTGACGATCAAAAGTAATTTCCTGAAAGTCCTCAAGGACACAAAATTTAATCAGCGTAACTACTTTTCAGATGCAATGCTGTTAAGTATTCTTAATTTGCTCAACAGTTCACTTATTTATGTACCTTTCTGGAGGAAATACGAGTTTAATCAAACAATTAGATTGAAGAGTTAGTGTACATAAGGGCTTGAGCTTACATCGTTCAACTGAACATTCGTAATTACAGGGAAACGGAAGCAACTTTGCCGCTTTTTGGCAAATCGTTTCATCTTTGTACTCAACAAGCAAAATACAGCAGGAAGAAAGATTGAATTTTTTTTTAAGGAGATGGTGTATTTTATCAAATGTTTTGTGGTAATCAGAGGCAGGCACAATACACTCAGGAGCATTATTTGGCGGGGCAGGTGGTTTCTGGAGGGAAGGTAAAAAAGGGGACAGGATGATCTGAAGGTAGAACCTTTTGATTATCATAACTGCAAGGAAAATAATCACCATAAAAGCATTAACGATTTGCATGGAAACACCAGCAGTAAGCCGTTGAAGCCTGCAACCTTTCAGGTACCAGCCGCCCCTGCAGGAGGGACAGGTTCATGCTATTGCACATTTCCCCTTTGATCTTTTCAAGTGCACCGTCCACACAAGAGAAAACACACATCAGGTGGAAACTGAAATATCCATGAAATCTGACCCTTTGGAATTACTCTTCACACCACAAGGAAGCCCTCTTCCCATGCTCCATTTCTACATATATGCCATTCTTGTCTCATTGCCTACATTTATTTTTTCTTCAGTAAAAATAGGATCACCACTGGAGAGTCCCCTCCACACACCGGAGCTGAGGAAAGGCAGTTCATCCAGATGCATACTTATTTTAGATGCGCTCCTGGGGGGAGTCTCCCTCCTCCAGGGGCTCCCAATATCCCCCGGACCAGAGTGCTGCTTCCCAGCTGGTCAACCCCCACAAACACCTCTGGAGAGGTCGAGCCTGCAGGTGGGAGTTTCAGGTGAGAGGCCCACGCTCACTCCGTGCCTGTGGTGTCAAGAGGGTGGCCCCAGTTCACGAAGCTGAAGGCCTGTCTGATTGGCATGCCTCCCTGGCCAGAAATGCCACCATGTGCCCCATGTCAGGCTGTGTCCTGGCAGCTCCTCCCCACCCTATGTCTTCTCACCTTCTGACCTAACCAGCCTGCAACCAAGGTCCTCCAACAGGAGAGCAGCGGGGGTGTCACCGCCAGTCCTGGTGGAGGGAACAAGAGCTGCTCTGGGTTGCACCAGTCTCCTGATTCTTAATGTAGCTGGGACAGTCCCATTTCCTAGCATGAGACTCAGCCCCAGCTGACTCTCAAGCATGACCATGCCATAGTTCTTTGGGTTGACAAGACGTTCGAGGGCAGTCCAGGATAGGGCAGGAAGATGATGGGGTCAGCAACTCCACTTCCCTCCAAGACTCTGGGCCGAGATGAAAACTCCAGGGCCTCCCCACAGGGTGGGCTCTGGTGCCGATGAGTGCCTGTCGCCGAAGAAGCCTAGACAGCACAGCCCTGCTGGCGGGACTCCAGAGGCCCTCCGCCGACGCCAGGGAGCTGTGTGTCTCACTTCCCCTCCAGAGTCTGCGATGAGGCCCTGGGGCAGCAGGCTCTCCTTGCTCTTTGGAGAGTTTTCCACAGGGGCTGAGGCTGGGAGAAGCAGGGGTGGGGAGGGCACACCGGGCTTGCGCACGCTGGACCCTCATACACTCTTCTCCCCGTCGCTCTGTTCCTTGGTTGGGGAGGTCTTGCCATGGCTGCCATCAGGAGGTGCAGGCTTGGCCACAGGGCTGGGGCTGCTGCTGCTGGGCAGGAGGTTGGCCGACTGCAGGACGGCCTCCGAGTGCTCACGAGCCTTCATGCGCAGGGCGGCCACACTGGCCGTGCGATTACTCTGACAGCCGTAGGTGGGGAGAAAGGACAGCCCCATAGGGTCTGGGACACAGCAAGAGCACAGCGGGCCCCCTGGAGGGAGGAAAAACAACAGGCTACCATGACTGCCCATGTTCTGTCTCTCAGGACTTGAGGTGGGGACAAGGAGCTGATTGTTTGGTTTGGGACAATAAATGATGAGGTGGCGTGACAAGTGCTCAGGACCCCAAAGATGCACAACTCAAGTTAGTAACACAAGGGATCATCAGAGCATCCAGGAGACCTGACCAGTTCTGGTTCCCTCACCAATCAGCTGTGTGTCTTTAGGCCAGTATCTTGGCTTCTCCGGGCTTCTCCTTCAGTAAAATGGAATGACACCTACCTCACAGGATCATTATAAGGATCCAATGAAGCAGTCCAATACTCCCCAAATTATGTGCCAAAGCACCTAAAATCACACAGGGATATTTTTATTTTCTCAGGCAAGGGGAACCCAGCCACATCTGTCAGATGCCATGCAAGCTGCTTGTCAAGGCAGCTCACAGCTCCCATGTGAGATCACATTGCATCCCTTTCAAGGAGCTCGTATTTTTATCAAATTAGATTTGCTGAACTTTGCAAGTACCACACAAAAATCTATGTAGAACATAAAAGAAGGGGTAGTGGCATCCAATACAATTCCAAGGTTAGAGAAGCTGTGCACAGACCATGGAGTGCACATCCTATTAGAAAGTACTGGCAGGTACTTAAGAAGAAAAATATTATTTTATCTTCAATTTATAAGTATTACTTTTCAAATGGCTGCTAAGTTATTGAGACATAAACACTGATTGAGTTGCTTGGACCTAACCATTAATGAATAGAACCGTTAGGTATTTCTTTTGGCCCAAGAGAGTCATGAAAAATTCACTGAGACCCTCAGGGCACCAGGAACTGAAGTTTGAGAACCTCTGAAGGAATTGGTTTGGAATGCACTTAGCACAGGAACGATGTGTGGAATGGAGCTTAGAACAACTGCCTGGCCCCAAGACTGCAGGCCAGCTCTCCATAAACCACTCCAGGAATACGCGGCCCCTCTGCCACGTTTGGTTTGAGAAGTCTCCCTCCTCATGGGTCTCCTCAATTGTACATTTATTCAATGACTGTCCCAGGAGCACCTGGCACTGTTTCCAGCCCTGGTGACCAATCAGCAAGACCCCAGCCTCAGGGAGTGCAATTCCAGTGCAGAGGCACACTGCAGCCCATGCTTCCCTGATGCAAAGGCAGGTAGTAGTTAAGTGTGCTGGAGAATGCAGATGGAGTGCGATGCTTGGCAGAGAGTACCGTCTGTCAGAGGGACAGCATGTGAATGCCCAGGAGAGAGCATGCAGCTAAGGAAAAGAGCAGTGCCAAGGCACAGAGGTAAGGACAGAAGTCACTTGTCCAGGGGGCAGCAGAGTGTTCAGAGTGACTGAAGCCAGAGACTGCAGGTGGGGTTGGGGCCACCAGGGCCAGACTGCCCTGCAGGGGGTGCAGGACTTGCAGGACACAGCATGGGGATGCCTCCGTGCATTTGAGTGGACAGTGTCCAGAGCTTATCTGCATTAGGTGGGGAGGCTATGTGACAACGCAGTCCCAGGTGACGGCGGCTTATAGGGGAGGTGGGGAGAGGCAGCCGGATTCCAGATTTATGTTCAAGGTCAAAACATGCTGGGATTGCTCATGAGCTGCAGGGGGAGGGTTATGAAAAGAAAGGACTCGCACACAATGCCTAGGTTTGGGTCTGAGCTCCAGAATGGGTAGAGGAGCCATTTCTGAGATGGGGACAGTGAGAAAGTTGTGTGTGTGTGTGTGTGTGTGTGTGTGTTTTCAGAGGGATATGGAGCATCTGGTCGTACAACCCTGCGGTCCTGTTGGCCATCCTAGCTCCCAGGGGACAGCCTTGAGGCACACCCATGGGCTCCAACAGCCCAACACGGACAGACTCAGCTGATGGCATGACAGGATTTGAAGGATTTTTCTGAACCCCCTGGACAGGTCAAATGGTGGCCCCAGGTGCGATTCCTGCAGGGTGCACATCACCACAGCCTCCACCCCTCAGCCAGCCTGGGCCAGCTGCACAGCCGGATCCCACCCAGGGAGCAGGAGATGGCTGGCCCACGACAGCCCTGTCACAGATGGGTGTGCTTTAGTGCTGCCCCGAGGCCTGGGACCTGGGTCAGCCATGGCCCCTGGCCCGTGGCACTTCCCTTCTGACAAGGAGAGCAGCAAAGTCAGTTCCTTGGCTCTATCTAAATGTGCTCACTGGCTTTGGAAGAAGCAGCATTGCAAATAGGGAGTATGTGTGGACCAAAACCATAGTTGCTGAATGAATCCAAGTTCTTCCCTGTAGCCTTCAAGTGCTTGTGTGATCAGGTGCCCGCTGCCTTCTCCTCCTTCTGATGTGCCCACCAGGCCTCCTTTCACACACCCAAACCTCCATCACAGCAAAGCCCTGTGTGCAGCTGTTTTAACTAGAGCAAACCCATGTGCACACCATGCCTCATGCATCTCAGCTTCAGAACAGTGCTAGGAAGGAGGCTCTGTTTTCCCTTTTTGCCAATGAGGAGATTAAGATTAAATAGTAAGTGGCAGATCTGGACCTCATGCCTGGCAGAGGACCTGCTCCTTAGCCATGTCCCTCTGTCTGGAAAAAGGACACATTCCTCCCCGACTTGGGCTCTTCACCAAGCTCTGCCTGTGAACAAGGAGGCCCGCCCTCCACCTTGGAAAGCATTTCTCCTAGCTCTCTCTCTCTTTAGGGGGTTCCGTTTGACCATCACCTCATCCAGGAGCCATCCAGGACCTCCCTACCCAGAGTAGGCTCCCTGCTAGTGCTTCCTCAGAGCACTCTGTTCACATCTCCACGCACTGGCCATAAATGGAAGTGGGTGGCTGGTTCATGGACTTGTTGTCTGACCCCTTGTGCACCCCAGGACTATAGGCAAGTATCTTTCTGTCTCATTCACTACTCTGTCCCCAACACCTAGCACAATGTCTAGAATGGGGCAGGCCCTTGGGAAACATTTGTGGAAGGAAGGAGAGAGGCAGGTGAGGGCTGCCCAGCCAGTTGCCCACTTGTAGGGATGAGCCTTCCAGAGACAGCCTCAGCATCACCAGCTCTGCCAGCACCTGGGACGTTCCCACCCTCCTCTCCTGGGGACAGGCTTCCCCATGCCAGGTCAGGCACTTCGTTGTCCTTCAAGCATGTGTGGGTATCCTTCTCTTCCTTTCCAAGCCTGCTCAGAGGCAAAAGGAAGCTCATCTTTACTAGGATCTAGCTCACCTTTACTAGGCTCTCATCACCACTGTGGGTGCCCCGAGGGATGGGCTTCACTCAGAACCATGAAACTGTGGGTGTAGGAGTAACTGGCCCAGGTTGGCCTAGTTTATTGCAGAGGTGAGACCAGAACCTTCTGGTGGCCTTTCTGGTCTCCAGCAGTGTATTAAGAGCTTAAAATGCAGCAGTCACTTCCTCCCTCAGTTTTGACAGAGGGGCCTACATGGCAGGCAGCAGATACCAAGATGAGCGCGAGACAAATCACACATGCCAAGTTCACAAAGGGAATTCTGCCAGCCTGTTTCACAACCTGTCCCCCTGCTGGCTTCTAGCCTGTTGACATTTCCAGCAACAGTGAGAAACAAACAAAACTTGCATTGGATTAAAGGCTGAGTCCTGATGATGGTACTTCCAGAGGCCTCACCCAGGCATAGCCACGCGCAAACCTCATCGCACTCCCAGGGGCTGGAGTCCTTGCTGGGAACAGTGCCAGTGCTGGGAGGATGGGAGTCATCCCGAGGGCCAGGACCCAGCCCCCAGGGCCTGCCTGCCTCCTCCTGCAAGTCTCCCTCCAAAAGGGGAGCTCATGGGTGAAAAGGCAAAACATGAAGAACAGGAAACCCTCTCAGCCATGGAAATCCTGAAGATGTCTCTGTCTGCTTAGAATTTTTCTCATTTTTCTACAAGGAATACGAATTTCTTTTAAACTCAGAATTATCACTTTAACTTCAAATGAATGTTTAAAAAAGGGAAGGCTGAAATTAGACACCCACTGTGCACATTTGAGGGGTGCTGTGAGGGGCATAAGTGCTGAAAGTCTGAGGGGAGTTTGGCTAAGGGCTACTGGGGGACCTGGGAGAGGCTGAGGGCCTCAGGCTCTACCCTGTGCCTCTGACTGTGTCAGGCCCACCCGAGAAAGGTGGTCTCAACATGATTCATGCTGATTCTTGCCCCCAGCAAGGCCTTGTTCCAATAAGAGCCTCAAATGGGGTGCTAGATGGTGTGTGACTCAGTGATGAATATGCCCCCTGCAGAGTGAGCAAGTGCCCTGCAGACAAGACAGAGCCTCCTGCCCCTGGATCCACAGCCTATACCTGCTAGGTCACACCTGCAACAGGGGAGCCCCAAAGAAAGCCACAAGTAACTATACTCCTGGTTCTCAAAACCCAGATGCAGACACAGGAGAAATAAATCAACTCACAGTTCTGAGGCTGCAAGAGGGAGAAGAGTCTGTGCATGTCAGCTAGTTTACCCCCCACACATGACAGTTGGGGAAACTGAGGACCAGATGAAGCCAACAGCTCTGGGAGACCCTGCGGCTTTTCCTCTTTAGCATCAGCATGCTGTGCACATGCAAGGGGCTATCTCTGCGGCTGATGAGTTTCTTGGCATAACACCCTGAAGCCCCCTTGAGGAGATGTTGTAGAGAATCTTTATGCACAATGTGGACTATTGGACAAGTCTTTAAATTCCTTTCAAAAAAATAGGAGTGGTTTGAGAATGAGATATGAATTACAAAACCAAGTTCTCCTTCCTTCAAAACCATAGGGTTTATGCACACAATGGAGCATTATACAGCCCTAAAAAGGAAGGAAATTCTGACACATGCTATGTGGATGGACTTCAAGGATGTTATGCTAAGTGAACTAAGCTAGTCAGAGGGAGATAAATTCTGTAAGATTCCACTTATATGAAGTGTCTAGAGTAGCTGATTTCATAGAGACAAAAAATAGAATGGCGGTTGCCAGGGGCTGTAGGAAGGGAGGAATAGGAAGCTCATGTCTATGGGTAGTGAGTTTCACTTTGGGAAGATGAAAAAGTTCTGGAGATGGAATGTAGATCTGGGCAAGACAGGGAAAAAATGATTTCCAAAAATCAGATCCTTAAAAACTAAACTCTCAATTTCTCCATGATTTCACAGTACCAATCACACCACCAAATTTCCCCATGTGCCTCCTGCCCAAACAACTCCATTGACCTGGACACTATTGAAAACCAGATGTAACAAAAAAGATTCATCTTCTGTGGTGCTCAGACAGCAGCTGAACAAACAGTTGCCAAGTAAAAACCCAGCCCCCAGAGCACATACACCTTGGCTATGAAAAGCACACCTAAGGCCTCCCCAAGAGCTTAGGATCCTTCCACGGGCACTTCCAGTGTCAGTGGTTTGATTTACAAGACTGTCACAAACTAGAAAGAAACGTGGTTGCTAATGGCAGACACACTGATGGGTGATACTGAGAAGAGATAAAAATGTGTAAGGCAGACAAAACCTTCAACTCTATGCACCGTAACCTGGGCCTATTTAGTGCCGGGCAAGGAAAGCAGTATACCTTGAAAAGGCCCGAAGCCGTCACTGGCCGCAGCAAGAACTGGCACAGGAGATGGTGTCTGTGTGGGCTTGAAAACCCCACCAAGCCTGCTCCTGCCAGTGTGAGGTGATGCTGCGGAAGTCGCCACACAGGCTCAGCACCCCTTTTTATTAAGTCAGGGAGGTAATGAAGACACCTCAGAAAATATCTACCCCCAAAACAGAGTCACCATTATCAAAATCCTATAAAATGAGAACAACCATGTGACTCTCAGGCCTGCGAGCCAGATGCTGTTTGCTGAAGCACAAGAAAGTGGGCTTTGCAGTTTGGCTCCTGGCTCCACCATGAACCAGTCATGGGACTTGTGGCCACTTTCCAAGCTTTGGCTTCCTTGCCCATAAAAGGAGGTAACACACCCACCTTCAGGGAAGAGTCTGTAAAACACATAGTACTAAGTCCTCCAAACAACTATTATTTCCATAACCCATACAAATGAAAGGACAATTCAAAGTCACAAAGCACAGCTTATTCCAATCACCAATTCCTTTCAATGACCAGCTAAAGAATTCAACTTGTTCTCAGCATCCCCCAGAGGACACCAGGATGAACAGTGAGATCTGCCCAGAGATAGTGACTGTGCCCCGGCCACTCCCATCAGCGATGTCCCACCCTGCCTTACATACATCCCAACACTGTTTTCAAGTTCTATTGGTTCCTCAGTGAAGCCTTCCCATCAGACCAAAAAGTAGAATCAACTAGAATTTAGAAGAGTAAGCCAAATGACCTTTAAAATCTCATCTTCTAATTACTAGATTTCCAGACTTGGGGCTCTAGTTTTCTTTCTCTATTTTTTCACATCTATCAAAAAGTTATAATCATGAGTGGCCTAAAAATTAAATTAGCCACAAAGGAAGTCAACCCAGTGTGGCATATAGCAACAAAAAAAGCTATGAATTACCTAATGGCTCAAAAATAGGGAACAGACTGAATAGGGTATAGTCACCCATAATAGAACTCACTGAAGCTATGACAAAATTATGTTAGAGGCTATGTATTGACATGAAAAAAATAATAATATATTAAGTTTAAAAAGCAGGTTAATCAACACTAAGTCAATATGATCCCATTTTGGTACATGTATGTATGTGTATAAACATACATATCCATACATACACATATACATATAGTATATATGTGCATCACAGTCATATACCATAAATTTGTAAAATTTACAACACATAAATTTATTGTAGAACACATAAATTTATTACAGATACATATATTTATAAATGGGAAGAAAACAAATGCACCAATACCAAATATTCATAGTGGTTGATTCTCAGTACCAAGGATATGAATGATGTTCGTTTTCTTTTGTGTTGTATTGTATTTTCACTTTTTCTAAACTGCCTACATATTACTCTCATAAAAATGGTGTTCTTTTTGTGACTCATGATTTCCTCTCTCCTTTCATTCAGATGGTAGGAAGCAATGCTCCCCTTTAGAACACAGTCCTACTGAAGTCGCTAAGGGATAAGGACTGTGTTCTCAGTGCCCGGCTGCAAATTCCTGTTGCTAACGGCCTCTATCCACACCAGCATTATTGACCAGTGAACATGGAGCTGAGGAAACACCATGGAAAATCCACCCGAAACAACACTCAGTCCATCTCCCATTCTGTGGGGATCAAAATTGGTGAGTCTCTATGCAACCAGCCCACTAGCCAGCAAATGCCCAAAAGGCCATGACTTCTTCCTCTAGCCATACCAACGTGTGCCATGACCAAAGCCTGTGCAAGTGCCACCTGGCCCCTAAGTGCAGCCTGAAAATTGTTTTGCTTAGAGAACACACTACCTCCTGGACACTAAATTAAAACATGCAATTAGATTTCCATTAAGTTACAGCAAATTCTGCTGAATTGATCTAATCGGCCTACATTCCTATATGACATCATGCTTTAAAGGCTTGGCCTGAACATAAATACTTAATGTAATAAATACAGTCTGAAATATTTGATCTCCTTGGCAGTTTAATTGATCTACTACAGCAACTGACAGGAAAAATTAAGTTTGTTCTGTCTCGTCTCTGCCAATGGCACATTTTCATCAGAAAGGCATGTGAACTACAATTTACGTTACAAGCAGAGCAAGAAATCACACACTGATTTCATGTTGAATGCTCCAGTTAACAGTAACAGAATCAAGCAAGGGAATGAGTATGTGGATTTATGAGAACTTCAACCCAGATACCGTAGTTCATTTCTTTTTGCTTTATAAGTAAATAAATAAATCTATTTTTTGATTCACAATACCAGTTCCTTACAGCTCACAAGGAGCACGTGAGTGGGAATGTTGGCAGATGCCTACAATATTTAAACAAAGAGTTTTTAGATGCTGTGGCTAGGTGTGCCCACCAATAATCAAACACACAACGTCAAATTCACACCCAGACATTGTCCACCAAAGGGCCCCCTGAAGTATTCTCTTCAATCTCTGAGTTATGGTTTTCAGCGCCTTTTTACCAGGACTTGTGTTTATTTTTGCACCCACCTCCCCTCCCAAACCTGCTGTAAGTGCTCCTCACCCATTCTCACCCCCACTCTCCTGATGCCAGAATTAAACTGCCCTGTTTTGGTACAAAGTAAACACTTGAATATTTGGAAAAGGCAGACAGGGAGGGAGAGTCTATCTTTTATGACCCAACTGGTATATTTTAGTCCCTCAAAGTTGCCATCTCCCAGGTTCTAATCTTCCTCAATAGTCCACAGAAAGAAAAGCTGTGGTCATGACAGAGTTACCCAATATGATTAATGCCAAAATCCCCAGGTTATTCTGGCAGGTTTTTCTGGCCGGATCCCACCCCATCTTAATTCCACCTATCACAGGTACAGGCACAACCTCAATACCTGTTCAATCACTCAGGGCCAGCACCAGGGTCCTGTTTCTGCTTGGATGTCTTTGAAGGGGAAAACAAATAAATGACAGCACCCAGATCCAAGAACCCTGGCACAGCCAGAGCAGCAGCAGGACACACACTCTGGACAGTCCGAGGCCAATCAGCACCACCCTCCCTCCTTGCAGCAGCCAGAACTCTGGACCAGCAGGCTGCTTCTCCCACTGCCTCTGGGCACAAGCCAGAAACCTTCTGCACAGCCCCTGCACTCCAGGGTCCCATTGATTAGCAGGAAGGGCAAACCCATCAGCACCCTTAGGAAATGGCTTCTGGAAAGCAAGTTGCAGTTTTTAAAGCCAGAGAATGACAGCAGGTGCCTGTAAAAGGAACAGAATCAATATAGGGTGTGGGGTGCTGGGCAGCGGGACACCTGGGTCCCTGACTTGTCCTACCTCTGACAGACACACTGTGTGACCTTGGACAGTCCTGTCCCTCTCTGGGTCTCAGTTTCCCCACTATATCCTGGAGAAGTGGTGGTAACATACTCATCAAGAAGATTCCTTACAAGTCTTACGTGCTAGGATTCTACACCCCAGCCTTCCTGACATCAGCTAGGCATGGAGGGGGCTATAGGCCTTTCCCTATAAGGGTTGACCACCTTCTGCCCCTCAGGTTTCTGCTCCCAAACACTGTGCCCTCATAAACAAGCCAGGAGGGCTGTTTTCCCAAAGTGGCACATGCAGTGGACCCCATGAACTATGCTTTGAGGGCTGGGAGGTTCTCCCACTGCTTCAGAGGTCCAAACCCAAATCCCAAGTGACCTCTCAACCCTCATCAACCTAACCCTGACAGTAATCACCAGCACCTACAGACACTTGGATGTGCCGAGTACGGATACATGCCCTGCCAAATGGGCACTATTGGTTATGACCATCATGGTCCTCATTTTCCTGCTGAGGAGACTGGGGTCTTCCCTAAGCTGCCTTTATAACAAGAAGGTGGCAGTTATGGGCTGTGGCTAGTTGAACTCCAGAACCAGGGCTCACCTTGAGACCATGCCATCCTCTCCTAGGCCAGTGGCTCCATCCGACCTCACGCTTCGCCTTTCCCTCGGTACGCCAGCCCTGCCGGCCTCAGTGTCTTTGCTCACGTGCTCTCTCTGCCTGGCATGCTCTCACCCACTGCGCAGCTACTATGCTTCCTTCAAGCCCGACTCAAGGATCTTCTCTGGAAAGCCTTCCTCACCCCTGTGCAGAAGAGTTCCTCCCTCCTCTGCACTTTCTCCACACTGCCCATGCCCCACTTGGCCCCATGAGAGCACATGACTGTGTCACGTGAGGTGGGCTTCGTGATTGGCCTGTCTCCCCAAGCCCACCCCCAGCCATTTGGGTAGGGATGTGTCTAATTTGTTGCCAAATGCTCAGCTATGGTTCAGAATCTGGCAGAACAGGGTGTATCTGGGTGCTGAATGAAGCACCGGAGGGCCAGGGTCCAGCAGGCAGCCAGAGGTGTAAAGCCAGGGCCAGTTAACTGGGGTCTCCTAAGTGAGGCCCAGAGCAGCACGCCCTCTTTCCTACTTTACACAGACTTAACTGCCTTTCACTCTCCAACAGACTGTGTTAGAGGTAGAGGTGAGTGACTTGGAAGGATCTAGAGGTGAGTCAGATATGGCCAGTGCCCTTCAAGTGCTGATACTCAGGATTGGAAAGTAGGATAAATTGCAAAACAAACACGACAGCTCATGTCACAATGCCAGAGTATCCTTGATACCTGTACCAGTCAGTCTCCAAAGAGTCAACCTCCCAGTATTCACTCCTATGTGGGGTCCCTTCCACTTAAGTCTGGGTTGGCCCTGTGACTGGCTTTAATCTATAGGATGCAAGAGAAGCACCACTGTGCCCATTCTGAGTGTAAGCCTTAGGAAGACCTGGCATCTTCTGCTTTTACACTCAGGAATCAACCACCATCCAACCCCACCTGAAGCTTACCACAGGGAGAGAGAAGAGGGTTCCCAGCGTCCCAGCATCCCTGCCAAGACACCTCATGAGAAAGTGATACCATCTTGTATGTACCAGCCCCAGCTGCTATGTGACTGATCTCAGGCAAAAGCCGCCACAGAACGGCCTGGCTGAGCCTGGCCAGTCCTCGGCATCAGGGAGGGAATAAAATAGCTGGGCAGTTCTGCTGCCACAGCTTTAGTTATACTTAACTTTGGGATAAAGCAAAGCAATACCAAATCTGGAAGGGAGATGGTAAGAAAAGAAAATCACAAACCAATCTCCTCATGATCATAGATGCAAAACCTCTAGACACAATACTGGTAAACTGAATCCAACTGTCTCTAAAAAGGATAACATGTCATGTCCAATTTGGGTTTATTCCAAATTGGTTCAACATTAAAAAATCAAGGAATGTAATTTACTGTATGAATATACTGAGAAAGGAAAATCCTGTGATCATTTCGACAGTAGAAGAAAAAGTATTTGATGGAATTCAACATCCATCATAAACATGATTTTTTTAAAATAATAATTAAAACTCTCAGAAAATGAGGGCAAGAAGAAAATATCTTTACTTAATAAAGGATTTTTTTTCTTTTTTAAATAGCGAACATGATTGTGAAACCCTGAGATGAACAATAGGCAAAGACAGGTCACAAAGAACACATATTGTATGATTCTGTTCATATGAAATGGCCATAATAGCAATACCAAAATGGTCAGTCTATAGAGAAAGATTAGTGGTTGCTTGGCAGAGGGAGAGGGGTGGCAATAAAGAATGGCTGCTAAAAGGTGCAGGGTGATGAAATGTCCTGAAGTTGATCATAGCAATGATTGTGCAACTCGCTGACTATACAAAAAATCACTGGGTTGTATACTTCAGTGAGCGAGTTCTATAGTGTGTGAATCATATCTCAAAACAGCTGTTATAAAAAAATAGAATAAGGTAAGGATGCCCATTACCCAACTTCTATCCAATACTGTACTAGGCATTCTAGCCTATGCTCACTAGAAAAAGAAATGAAAAGCATAAGGATTGGAAAGGGAGAGACAAGTTGTCTTTATTCGCAGATGATCTGATCATGTACGTAGAATATCATAAAGAATCCACAAGTAAGCCTAATTACTTGGATGAATCTCCTAAACATGATGCTGAGCCAAACAAGCCAGTCACGAAAAATATATACGGTATGAATCCGTATATATATATATACGGAAAGATTGAAAAAGTCAAGACTAAATGATAGCGTTTTAGAATGCCTATTTAGGGGGTTGGCAAAGCTCCATTACCATACAAGTCAGCACGGGGTTTCATTCAGGGGGCAGAAAGGGACACAGGGACTTGGGGGCTTCTGGAGTCTGGGCAAAGTCCTGGAAGGTGGTTATGTAGGTGCTTAAAATTGGTCATTAAGCTCTAGATGAATGTTTCATGAATTTTTCTAATGAATATTACATTCCACAATAGAACAACTTTTAATTGTTTTTCTAAACTGGGATTTTTTTTTTTAACCACACACAAAGGAAAAAGTGATTAAAAAGAATGGCAAAGGCTGGAGTGTGTTTTCAGGGAACTCTGTAAGGAAGAGGTTGTCTCTGCCTCTGAGCTTAGCCTTGGTTGGGCAAATATTTATTGGCCAATAAAGCCCTTTTGGTCTATCTGCAGTGTGAAGCATTCCAATGTGAAGAAGGGCACGTGCTTGGTTAACTAAGGGGCCTTGCTTAGGAAAGACATGGCCAGACCTTTCCCCAGCACTGGACACCCTGTCCCTCACCTGGGCACAAGCAATGCAGAGCCAGGACTGCTATCCAATTGCTAGCACCTACTGAGCACCACTGCACACCAGCACGGTGCGTCACACACAGCATCTCCTTCAGCCCTCACTGTTTCTGATGCCTGGGTGCTAGGAGTCCAGTGGGGAGGTGGGGCCAGGTATGTCTGCCGAGGGATCCTCCCAGACCCAGCCTCACATGGGATGGCTGGGGCCACCTCACCTCCCCAGGAGGGGACAGGAGGGTAGGGTAGGAAAGGGTCAGACCTCATTCCCCACCCCATTCCCATTGCTCTGTCACTGTTCTCTCACCTCAAGCCTGACTCCAGGACCCCACACCAGGGACTGATGTCCTCCATGTCCGCCTTGCCAGCAGGCTGCCTCCCCCTTCCCACTGCCCCCTGCAGTCTGGGAAAGTCAGCTGTGATGCCTCCTCCCTGTGCAGGAGAGCGGCTGTGACTCCCAGGCATGAGCAGGACTGAGTTATGAAAGCTCTCCCCTGCAGCTGTAATTAGCTTCCACCTCCCACCCAGCTCTCTGAATCACAGGTTAGAGGCAGCCAGGCTAATGCGCCAGGGAGAGGGCCTCCCCCCCACCCCCCCTCCGCCCCGCACGCAGCACTTCATCGTCCTGCGGCCAGCACTTCCCCGGAACAAACCCAAGCACCTCCCTCGGCCATTAATAACCTCCTGTTCATTAATGAATTGTGAACACAAGGCTGGCCATTAAGACAGCACAGGAAAATTCTTTGTGTTGCAAAGGCTTTTTCTCTGGACACCCATTATTGTTATGCAAACCCTCCCTGCATGGGGGAGGATCCTGCTGCCTTTTCAGTTGAGAGCTTCCATGGAACACCCAACAGGGAAACACATTAACTACAGGCCTGGCCAGGAGGGGTCCACTCTGACCATCCAACTATGCAAAGCACATTGCCAGTCTGTGGTGAAGCTCCAGGAAGGGAATGGGCGCCCTGACCAGGGACAGGAAGGAATCCCCATTACTGCCAAATTTAGAATAATGGGGACTAAGAGGTGAATGTCTGGTGCAATGAAGTTCAGAGAAATGGAAGAAGTTTAGGAGAAGCAGACCTTTCATTGGGTCCCTTAAAAGTGAAGGGGACCCAGTGACTTGAAAATGAGAAAGGAGAAATCCAGTTAATAATAATCATGTTTGTTGAGCACCTCTCATATGGCACACACACTGTTCTGAGAACCTGAGATGTTCTAACTCAAGCACTCCTCCTTCAGTCCTATGAATTCAGTCTTGTGTTGAGCAAGTTCCCCATTACAGAGGAGGAAGCAGAGGTAGAAAGTTCTAGTATTTTACTGAAGGTATACCTGGCTAGAGGATGGAAGAACTAGGACTCACACCAGGCAGGCCACCCCAGGGCCCTTGCTTGAAGCCACTATGCTAGTCACTGCTTGAAGATTAAAGGATAATTAAAGAAGAAAACCCCACAAATGCTTGGTTTTCATTTATGTGCCTCTGTCCCGGTCAACAGCTCTGGCCTGAGATAGCCAGCTGTCCCTCTCTCTGACTGGCACAGCCCAATGCCCATCTAGGAACCTGCTTGGCAGGGCCTGGAGGCTAGTCACTCTGCTTGACCAGCCATCCCTGAGGGTCTATGACCTCCTGCCCTTCAAGTGTACCACCCCACCTCCCACCATTCCCTGGCTCCCTGTTGCCTAAGTAGCCTTGCTGACCTGTCCAGAAGCTTGAAAATGAGAAAGGAGAAATCCAGTTAATAATAATCATGTTTGTTGAGCACCTCTCATATGCCACACACACTGTTCTGAGAACCTGAGATGTTCTAACTCAAGCACTCCCTCCATGCACACACCACCCAGCACGTCCCCAACACTGAGCCTGCTGAATAAGGACCCCCAGCACTCCAGCTGCAGAGCTGCATCTCAGCTGCCCTGAGCAAGCGCTGGGACCTGGCTGGCAGCAGAGTGCCATCCTCCACATAGGATGACAGTGCTGTGGCAGACAACAAAGGTCTGAAGGTCTCTGTCCTCGCCCCTGAGGCAAGATGACCAAGTCAAGCTCCAGTGTGTGCTGTGATAGATTGACAGATTGTCCAAAGACAGGGGTATTTCCAGCCCAAGCTTGGTTTCCACACCTCTCCAGCAGCTTCTGAACCTCAGACCCCTGCTCTCAACAGGTATCTCCAAGGAATGAAAATTTGTCTCTCTAATTTCCTAAGAAACCATATTCCAGAGTTTTCTGCTACCTACTTGTCAGTCTGTGCGTCAAAGCTCAGCAAAGTTGCTGAGATCTGCTCCCTTTCACATTGTCTGAGCCACTTTCCCCTATAATCCAAAGATAAAAAAAGTAAAATTGAGATCTACTGGAATGCTCTGGGCCAGTCACAGAGCTTCCAGGACCTGTCCACCCTACTCACACAGCTCTATACTCCAAGAGACCAGTGTTGGGGGAGTGGGGGGCACACAGGGCACATTCCTTCCACATCCAGAGCCCCAACCCACCCAGCTTGCCCTTTTCCTCCCTCCAGTGATGCCTGCTCAAGGAGCTGAAGATAGCCAGTATTCCAAGAGCCTCCTGTTTTCAGAGCACATTCAAAGCCAAAGAGTTTCCAGGTGAGTGAACGCCCATGATATTATGATAAAGGACCTAAGGATTTCAAGGACCACACTTAGAGGACCTCAGCAAACTGTACCTCAACAACTTCCCCACCCCATCCCCAGCTATCCCACTGTTGCTCCTAGAAGCTCTCTCCATAGTCCCCAGGCAAGGATGTCACAGCTGTCACAACAATGTCTACAACTAAAAGATCAGGACCCCCCAATTCAGTTCTTCAACCTATAACTATGCATAATACCCTTCAGGCAGTTAGCTCTGGAGCCAGTGGTTGGGGGCCTCCACATGCCCCCTGGGAGAACTGACCCTGCCCAGGGGCAGTGGGAGCCCTGCATTTCCCTCACACTCTAGCCAGGTGCTGCGTGCAGCACAGGACAGCCTTGGCTTAAATCCTCGGGACCTGGTCTGGAGACACAGGTCTGGAGTCTGGGCCTACCCAGAACACTTACTATCTTCATTCCAGGGCTATCTGATCCCGCTAGAACCCCAAAGCCTAGGGAGAGACACAAGCATTGGTTTGATCTGGGAGCTGAAGTTCACTTTATTTCTTCTGAGTCATTTGCAAGCTTCCACAAACCTGGAAAAGTGGATTAGGATCTCTGGGCTGAAGGGACTACGGTGCTCAGCTTACAATGCTCTTGGCCTCTGGGAGTCCTGCTGAGCCCAGGCCCCTCCCCCAGGGCTCACACCCTGTGGACTTACAGCTGTCCTCACTTGCTGGGGAGAACCAGATGCCCATCCAGGGGAATGAATGAACAGACAGCATCTGGAGGAAATGACACGTCTGCATCCTATGGAAAGCAACCTGGACCTCAAAGGGGGGATGTAGCTGAATAGTGACATGTGAACAAGTGACTTCCCCTCTCTGAGCATAATTTCTCACTTGTGAAAAGAAGGTTGGGCTTAGAAGCCCGGGTGGGTGACTTACAGGACCAGCATGCCTGAAGCTCCTCCTAGCTAGCTGAGCCAGTCTCATCATTGGCCAGAAGCCTCTGGGAAGCAGAGCTCAGGCCACAAGCCCTGCCAGCATCTGGCCACTGAGCCATCTCTGGGGGTGCACTGAGGTAAGAGAGGCCAGTCACAGCCCAAAGGTCCTGGTGCTGAGCACGGGGTTGCCCCTCTCTTGGGCCCAGATTAGGCCATGCACTTAATTTCTGCAGCTTGGGGAAGCCTAGAAGGAGATGTGAACTGCAAGACTCTGAAAGCCGTCCTGGCCCCAAACCACTCAATAAATGTTCCACAAACAATCAAGAAGTGAACCCCAGGGTGTCCAGAAGTCAACTTACAGGTACAGACTTGTTACCCAGGGCCTGAGACAGAGGTGGGGTTCCCCAAGCACACCTCCAGGGACATAGCCAAGCCTGTCTGGAGTGAGACTTCTAGCTTGGTATACCTTGCTCCCAGAAGTGCTACCACCTGGGGTCAGACACTTTTAGAAGACAAAGATACCCCAGCCAATACCAGCTGTTACGTCAGAGCAACCCAGCTCCTCTCACTAGCTATGCCAATATGGAGCTCTTTCTTGATACAATGTTTATGGAGCTACGCTGAGAATTAAATGGTGCTAAGACATGAGAAGGCCTGGCAGAGCACAGAATAGGTTTTCAATGATTGCTCATTTCCCACCCTTTCCAACATGATTTAGCTTGCCAGAGACTACAAAGCCAGCCGCTCCAAGAGGCCAGATGAGAATGGACCATGGTGGGCGAGAGGGTCCGGATGAGCTAGATGCAGGAGGGGAACTTTGCTGGGGCTGGGGACCCCCGAGGAGGACTTATGTCTGCAAGGAGAGGAACACAGAAAGCAGAGGTAGGAGGGCATGGAAGAAAAGCTCCCCTCACAAAATGCCAAGCCATCTTTTGATGGTCTGACCAACGATGCCCAGTTTGGCCCAAAGACCAGGAGGCCACATTTAAAAATTGGGAATATTTAAAATAAAGATCCAGACTTCCAGCTTCTGAAATTTCAATAGTTCTGGCAATGCTGTGTCCACATACCCACATGGCCACAGTGGGGGGACTTGAGCAACATCTGATTCAAGTAAGCAAATGGTCCCCTGTCCACCCACCCATCCCCATCTCTGACCAGCCCAGATCTGAGAGTGCCCCTTAGTATGCTCCTCAAAAGTGGTTTCTGACCACTTAGAGTAATGTGCCCCCTCAAAGTGGGAAAATAACAGATAGACCAAGAGGGCCGCGTGTCTCAACAAAAGTGATGGGAAAACTCATTTACATCTAGGGAAGCAAAGACGATGCCTGCGCACACACACTTCCCGCATCACCTGCCTGGCTCCGGAAACATGTGAGTCTGTCACTGCCGCAGCACACCTCATCCCCCTGCCTGTAGTCAGGAGGGACTTCTCACAGGGATATGAGGCTGTCCAAGCAAGTGCCCGCCCAGCTCACAAAGCTGCACCCTGCTTTGGTGAGCACGCTGTGATCCCTGCCACCTCCACAGGCTCCTGCACCCCAAGCTCCCACCCACCCTGCAAGGGGGCGTCCAAGGAAAATCTGTTTCCAGTGAGGCAGGCCCCAGGAGTCAGAGCCCAGCCAGAAAAGCTTAGGGAAGGGCCAGAGGGGAGTAAGCACCAATGAGGGAAGAAGAGGAAGGGGTGACAGATTTGCCAGTGCCCCCACCAGCCCCTGCCTCTAACCTGAGCCAAGAAGATAAAGACACAGGCCCTGCTCTGCCTCCTCTCACCTCTGCCTCGGCTTCCCAGCACAGAGGCTGTCACCCTGTCTGCCCTGCCTGGCAGCCTGGCCCCCTCCTTCAGCACTGTAGGCTTCCCACTGGGCCCCAGCCTGGCTAGTCAGAGCCCCACAAGCTTCCACAGCAAAGAGACATGCGTATCACCTCCAACTCAGGAGGCTGGAATGAAGCAAGCAAAGACATTTATAAATTTGGTGTGTAAAGATGGTTAGTCCCAGGAGATGAGCTAGCTCTCACGAGAGCAGAGAGGATTTGACAGAAAGACACAGGATTACTCCCCCACCCAGACAGCTCCTTGAATGATACCTAAATCCTATTGGTAACCTCCTTTCAGAAGCCCCTTCAATTGAAACCCCATCTCTTTAATGCCCTCTTGTCCTAGTGTGTCCTGTGAATGTCCCAAAGCTACTCTGGTGGGGGCGGTGGGGAGGCAGGCTCCATATGGCCCATGGAGTTGAAGGAGGCATTAGGAGGGGCAGAGTTGGACAGAGCTGAGCCCCTAAGTGAGGGGATCTATCCAGCTACCTGGACCACTCAGAAGTGGCTATGGGCCTCAGGGCCCCACCCCACCACCAGTGGAAAATCCAAACCCAGGAGAGTGGCATTCAGGGCCTTTAAGCTCTGGCCCCTGCCGGACACCTCTGCCTTCTTTCTGAGCACTCTCCCAAGGGCACCAACATATCAGTCGTTCCCCAGACAAGCCGGGGTCTCCTCCCCACTCCTGCACTCTGCATTGCTATTCCCTACCCAGAAGAGAAAAAGTATCCTTTTCTCCCTTCTGGAGACTCCCTGGGGAGGCTCAACCCCCCAGAAACCACATTAGCAATGTAGATTGCCACTGTGTGTGTGTGTGTGTGTGTGTGTGTGTGTAAGAGAAAGAGAGAGACCCACCTGCTAGAGGGAGACCCTTGAGGGCAGGAGACCCCAGATCCTAACACAGAATATGCAGGGGACATGCTGGTGGGTGGGGGCCTCTCCCACCACCTGTTATCAGGGAAAAGCCTGCAGCCTGCACCTGTACCTCCACCACCCAGGCCCCCTGGGACAGAATAGCCCCAAGGGATCACTGACGCCACTGCCCAGACCCTCTGGACCCATCCCTGCTCCTGGCCAGCACAGCTGCCAGGCCTCATCGCAGGAGGAGTAGGTTTGGGGCCAGTAATTAAGAGACATTGGATGGACCCATTCAGTGGGGGGTCCTACAAATCTCCAAGGGACAGCCCCACTGGGATCTCACTCTGGGCCTGATAAAACTTTCCCCATTGTTTCTATCCTTCAGACAACAGCAGCCACTGAGAAGACAGAAAGTCTTGGAAAACCACAAATTCTCCCAGTTCAGACCTCTGACATCAGGAGTCCCCAGGAAAGGCAGTAGGCAAGCTGCACATATGGAGAGGGCCCTCATAAGCTGAGGCAATTGCCTCACAGGCCTCCCTGTGAGCTGCAAGTTAGCACCTTAAACTATTCCCAATGAGAGGGAACACTCTGTGACCACGGCATGGCCCCTTTAGAAACAAGCACCTCTCAGTCAATCCTGTCATGAGAGATGATTCTTACATTCACCTACAGTCTCGGGCTGTGCAGGAATCAGACAAGACAGCATATATGGGAATGGATGCTGTTCATGACCCTGGCTGTAACTGAGAGCAGAAAAGGACCAGCGCCACCCAAGGGCCAAGGGTAAGATGAACCAGAAAAGCAGGCTGGTCAGACAGTTGCCACGATCCCCTTCAGAGGCAGCAACAGGCCACCACGGCCCCACCAGGCCCCACCAGCCAGGGGAACCGAAACTCACCTTTCAGGGAGGCAACGTGTGACAGGGCCTGGGCATATGTGGCCGTATTCAGAAGGGTCCCCGGCAAGCAGGATGGGAAGAAAGGTGCTGTGGGACCCACAGGTCGCCCCAGGCTGGCAGAGAAAGAAAATCGCACTGAGTTCCCAGCCCTGGGCCCCCTGGCCCATCAGGCCCCAAGGCCCAGCCCACCTCACCTCTGCTGGGTCTCCAGGGCCTCCTTCTTGCTTCGTGTCTGGTCCCCAGGGGGTGGGGAGTTGATGTTTCTCACAGGTGGTGGAGTCACCTCTGCCATGGGCTCCTTGGCTCCTGGCTCCTGGTCAGAGGCCCCTCTCTCTGTTTTCCTCCACTTGGCCCTTCTGTTCTGGAACCAAACCTGAGTCCCCAGTGAAAACACACACCCAGTGAAGGCAGAAAATCAGACAGGAGGAGGGAACCTGACCCCAAAACCAGATTCCTGGTTCCCGTGCCCACTGCTCATGGCTCACCTTGCAGCAGGAGTTTGCAAGGTGAAGTTTGCGAGATCATTTGCATCTCTCCAAATGATCTACTAAAGTGCTCTTTTTAACTGTGGCTTCAGACCCACAGACAGGCCAGAAGATCAGTATAGAAGACATGACAGGCATATGTCAATAAGTGTTAAATCACAGTTAAGTCTCCAGATGCATTGCCCATAGTAAGAGTAAAAAGTGTTGTCTTGTAGAAATTCTCAATGTACGAAAGTATATTCATTTCCTATGGGGAGGGCGCAGGGAAATCATCATCAAAGAAGTTTGTAAAACTCTGCCCTGGAGTTTTCTCATCAGAAATACTCACCCACTCTCCCAGCAGGTTTGGTTTGAGCACCTGCGTGTGTCTGGCCTCAAATTGTGATTTAACCCTGAAATCATCTGTGGCACATGACAAGTTCATGACCAGCCGTCCAGGGCAGCCATTAGAAACATGGACTCTGGAGTCTGCCCTGGTTTAGACTTCTGGTGAATCTGATTCAGAATCCACTGCCATCCTGAGGCAGGTAGTTCTACCATCTATCCCAATTTTACAGAAGAGAAAACTAAGCAGAGCATTATTTAACTTACCCAAGGTCATTCAGGTGGTAAGTAGCAGATGCACAATTTGAAGCCCAGTGGCTTGGCTATGGACCATGGTCCAAAATGTCTGGGAATAATAACAGTGGCCACCCCAAGGCATTTCTAGGAGGATTACACAGAGATGCTCAAAAAACACTAGGCACAGTGCCTGGCATACAGCAATCAATCACTCAGTAAATGTTAGCCAGTGTTACTGTCTCTGCCATCCACAGGTTAGGAGGAGGCTTATGATGCACCTGCTCTAAGGGCCTTCTTAGAAGTTGATGTGAAATTCCTTAAGCCTTGGAAACCAAGAATGCATTAGCAGGACAGCCTCATGGCAGCCAAACAGCTCAGGCCCAAGGTGTTCCCAGAGGTCAGTGAGAGCCTGCCACTTTCTACTCTACCCAGCAAGACCTCTTCCCTCCTCTCTTGGAAGATAATTCCTGGCTGTGAAAAAAAGCCTTGGCTAGACTTTCCTCCTAGTCCCCCAGGCATCCTTTCCTCTCCTGCCTACACACCGGCCCAGGAGAGACTCTGGGTGCTGACGTTGAGTCCCCTGCCAGCCTGCCCCACCTCTAAATTTTCATTCTCATTTAACTGGATTTCTTTCTTTCTTTTTTCACCTAGTTGGCTTTTAATTGCACATATCAGCAACCATTGAATAATGATTTTATCTATATTCTAAATTTAGGGCAGTTAAATGCAAAGCAAAATGCAGACACTTTCTTGCGTCTTAATTGAATGAAGGTCACAGCTATAACAACATTTAATTGAGCTATTTTTCATTATCATATTTTAATGACTTTGCACTGACAGTTCTCCTGCTTCTGAGGAACGAGCATGATGGAGTCGTTTATTTCCCTATTTAGTTATTGTTTGACAACATCAGCTTCGATTAAGACCCTGCTTTATAGAACATTAATCATATTTGAATGAGCAAGGGGTATAAATGTAAACACATCTCCCTTCCTGCCACCAAAGCTTGTATCCCCACACGGAGGCTCACTAAACAAATGCTTCACAGCCATTGTCTGTCTGCATAATAGCAAACAACAGCCTGAACAACAATTCCCAGCTTTAATTGTCACCACCCCTATCTCACCCTTGCACCTTTCAGGCAGAAGTTATGATCTTCCACTTCTGAACGCTCAATAATTGTGTCATTTATCTCAATTTGCAGTTCGGTCTTTAGGCAGCTATTGGCAAGCTGGCATTAAAATAAGAAAGGATAGCATCCTGGCCAAAGGAGATTTTCATTTCCAAATAATAATCAGTTTAATTTGCCCGCATATGACCAATGATTCATGTTCAGATTTAATAATCAGGATCACATAATCTGATTATAGGGGAAATAATTTGTTTACAACCCCCAATTTACTGCTCAGAATTCCATTATCTCTCTTCAGCCATTGGTTTTTAAGAGATACTAACATGACCCAGGGGAACTGAAAGCAAACTATTATATTCCCTACAATTAGATCTTTGCATAGTCTTAACCCCAAGCCCCTACATAAAAAAGAACAGAAACAGCATGGAGGAAACCCCATAAATAAAATGAATATATAATTGTGTTCAAAGAATAGCTCTCCCGGAGAGGCAGCTCTGCGAAGCTGTCTGCGCACTCGGGCACATCTGCTGGGCTCCGTGGGTTTGGGCACTTAAACGTAATCACTGTGTGGCTTCTAAAAAGAAATCCTGCCTAGAGACAGTCACCGCGGACCAGGCTCATCTCTGAGGCAGCTCTTTTGCTGCTGCCGTTTAAAGATTTTTAAATTGCACACGTTCTTCAGATCCACTTCGCTGAAAGAGGCCACGTGCCGGGGAAAAGTTGGACATGATGCAATTTCTGGAAAGCATATCCTACCCTGTTCCCATCTGAAAACATAGTTCTCTTCAATTGACCAGCCTTACCCCAGAGCGGTCAGAGCTGCTTTGAGAATAGCATCTCAGCTTTTTTTTTTTCCAAAGCAAGGAAATGGATGTGCATTGATGTAATTTAGTACCTTAGAGACGCGGACAAATTAGTGTAGAACATTATCACTAGTTAATTATGAATGACCGATTAATCAACCTAATCTAATATTCCACATTATGTTGATGTTATTAAAGTGCATCATGAAAATGACAGATAGTCTTCATTTGCTTTCTTTGGCCAAATGTGCACTCTGCAGTCATGATGTCAAAAAAAAAAGTTTGCCAGTTTTAATATTAGAGAGTTAAATAATTAAAAAGAAGGTTTACCTGCACTCTGGCTTCTGTGAGGTTTATTTTCATGGCAAGCTCTTCTCTGGTGAAGACATCAGGATAGTGCGTTTGGGCAAAAACTGCCTCCAGAGCTTCCAGCTGGTAAAAGGAAAAAATATTTACTGGTGAGAGGCTGTGGGTAGGTGAGAGGAAGCAGATGCATATTTCAAATTTGCTATGAGTGGTGACAAAGTAGTTTCACAGATCAAGCAGGGGAAGAAGAGGGAGAAAAGAGCTCTTTGAAAAGATCCCACAGAATTAAAATTTCAACCACAGATGACTTAGGAGTTAAGGGAGCTAAGACTTACTAAGAACCTCAGTGCTCCTCCAAGAAGTAGAAATGAGAAAAGAGGTGCAAATATTTATATGCATTTATATTTAAATATATTCATAGGAACAAAATATGGGAGTGGCCTTATGATTAGAGCAATCCACACAGCTTTCACCACAGAGCAAAGAACAGAGGCAGACGCCCTCACTGTGTGGGTCCCACAGAACCACCTAGGGTATTTGTATCGCCTTCCTGACTGCTCCAGTTTGCTCCAGAAGTAGCACAGATGTAAGGGAAGGCACTCGGGTCCATGAAACAAAATATCAGGGTCCCTGTTGTAGCCCTTCTATTTATGGGTGACAATACCTTTTACAAATCAGTCAACTTCTTGGGTCCCAGTTTTCTCATCTATCTATTGGAGATAAGATTGTCCTACTGCATCCTTCAAAGGGTTACTTCAAGATTCAAATGATATTGCTGATGTGGAAATGTTCTCCCAGCTACCAACCTAAGGCAAGTGTGAGTGATGACTACTGCCTCTTCACTTATTATCTGGGAGCCTAAGGTCAAAGTCATTTGTCCTCTCCCCACACAGATTCCTTGAAACATAAACAGTAGAACAACAGAAATACCCATTTAACATAATCAGTTAGCTTTATTTAGAAGACAAAGGAAAGCTGCTCAAACTCAGAATCTTTGGGAGGCAGGAAATAGCTGACTCTCAGAAAGGGAATGCCATCATTACCTGCTGAAGAGTGAACGTCGTCCGGTTCCGGCGCTGTTTTCTGCGCAGAAACCCATCGTCGAAATCTCCTGTAGAATGGTTGCCAAAGGGTGCAGTGCCTACTGGGAGCAAACTGCATGAGCCTGAGCAGGAGCCTCCCCATCGTCACACTGAGCCCCAGCCACATGCTCATTCAGAGGCACTGACCCATCCCCTCTGCACTGTCCCGAAACATCTTTCTCTGCTGATCTTACTAAGGGTCCCTCTTTTCCACTCTCTCATGCTGTTTCCCAGTAACCTTTGTTTTTAGGCCCAACTCTGCTTATTTCATAGGGCAGGTAGTGACCTTAACTCTCAAGATAACCAAGTCCGTGTCTTGTGAAATTCTGGACTCTGAGCCAGGAAGGGCCACTGGCTTGAGGCAGAGTCTCCTGCAGCCCGCTGGCTCCCAGTTGCACCTCTGTCCAATGTGCCTGTATTTCACTCCCCTACTTCTGATCCTTTATGTCTCCCTTCTGAAGCCTCTATGTCTCCCTTCTGCTCACATATTAGTTTCCTTTCCCTTGTCCCAGTAAAAAGCAAGGTTAAGGCTGGGGGTAGGGGAGGAAAGAAAACACCAAGTCCTTTTCTTTTCTCCTAGAACTTCAGGATGCAAGGAGATAGGAAGTTTACAAATGAATATTAATTACCGTCAGTCACAGCTCATCATCAGCACAATAATGGATCTGTTATATAGGTGTCAAATAACAAGAGCTCTGCACCAATAGCAACTGTCCTCAATTCCAAGTAGATTTAGGGCCACTCTCACAGGGCACCCCACCTTCTTCTGGCCAGGCTCATAAAGGACCCACTGTTTCTGCTTCCCTGAAAAGAAAGGCACCCTTCCCACTATCCTCCCCAGGAGCTCCAAAGTGCATGTAAAGCCAGAACAAGAGTTTGGCCCCAAACATGCATTTCAGATTGTTTTCCAAATGTGCACCATTTACTTGACAGTCCACAAAGGCTTCTTAGGAAAACAAATGAGCATGTTCCCATTTGCCAGTAAACACTGTACCTGTCATGGGTTATCATCTCAGAATCACTGCATGTTTGGCACTCTGAGCTGGCAAGCCTCACTGCCCTGACAATATCCCCCAGAAGAACCTCAGTCCCAAAGAAGTAAGTTCCCTGGACTTTTTAAAATTCTACCTACTATAGGGAGTCGCTCCTATTATCATTCTACCCTCCATTGCCACATCCTCTACCACAATAACCCCACTCTCTGCTGAATCCTTCTTCCATTTTCCTGTCCAAATTGCATTCTTCTACAAAACTCTCTTTACAAATATTTCTCTCCAGCTCATTGGAAACTTCAAAGGGATTAGTCTTAAAGCAGTCTTAAATCCATTATTTTGCAGGAAACCAAACTGTCTCTTTTTGAAACAAAGCCCTTCACTGGGGAGGATGGAATGCAAACTCTAAGCATCTCCAGTCACAGGCAACTTCAGTGGCCTAATTTATACCAGCTGGCCCCAAATTGTTTCACAACCGTACACATAATATCTTTAAGTGAAACACAGCACATCAAATTGAATCCTAGAATAGCTGATTAGACTATTAGATATTAGACTAGGTTAAGTGCAATGACTGATAATGTCATTAAAATGTTATGCCTTCCCAGTAATTAAAACAGAACAATGAACTACTAATTTCACAATTTTAGAGGAAAAAAATAAGGTGGGTAATGATACACAGTACAGATAAGAGTGTAATAAAATGTGCATGCTCATTAACCATTTGTAGGAGCACCAATGGGTGCAGTCTTTAGAGGGTAATTCAACAATGTCCATCAGAAATGTAAGGGCATGTACAGGTATTTAACTTACAAACATACTTATAAAGCATGCCAAAATAAAGGGAAGAACCTTCCTGTCAATATGGTAATAGAAAAAAAAAACTGAAAACAAACAAGTCCTATCTATAGACACTTTCTCCATAACACATCATGGAATACTACACAGCTGTTTAAAAGAAATCAGTAACTCTGTATAGCCTGACATGGAAAAACACCCACAATATACATTATGAAGTCAACAAAGTGAAGTTCTGAATATATGGCAGTATGACCTCAGCACAAATAAGGCATAGCATACAGAGAGATAGATACATAAATGATGTTAAGAGCATGTTTTTCTTGAAAAAAAATCACACAAATAAAATCAACACTAGCAAGTATCTTTAGAAAAGAGGTGTAGAAGAAGGAGGATTGCATTCTTCAGTGTACAGGTTTCCATTCTATTTGAATTCCCTAAACAGATATATGTTGTATTTTTTAATTTAATAGTAAAATTATCTGACAGGTGAGATGATGAGCCACTCTTTGCTTTCTCCTTTATGCCTTCCTGGATTAATAAAAATTAAAATTTAAAAGCTGATAAGCTATAATGAGTTATCATATTCCAAAGATCTGTTCTCAGCCTTTCTATCTGTAGCAGATCACCTCCTCTCCAGCAACATTAAACTGATATAAACACCCCTTCTGCAAAGCTGACTTAGAAACACATCTGCAAAGGGATAAAAAGGTTCTTAAAAGCTCATCTCCTTTTCTTCTGGTCACAGCCATCAGCATCAGTGTTGAGATAGGATGTGCCTGGGGTGTGGGAAAGAAAGGTGAGCCAGCTGAGCTGTGGTGAGAGCTGCAAGCCTCTCAGTGCTCTGGGCCCCTGACAGGCTGGGCCAGGACTCTCCCTAAGTGACTTCTAAAACCCACCCGGCAAACAGGGCTTTCCCCTTAAATCACCCATGCAGCCCACCACCTGCTAAATACCCAAACCTTGGCCTTCCCCACTTTGACTGGAAGGGTGGCATGCCAGGTGTGAATCAGTCCAAACCCCAGGTTCAGATATACACAGGGGGTGTGTCCACCACACATGCAGAAGGTCTCCCTGCAGTCCTGGGGTACAATGTCAGGGAATGCACCTCCTAGACCTTTTCATAAAGTGTTTGAAGTCCTTGGAGATAAAGGAGGCAAAATGCCAGCAAGTGCCTATCCTTCTCTTCTTAGGAATGCAGGGCTTAAACACTGAAAATCCTACTGAACTCTTAAAAGCTTCCATGGGAGAAACAAAAACAAATGTTCTGAAACCCCTGTGCGTGTTGGCCAGCTGATGCTCATCTGCTGTTCAAGGTAACCCAGGCCAACGTGCACAAGAATCCTCTGATAGCTCAGGTACCTTGGTGTCTCACCAGCTTTTACCCTCCCCTATGCCTCTCTCATTTCTTGGCTTCCAAAAATTCCCCTACCACACAAATAAATCAAAAGAGTAGGCTGCCCAAGCCAAGTCCTTGTACTGCTCCCAGTTATGAACATTCTAATATCCCCTGCCTGAGGACACTGGCCTGAGGACAACAGCTGTTAAAAGGCCATAATGTGTAGCTCTGTATTTGCCTGGTTCATTCTAGGGCTCCACCCCTGCCCACAGGTGCAGAAGGCCCACCCCTAGGGATCCCCCAGGCCCTGAGTTGGGGCACCGGAGATCCAAGCTGTCCCTTCCTCAACCAGCCTACCCTATGTAACAATCCAGTGCAGAGATTACACCAAGGACCCTGAGGCAAAATTTCTTCTAAGGCTTGGAGACCCTCAAAGACCCAAACCCTGGCCATGGGCTGCCCCTGGGAGTGAGGAGTGGTTGGTGTTTGGGGTCAAGAAACCCAGTGAATCACAAAGAAGCCATGCCAGGGCACTTCAGGAAGTGATAGGCAGGGCCACCTGGCTCCAGAGGGCTTCGGAGCCTGGGTAGACTTAAGGACCCAGCAGCAGTACTGACCTGCGCCTGGAGTGAGGGCATCCTGGCAATGGGTCGTTTCTGCCGCATGGCCCAGGACTATACAGGCCAACTCCCTAGACAACTTTGGCTTTTCGAGATGTTTGCAAAACACCGTAAAAGATTGATGCGGCCCCCTGGATGGGGGAGTCCCGATTAGAGGCGTGACACCAGCATCTGTGCAGGGAGGACCCGGCTGGCCCCTGCGGCACTCATAGCCCTGGGGTACTGGGGGTGGGGGGTGCCAGCCCAGGCAGGTGGCGACCGGACGGGAGGCTGGAGCGGGATTTGTGGAGGAGGAAGCCAGGGGCTGGAACCCCACCATCCCGCTGCTGCTCTGGCTGTTTCTGGCCGGGCCAGCCTTTTGGAGCTGCCCACGGGCGCGCCGCTTACTCACCCTCTAGCTGTGGCGGACAGTGGAAATAAAACATCGCAGACGGCCGTATCCGCTGTACTGCCGGGACTCTGGAGGGTGGCCGCGGGACCGACAAGACGCGCGTAGCTCAGGCCTGGCTGCAAAGCAAACAGCGATGGTCTAAGTCTCCCACTGCCTGTGCCCCGGCCGCGTACTTACAGTTCACTAGGCGCTCCCCTCGTGGAAAACCCCCTCCCAACGCTCTCACCCACTGTGGGAACTGGGGCGGGGTGGCGGGCGGTGTCAACTCCGTCTCAAACAGGGTCCCCAGCGAAACAACCCTTCCGTTCAGACCCTCTTCCCCGACAGCGGTGCCCACCTTGGCCTCAACACCAAACCCGCGCAGTGTGGCTCCCGATCTCAGGGGTCCTCGCCGCAAACCTTGCACCCGGGACACCGAAGCCAGGGCCGCCGAGTGCGCCAGGCCATCTGCGCGAGCGCCAGTTCTGGCCAAGGCGGCAGCCAAGCCCCAAGGCCCCGTGCGCTGGGCCCGGTGAGTGGGTCGGGAGCCGCGCGTACCTCGGCGGCCGGCTGGCGATGAAGGCTGGAGCGTGACCGCTTCGGGTCCGCACGCCGGGCTCCGCTGGAGGCGGGCGGGGCTTCTCGCTGCTGGCGCCCGCAGGACCAGAAAAGTGACTCGGGAAGTGGCCAGATGTCTTGCTGTCTGTCTACAGCGCGCGCCGCCGCTCAGCACTCGCCTTTATAATCTCACGCATAATTGGCCTTAATCTGATTATTTCCAGCGCTGTCTACAGCGAGTAACTTGGATAGGTCTATTGGGCCTTACAAATGGCCCACGTGGTGTTAAAAAAATCCGTCATTTCTCAGCAAACATCAGGAATGTTTATACTCTTTTCTTCGAAAAGAGGATAGAAACAACCACCACTACTACCACCCCCCCCCCCCAAAAAAAGGCGTTATTTTCTGAACATTCCACCCCACCCCCATCCCAAATCCCTTCGGACTCAAACCTTCTTTCTCCGTAAGAGCTTGGATCTGGGCTCTCCCTTGTCAAAGGCCTGGCGACTCCCGGGCTGCGGACTGACAAAGAGCTGCTAATTGTAGCCGCCGGATGGGTTTTGGAGGGACTCTTTGCACACGGCTTCCCGTTCCAAGCGACCGTACAAAAGGAAAGTTTGATTTTGTTCTCAGCAAGGGGTCCCTGAATTTATGTTCGCTTCTCGATGCAAATGATATGCGGTGGGACCCTTCGCAATTACTTTTAAAATGCATCCGAGGCAGACACTCATCGGAGAGAAACCGCCCTTCCCTCTGCCTGGGTGAAAATTAAACTCTAAAGTACTGGGCTGAAATTTTCAAGTCAGGGGCGCGGGATTGGATCAAATCACATAAACTGCAAAAAAAGCAAGTCTAATGGCGCATAATTGGTTCTGTAATAGCATTACACCAGGATAATAGCCCGTTACGGCCCCCTGCACTATTAAGTGCTTCCCTGGCGGAAAGCCTTTATGATATTAAAGGGGGAATATAATGATATTTTGGTTATTAAATGCGTGTAATTAATTTATGCACCACTGAAAATAAAGTTGGTATTATGACCCACTCAAGATGCATCAGAAGATGCAAGTCAGACAACTGTTGATAAGTTCTGGTGTCTGTGTTCCGTCTAGACTGCTGATTTTATTTTGGGACAATGGCTTCTTGGACAGCCTGCATAAATTGAATATTTTATAAATATTCTAATGCTGCGTTCGGGAGCCCTGGAGAAGTGGTGGGTCGGTTCCCTTCACTGCCTGGGATCCAGCCTTGATCTTAAAGCCACAGCACGTTGGAAACAAAAGGCTTGGTGGGCCCACATGGGGACAGAGACCCCAGCGAGGCGCGTTGAGCTGGAGGGTAGAGGGCTTGGGTGCAGGCCCGACCGGGGACACACCTCCGAAAACTGCCTGGGGGAAGACGCGGCACCTCTCAGCTGGAGGCAAGTCAGGACGCGGTGCGCTTCGGCGGCCCTTCCTAGTCTTAGCTCTCCCTGGCGCAGAGAATCGACCCCGCCTCTCGGAAGAAACCGCTGGAAACTCCGGCTCCGTTCAAAGCGGACAGAGCCCTCGGCGCCAGTTCTACCAGGGCCACAGACTCCCCGAGACCAGGCGGCGGCCCGGGGAAGCACGCCAGCAAGTCTGGGAGACTGGAGCAGTAGCATATGCGGCCGGCTGGGCAGCTGCGAGTGCCGTTTCCACCTCAGCCAGAGAGCTGGAGCCCCGGTAGCCAACCCTCTCTCAGTCCAGGCCAAGAGACTGGGAGCGCGCGCACTCTCTCCCTGTGTCCCTCAAAGCACCCCTGCTCTCTAGGTCCCTTTTCAAGAGCCGGAGGCTCCCCTTGCCCGCCTTGGTCTACCAAAAGCCCCCTCAGGTTCCCTCCTGCCCTAGGCGGCATCTCCCCGCTGAGCTCCCTGCTCGCTCCGGGAGCCGGGTGCCTGTGAAACGAGGTGAAAAAGGCTCGCCCAAGATTCTTCAGACACACCTGGGTATCCGTGCGGGATCCGCAGCACCTGGCGCCTGGCGCCGCATTGGCCCCCACAACCAACGAGGTCAAAGCCCCAGTCTGAGTTCCCAATCCCTGACATCTGCAGAAGCACATTCCGATTGAGCCCTAGAGACGTCCCCGGGACAAGACAGGTTCATCCTTAGTTGGCTTGGCAGCGCGCTCGCCTCGCCTCCAGGCCGGTCAGAACCCTGGACAGCGGCACCGCTTCCTTCCAGGCTATGCAGGGAAAAGGACCGGGTCCCCAGGGCCCCTGTGGGACTCTACGCTGCTTGGCGGCGGGACACGTACAGCCGGCTCCGGGCTTTGGGAAACTGATCCCAATACTCTCCTGGCCCAAACCTGCGGAAGTTACTTGGGACGCTCGCTTAGCGCTCTCAGCAGGCACCTAACTCTCGACTCCGCAGCCCCACGCGCGGCTTCTGCCCCGCGGCCGGTTACCGCCTTATCCCGGCCTTCCTAGAACCCCTGACCCAAGCCTGGCAGTCCCTCGAGCGGGACAACCACCCGGTCTCCCGGAAAACACCCACCTCGTGCTGGGCTCGGAGCTAGCTCAGGACCCTCGGCCTCGCCTTGGCCGACGTCCCTGTCGCCGAGCCGCACGGCCGGCTTGTTCTTGTCGGCAAAACCGAGAATAAACAAACAAGCAAACAACCGTAGGAACGAAAGGCTACAGCAAACTTTGATGACGCCAGCCCCTTTTTTCCCCTCTGATTGTCTCTGACACTCGGGGCCAGGAGAAGGTGACTAATACGCATTCGCTGCTTTTCCCCTCCCCTCTAAAAAGGGCGTTAGTAACGAAAAGGTTATTTCTTCTTAATTCTTATGCGGTAAAATGTATTTTCCAATTAACCAAATTCCCCGATCTGTCCCGCTTGGACACTCTGATAATTTACAACCTAAAAGTGTACTTTCTTTATCTAAAGACCAAGGTGACTGCTTTTAATTTTCTCTAACCTCTTTACACTTGATGTTCACCAGACTCATAATGTTAATTGGCTTCATATACGGATCATCAGTTTAATGAAGAAATAAATCCTGTGTTGCTTTATGTTTTAACAGTGATTGCTTTAATGAGGAATGTGACGTGTTCCAAAATCAAAGCTGCGGGAGACATTAGAGGGGGCTTCTATCAGAACGGAAATGCTTATTTAAAGTTAAAACCACGGGTCATATTTCAACCTATTCTCACCCCGCTGACCCTCCCCACCCCCACCGGGGTTGCTTGCAGCCTCTAGAAGGACAATTCTGCGGTTGGTCCTCAGTGCTCCTTCTCTCTGCATTTAATCCACAGCAGCCGCAGGGTCCCCATTCCCTTTAAGAATTCCTTCCTGGTTACTAAACAGGTATGCTGCTTTACCTCCTATCCAGCAGAGCAGAGAGAATTCTGAACACCGAGTGAGTAGTTCAACTTTCAAGGTTATTCACTTTTTAAAAAATGAAACAAAGTGGGAAGAGAGTAACCCCCCCCACTAAGATTTGTGTGCAGATGTTGCAGAGACAGCTCCCCAGCACAGCATATCCCTACCACGGAAAAGCCAAGCTTCTGCTCTTAAAGGCAGACACTTCTGGCTTAGACCGTCAGGGCTGCTGCTAACCCAGGCTCTGGCCCCTGAAAATGTCTGCAAGGGATGTGCTGGGCTCCCGCCTGAGTGACAGAGGCTTTACAGTGCTGTATCAATTAAAAGGAGAGTAAATCTGCTTTCTTGAAGGGGTATTTGATTTTTCTAATTGTAAGCTTGCTCCATGAAAGGAAAATTGTCACCTCAAACACACTGAAAGCAGCAATAAAATACTGGAAATTGGGGCATCTACACCTGAAAGCCCTACGTTGTCTTTCAACTGAATTATGAGTTATTTTTAATTGGTTCCTGAAAAGAACTCAAATCCTTAGGAAAATGTAGAGACTGGGGGCTCCAGGTTGACGTCTCAAACACCACACACATGGTGTTTATTTCTTACCATTTGCTGTGTTTTAGGAAAACTGAGAAACATTTGGAGATACCACATCAACATCTTTTGAGCACAAATGCATGAACAGATGTTGGACTTGATATCTCAGTTGTGCACAGGAGAGATTTTCCCAACCTCCATTTTAAAACTTTCTTTAGCAGAAATAATTTCAGCAAAGACTATAATTTAATTTCAGTTAAAACCATAACAGTGGGGTAAAGCACATAAAATATTTGTTTTCAGGGAGAAAGAAAGACCACACTGAATTCTTAATTGTGTGTTTTGGAAGGGTCCAGGTGATTTGCAGTGTTGTGTTGTTATGACATGTTTTTTTTTAAAGTCCTCCCTGGTATAATCTCTGGTGGCCACACAGCTCTCCCAAGGCAGAAGGTACAGCATATGGGTGCTCAGTATGGACCCCACATATTCTCTACTCTGCAAGTCTACTGTCACTTTGTAGTTTTGGAAACTGCCAAGAAGGCTTGAGTTAACTAAACACGATACAATATGTGGGGAGAAAAAAATAGCAACTAATCGAAATTCCAGAACAACAGGGAACTATGAACAGAAAATACATATATACAACAAAAGACAGAGATGCATTTTATTATCTTGGAAATTCCCAATCATTTCATTAATTTTACTGTGATAAAAATAATAGCAGCTACTTAAATGCAAGCCAACTTCCAACAACTTCATCTGCAGTGGCCATGGGACAAAGGGCACTTCCAGGTGGCTCCCAGGGAATCTCACAGCTATGCTCAAAGTTACCTAATCCTCAGGAGGCAAGAAAGCATTGCACCTGAGGCAGGCCCACCACCTGTAGAGTGTGTGCATACCTATCTTAATTCAAGCAGGCTCCCTGAGACCTGGCAGGTGAGTTATGTTCTCAGGCCCTCCCTGACTTCCTCTGTGAAGGGGAGATAAAAATACCTTCATTGAGGGCAGGTGGAGAGGATTACAAACAGTGCTAGAGAATGTTTAGAGCAGTGAAATGGCTCTATATGATACCACAGTGGTGGATACATGTCATTATACTCTGGTCGAAACCCATAGAATGTGCAACACCAAGAGCGAACCCTAATGTCAACTATGGGCTCTGGGTGATAAGGACTTGTCAGTTCAAGTTCATCACTTATAACAAATAGACCACTCTGGCAAGGGATGTTGATAATGGGGGAGGAGTCAACTCTACTTGGCCACAGGCCCTACTATGACACAATACTTTCCTCTCAGCCATGGCTCACATTTTGTGACCCATCTGGTTCCTGCAGGCATCTGACATTCCTACACCTGATATAATTCTGTGTGAGTTTATCATAATTTCCATACTGATAATGACTTCTCATCAAGTGTTCGGATGGGAAGGGGTGTATTGAGGGAGACTAAGTCCACAGCCTCTGGAGTTTCAGAGTCTAGTACCGTCCACCTTGGCACACACATACCTAACAGAATAATATGGAAGTCACAGGGGACACAGACCTGAGCTCTTAGCCTCAGAAATCAGCCCCTGGCAATTCTGGCCAGGAAAGGAGATGGGTTACGAGGGAGAAGGAAAACTGGCAAAATCTGGGACCACACCAGAAGGCATTGGATTCACTAGGTCTTCTCTCTCTACTGCCCTAGAGAACTTTCTGAAAGGGTGACTCTCAGAATACAGCCCGCCTGCAGCTGGGAGAGGGGCTCCCATACTCACATACCCTGAGGCAGCTTCAGATGGAGAAGCACCCTCTCTCCTCAGAGCCCACAGGCACAGTGTCTCCTCTGTTCCCAGTGTTCAGGCCATCAATCACACCAGAGTCTAGGGGTCTTGACAAGGCTCAGCATCAGCCTGCAGCCTCCTGCTTCCAAGTTCCAGCCACACTGAGGATCTTGGGGGGCTGGACCACACATCATTCTGGTGTACATCCTACAGGTACAACTACAGGGCTCGACTGCAAGGTCCCCACCTCCAGGACTACTCTGATGGGGCTACTGGAGTCACTATCGGGGAGCAAAACCACCTTAAAGACATTTAGTTAGTAAGTGTAGCTGATTACTTTTTAAAATGTAATAAATGACTTGCTAAAAAGAAAAGAAAATCAATCCAAGAAAACTTCAAATAAGATCTAGACAAAAACAGAAGAAATATCTCAGTCTCCATATCTAAGTTAATCTCACCAATTAACCTCTAGGAAAAATAACTTTGAAGGTCAGTCAGCTCTTTGGTGCAAAACAGTTCTCTATAAGAATGAAAATAGTGTTGGATATTTTAAGAATTAAAGTGGGGAGATGATGACCTGAAGGGCTAGTAAACAACAGAAGCATAACTGTAATCCAAACCTCCCAGCCCCAAGCCCAACTCCCATGCTGTACTCTCTTTAGTAAGACATGTTTCTCCTGAAACAACACACACAGCCCATTGCCCATGCTAAGTGCTCAGTAAATGTTCAGAAGTTAATTGAAATGACTATTGAAGAAATGAAATGTTTGTTACATGAGTGATTAGTAAACACAATGAAGGCCATCCAATTTCTAACAGACTAGAATTATGTAAACGTCTACAGTGGGAGGGGAGCGGATTTTCAATCAGGTAGACTTGGGGTCAGATTTGGCTTCTTAAACCCCCCTTTTGATTGTCTACAAAGTGAGATTGACAATGCCTAACTTTTAGCATCTGACTCGGTCCTCAGTAGCTTATTCTCTCACTCTCTCTCTTTCTCTCTCATATGTGCATGTGCATACACGCACATACACACACACACAGTAGGTGCTTCATAACTGTGCCTTCCCTGTGATACTCTTGCAAACTTGGATTTGTAAAATCCTCCTTCTCCTCTTCTGACTGGCCCCCTCCTGTCCATGGTTAGAGCCCACTTACCCAGGATGCTGCCCTCTGACAACCACCCACCCACTGTCCTGCTCTGCTTATAGCCACCTGGTTCTCTCTTTGTGGCTTGGTTCCTGATCACCTTGCCTAGCATGGGCAGACTGTGTGTGTGCACAGTGGGACTTCTCAGCACACTCCAGGGGTAGGGCACCCATGGCCTCCCTTCCGTCCTGCTGGCCTCAGCCTCATCCAACAGTAGGCTCTCAGAGCATATTTAAATTCTAACATAAATGTTTATTGAATGAAAGTGACTGATGCCCGAGCAAGGCTGGCACAGGCAATTCCCACCTCTCAGCCCTGTCACCAACCAACCCACAGAGCCCCACCGGCCATCCTGGTGAGGGCTAAGGCTCAGCACAACATGCTGAGACACACTGGGGGACTTCACTATTTACCTGTCTGTCCATTCATTTCCTCATTCATTCCACAAATAACTTTGGAGCACAAATTTTATGCCAGGTTACATTCAGGAAATATGCTTGTAAACAAGACCCCAGGGATCTTAGAAGGTTGTCAGGCAAGCTTCTCATAACCATTCTAGCAGAGCTGGCCAAAGCCAGGTCTCCAGCCACAGGCTACACCCATGAAGAGGATACCAGTAATCCAAGGCTGCCCCGCACAGCTCCCAGCAGCTTGGCCCAGGGATCCCAGCCAGAGGGGGAGAGCCCCAGCTTGCAAAAGGGCAGCTGTGGCAGGGATGGACAAGGCCTCACCTTTGCCGGGAGGGTGAAGGTCCCCAGCAGAGCCAGCCAGATGTCCATGCTGTAGCCCAAACGTTCCTCTTCTCCTTCACCCTCTCATTCCCTCAACAGATGCTCACTGAGAACCATGATTGTGCCAGCCTTATGCTAGGGGTGAGAGAAAAGAGATATCTTTTCTTTAACTGTGCTTAAAATTTTTTAATATATGCACAGATTTTTTTTTTCTAATATTACCTCCCCAAATAGACTGTACATGCCATGAAGTTAGAGAGCAGGTCAACATGAGTGAATCAGGGTATATTAAGCCCTTACCCCAATGCCTGGCACCTTGTAAGCATGCACTGAAGATCTGTTGGATGTGTAAATAAATATGACAAGACCCATGGGCCCAAGTCTAGAGAGCCCAGACATGAACAAAGCATCTGGTGATCAATGCTTCTCCCTGCAGTGCTGGTCCTGTGTCCTATGTAGCTCTCTGGAATAAGTCAGTGCATGAATGAGTACATGATTTGAGGGCCAATCAATTGTCTCTTCCTTCCTGTACCTCTTACTAAATGTTGCTGAGGGCTTTCGAATAGTCATAAGCAGTCACTTCCCAGATGGTCATAGTGGCATGTGGTTTGCAAGGAGGACTCACTTTCCCAGCTTATAGGAAAGCCTGCAACAGTATGAAAGCACATCTTCTAGCTATTCTGCTCAACTTTTCTCACAAACCATTCTAGTGACTTCTCTCCCCACTCTGCAGCCTGAAGTAGTAGAATGGCTGTGGTGTTTCATGTTCAAAATCCCTGTTGCTACTTTCAGCTCTCGTGTCCTCTGACCTTCTTGAACATCATTTTCCCCAGCTGCAAAAAGTTGATGATTTCCATCTCAGAGAAGTCCTTTGTGAACTGAGAAAATGTGCCTAGGATGTGGTGGTGGCACTTAGCCTGTATGATCCCCCTTTTATAAAACTACAGGGGAGTGGAAGCAGCCTTCCCTTCCTCCTCCTATCCCAGCTCCCTCCCTCACACCCCGCACTCACACCCCCTCCCCAGGCCAGCCTTTATCTGGCTAATACATGCGTTCAACTCTGCTGGAGGGATGCGCATCTCCTTCCCACTCTGCCCCGGCTCTCCCAAGGACAGCTGTGTGGGCTCTGACCACTTCCACCTTCACTCCTGTAACCAGGAAAGAGTATTTGGATGGGGGATATAGGGGTGGGAAATGGGGGGAGGGGAGGCGACTCTCATTTCTTACTTTATGCAAAGGTTTCTGCTTGGCTATCACAGTAAAAGTTGTTTTGCTTGACCAGAATTGATATTGGCTCTGTTTTATATTATTTAAAAGATGAAAACAATTTACAGAACGCAACTAACTGAGATCAATACCCTGCCCCTTGGCAACATCTCGCCCCTTCACACTGTGATGATTTCTGTCTGACCTCTGAAGGTATCTGAATTTACAACCCCTGGATAGATTTTTTAAAGTAGTGAGTTTATGGCCAACTTTCTTTTTATTGTGCTCTTCAGAAAAAGTTGTCTAAAGGAAAATAAATCAATCAATGGATTAAATGTTTTTTTTAAAATAGCACACGAGACAACAAATTAAAAACCATCCATAATCTCACAATCTAAAGATAACCATTATTAACATTTTATTATCAAGCTTTCTGGTATTTTATATGAATTTATTGTATGCATACTTTTTAAAAGAAAAAAAAGTGGGATCATACCACTACCTGGTTTTGCAGTTTCTTACTCACTTAACAATATATTGTTAATATTTTCCACATCATTAAATGTTCTTCCACACTATTCTTAGATTTTCTGTATCTATTTGGAATATATATCCTGTTGCTCTAATAGAGACCCATTCCAGTGGTTTAGACAAGACAGTTTATTTCTTTCTTATGTGATGTCCAGTCTGCTTCATGAGGTGGCAAGGCTCCACCATCCCAAGTGTGGCCCTTGGGTGATGCCTCACCATATCTGCAAGGCAGTTACCAGGAAGGCTAGAAAATGAAGGGAGATGGTACACCCATCACTGGAGGGCACAGCCCCAGAATCTGGAAGTTTCACAAGTTGCCTCTGCTCTCATCCCATGGACCAGAACCATGGCCACACTCAGCTATTAGGGAGGCTTAGAAACAGTTTTTATCTTGGCATCCATTTGCCAGATAAATATCACAGGTTCTGTTATTATGGCAGAAAGGAGAATGGACATTGGGAGATACCTATCAGTTGCTGCCACAGTCATATTTTATTTTGGGGACTGTTGTGGGATATTCATATACCCACTGTTATTTTCTTAAGGTAAATTTTCAGTAGACAAACTATTTGATCAAAAAAGAGCATATTCAAGATTCCTGAGAGTCATCCTCACTTCTTCCCATTTCTGTGAAAGCCCTATGTCCACTTAAATATTCTTTTTGGCTTCCCTTCCACCTTGAGCACACCTTGTCTCTCCATCCTTTAACAAGGGGACCAGCTGCATGAGTACCCATCAGTGAGCATAACCCCAACTGGAAACCGTGTTTGTAATGCAAACTCCACAGGTCTGAGTCAGCCCCCTCCAGGTAGGGGTGGCCAACATAGAGCCATGCAGGGTCTCAGGGACAGTCTGGAATGTCAGGTACTGCTGATGAGGATCCATAGGTCAGGGGATGGAGGTCTGGATGAAAGACTCATGCCCCAAACAGACCTTCCGGTAAGAGGCTGGTTGGAGGCAAAGGTCACAATCAGGAAACCTAAGGTAAAAGGATGCTGGAGTGGGGACTGGAGGCAGGAGGTCCCGGAATAGGCAGAAAGTTAGAGCTTTCTTTTTGTGGGGGAAGAAGATAATTGCAAGGTCAAATACCAGAGGATTCAAGACTCCAGGCTACTGGCTGATTTCTCCCCAAGGCAGGGTCATCTACCGGGCCTCAGGACCTCCCTAAACCTACTCAGCAACTCTGGTGGTCTTAGAGGGGGCCTGCCACAAGCAGATGGGGTCCTCTGCTTACACCTTACAGAATGGCCATACTTCCTGGGTCACTGGTCAGTTCTGTGAGCTCCAAGGAAATGTAAATTCAGGTTAACAACCAGGTCCTTCAAAGGGAGAACAGGGCAAGTGGGAGGAAGGCAGTAGGGAAAACCCTATGCAACCCCATCATGGAGAGCAGGGAAGTGGAGGAGGACGGGGCCTCTGTTTCCCCAACTTTTCTGGCCCGATTTCCTCTGACTGGGCAGAGGAAGAGTTACCAAGTAACCAGGCAATTTCTGAAGTGGCTGCTGTCCAAAAGCCACAGGGAGCCACCCAACCCCCCGAATAGCCGCCATCAATTTAAGCCAGAGCCAACAACTGCCAGCAGGTGGCACCAAACTGCAAAGGGAGTATAGCTCCCTCCTCTAGAGCATGAAATACTGTAGAGACAACTTCATGTCCCCAAAATAAAATCAACTGTGACAGTCACCGATAGGTGTTCCCCAGTATCCATTCACCTTTCTCCCAAATGATTTGCCTCATTTATCTGGGTGTTGCTGGGTCCCACCAAGGCACTGGCACAGAGCAAGAGCTCAGAAAATGTGCAAATGTCTGCAGGCTGGCTGACTGGGTGGATGGAGCTGATACCCCGCAGGACCTGTGCACCCCTTCTCCTTCAGGTGGGCACTGCAGATGAAGCTGGGGTGTGCCTGCAACCTCACCAGCAGTTCCCACTCAAGAGCAGACTTTCCCAGGTGCCTCTCCCTCTGGCTCCTTCTGGGTCCACAGCCTAGGGAAAGGGTCTTTTTTACACAAATTGGTGGAGATCAGGTCTGACCTTGGTGCTATGGGTGAAAAGCAAGAGGTCTCAGGGTGTCCTAACCCTGCATCTCACCTGAGGCAATCAGAGAGGTCCCTTCTGTACCTATCCCCACCCCATCCTGGCCAGTGGTCTTCCCAGCCCTGTCCTTGCTCTTCTGAGAAGCATTCAAGGCTCCAACCTTCACTTCGTCTGTTCTCAGCTCAAAGTCATCTCTTCAAGAGAAGACCCCCAGGGCCACCACAGCCCTGCTCTCCCCACACCCCTCTTGCCTTCTCCTGTGTCATTTCCTCTAGAGCCGTCAAAACCTTCTCACGTGTTTTATTGGCAAAGGCTCAGGGTCCTTCTCCCTGCTAGCACACAAGCTTAACGGTGCATCCCAGTGTCCAGAATGGGACCTGGCACACAGCGGCTTGCTGACTGAAAAAACCCCAGCTCTTTCCCTGGCTGGCCCAGCTCCAGGCAGCCCCTCAGGCACCTCCAGCCAGGACTCCCCACCACCTGCAGAGTTCATTACCCCTGAGAAATGCACCTCCTTGCTACAAAGGCGACTTCTCCTTAATTATCCTGCTAATTATAAGTCCTGTAGTCCTGGCTCTGCACCACCACCACCACTGCAAACCTCATTTCCTTACAAAGTCCAGGATAAACAAATCCAATATATTTTGTTTTAATTATCGCTGTTTAATGGGCCATAATGAAACTACCGCGAGGGTGCACAAAGGGAATCATTTAGAGTAGGTGCCGGTGCAGGGCTGCTGGCGAGTGGGAGCCTTGCTGTTCAGCTTTCACTTACTGTAATCCGACTGCCTCCTTGAGCCCAAAAAACCCATCACTTATCCATCCCGCTTCGCCTCTGGCTCTGAGCCTGCCTCCCAACAGGATGTCTGCCCTCCTGGAGAGCAATCAGGAACCCAGGCACCAGGGGAACATGGAGGCTTCCCCAACCCCGGCCCGGTCCCTGCATGTGTCCCCCATACTCACAGGGGCTGCAGCAACTTTTTAAATAATTTCTGACAGTCTGATAAGCCATTCAAAAAATATATATTGCTTTATCTTTTCTTTTTTTTTTCAATTTTTATGGACTTTAACAGTTTACCATACATATGTTGCCTATATTGTACATATTTCTTTGGGTTCTTTTTTTATTTTTTGTGTGGGAAAGATCTTCTTATTTCATGCCTGTTTTCCTCTTGGAGGGTCATTATTCCTAGTGGAGGATTAATGATTTGAAAGCTCTAAATGCAGTGAGAGTTTCCTATTCTCTTTGTCATCTGCATTGCACATGTTTTCGTTGGTTTGGGGTGTGCGCCCCCCCCCCCCAAGCATATCCACTCCCAGGATGCTCCCAACTGCTCAGACCTGCGCTTGGTGAGGGTGGAGGTTGTCCCTCCACAGCTTCTGCTGGAGTCAAGCAGAGGGGGTGCCTGCACACTCTGGCCACCCAAGAAGGAAGACTCCTCCTCCCGAGCCCCCAGGCAGACCCCGATCTGGCCCCACCCCACTCCTCTATCCTGCCCTTCCCTGGCCCTGCTCTACAGCCCTATGAAGTGTGAACACCCCTAGAGACTAGTCTCACAGTGAGGCTTCTAGCTCCTTTGATTCTTTACTTCTGCTTAGGAGGGAACTGTGGAAGGGGAAAAACAACCCTCGGTACCAGGCAGAGAATGAAGGGGAAAGGAAATTCCAGAAAAAACCCCCACAGATGAGCCCCAGAGAGCACTCTGCATGACAGCTGGCCTTCACTTGCGGGTGTTCCCAGAAAGGCTTCTAAACACCCTGCCGGCCAGTCTGCAGGAAGGAAGAGTGGGGGCTCCTTTCAGTATACACCGTCCTGCAAAGAAGTGCTTGATGGTGGGGTTTGCGGAGGCCATGCCAGTTGCAAAGAAGGTAGGGGATCGTGTAAGCAGCCGAGGCCCTGGCAACACTTGGCTCTATAGAGCCGCACCCAATCACTCAGAGCTGCTCCTGACCCTTGAGAGCTGGAGCCCTGGGAAGAAGGGACAAGCCCCCTTGCTTGATGATCGTCATGGGCACACAAAAACCTGGAGAGCTGCAGAGGCAAGTTGGGAGGTTGTCTAGCCCCTAACTTGGGCCAAGGATTATTTGAAGAAAGTGGATACTGCGTGTGTTCCATCTATTCAATCAATAAACTGTTGTCAGGCCAGAGGGACCTAGATGTGCCCAGGGGTGTCCTGCTGTCAGGACACCCCTGCTGTGAAGTGGCAGCAGGCTCTACAGGTGTAGGAAGAGACCCATTCCCACTGTACTCTGCAGATGGCCAGGGCTCCCACAGACTCGCTTCTGTGCAGCTGGGTTTTCACTGCAGGATAATGAAGCTTCTGTCTGCAGGGAGGGGACTCAGGAACATTGATGATTTGGAGTCGGAGGATTCATGGGCCAAGGCCTCTGACAGGCCATTCTGCACACCCCAGACTCACAGAATATGAGCGAGAAGGGCAAAACACAGAGCCACGTGCAGGACAAGGCACTGCCAGGACCCCCGCCCCCCACCCGCCTCCCAACCTTGTCACAACCAACATGTAGGGAAAGACAAGCTAGGACAGGAAGCCAGCTCCTGGCTCAGGAGCTGCACCATGAGTGGGGCGTTAAAAGTGACTGGGAGAGCAGGGAGGGCCCGAGCCCAGGGATGGCCCGGAGTACTCAGCACAGCTTCTGCTCCACCTAGGTGAGCACACCCATGCTTGTCTTGCTCATTCAGCCAGCAGGCCTGCATGCCTTCCACAGCACCTCACTCCCCTAGATGAGTGGTTCCCAGCTGGGGTGATTTTGCCCCCAGGGAACATGTGGCAGTGAGACAGGGAGGCAGCAAGGCATAACTCCTGCCCAGTTACAGTACAGTTGGACCCTGGAAAAGGACAAAGTCTTACAAAACAGGGTTCTTAAAATTGAAACAATGTCACAATTTATTCCCAATCGGGCCCCAGTGTTATAGAACAGCTCGTTGCTCATAGCTGCGTAGGCCCATTAGCTTACAATAGAGTGTCTGGGGAACCTTCACAGACATAGGTTAAAATATAACTAGCATTCTGGCTGAATCTATAGAAAATTCCCGCTGCAGCAAGCATAAAACCCTAGACACCGAGACCCCAAATAGCAACCTTGCTCCTCCCTGCACCTGTGAGGAGTTCCATACTTCCTCTTATCTTGCATAAAGCTCTCTCTCTGTCTCTGAATAAAAACTCTCTGTAAACCTCCTGCCTTGTCTGTTCATGAAGTTCATTCTTTGACTCCACAAACAAGAACTCCAGCATCAGCAATGTCTGGAGATGTTTCTGGTTGTCACAAACAGGGTGCGGGTGAAGGATCACTCCTGGACCTAGTGTGAGAGGCCAAGGACACTGTTAAGCACCCTGCAGGGCAGAGGAGCCCTCACCCTGAAAGAAGAATCCCTCTGGCCCCAGATGTCAACACTACTGAAACTGAGAAAGCCTGTTCTAGACCCAGCTTGCCCATTCATCCATTCATTCATTCAACACTCTTACCAAGTGCCGACTCTGAGCCAGCTCTACTGTCCCCTCTGCTGACTACCCTAGGTACATGCAGGCTCCCTCTGCCTCCCCTTGGTCCCCTTTTCTCCCACATGTCTTCATTAAGTTGCAAAGCATCAGCTCTGTGCCAAGCCCATCACTGCAGAAGCTCTGGCAGAATCCACTCCTAGGCACTTCCAGCCTGGCCCCACACCATCTTCTCACCACTTTTTATGTGAACTAGTGTTTGCTCATCTGCCTCACTAGAAGTGACTACCTTATTCCTTCTTATTTGCTTACTGTGAGACTTACTTCTCCATACACCCTTTGAAAGATTGAGGCAATTCTCACTCTTTACAGGTCAGGAGGCTGCCACTCTGGAAACTTGCCTATGGTCACACAGCTATGTTGCCAGGAACAGAGCCTGGTTCAAACACAGAACTTTGACCATATCCTCAGTGTGTAAAGAAAGGGCTGTGACCCAACTGCCTTTAACTCCAGATCTACAGGACACCAAGAACAGATGCTTGCATGATCTCAGGTCAGTTTGAGAACACCAAGTTGTGAGAGGCTTCACAGGTCACCGGAACTCATTCTTACCAGCAGAGCCAACTGCAGGCAGGCAGGCAAAGCCTGGAGGCCTCCCTGCTTCCCCCTCTGCCTGCCTCTGTCTCCCCCTGTCCAGACACACATATCTCCTGGTCAGTGCTCCACACTGTCCAAATCAGAGCACATTGGCTTTCATATACAAAAAAATGAAGTTGGTTTTTTTCATCACTATATCTTCATTGTAGAAAATATAGCTAAGTAAGAAGAAAACAAAACCACTCAAGATCTCCCTAACCAGAGAAAACCAGTGTCCAACATAATGTGTTTCCTTCTGGTGTTTTTTTCTAGGCAAACTGTAAACAAAAATAGGGTCGTATTGTCAAAACATTTGGACCATTTTTTTTCATGCAGTGATGTTGTGAACATCATCTTCAATGCCTTCTCCATAACTTGGAAGGATGGATAGACAGTAGATGGAGAATGGATGGATGACTGGATATAGAATGGAGATGGATGGATGGATGGATGGATGGATGGATAGATGGATGGTTGGAAGGATAGATGGAAGGATAAACAATCATTCATTAACCAGTTCATTTCCTATAGATATTTATTTCACATCTATTCTAAAAATTTCAAGTGGTTTCTCATTGACAGCAGATGAAGAAATTATTTGGCAGTAGTCTCTTCTTTCTCTTTTGCTCCTCTATTACCTAAGCAATACTATGTATCTATAGTGGACCACAGAGAAAGACTGCTTTCTCTTTCTACCACCTGGCAAAGCTCTTCTGATTTCATTAGACCTCTGGTTGTCTCACCTGGGAAACAAGTGGGTGGGTCAAGAAGAAAGCTGAGGATAAAAAGGACCTTTCCCTTCACTGCTTGGTCTCAGCTGAACAGAGAAGCAGGTGCCTCTCCACTGTGCAAGGGCTTGACTCTGCCAGGGACCTGCTTCTTTAAGCTTTACAGGCTCCATTGCTGACCTGCCTTCTAGACTGACTCCCTCCACCATCCACTGTCCAGCCAGCAGGGAACGGGGAAGTTTCTGCCCAAAATAGGACTCTGGACCTAAGCAGTGGGGGAGATGGTGAAGGCAGAAAAAACATGAAATTCTTCATTCTGCTTCCTCCAGACATGACCTTGTAAGAAGAATGACTACAGAGGCCTCCAGTCCATTTGTTATTCATTCAATACTGTAGATGGCTGACTATGGCTGGCTTGTGTGGTCCCTGGGAACTCAACAGTGGGAAACCCTGCTGGAGGGGTGATACCAGCAATAACAGCCCCTCCCAGAATGGAACCAGCCACCCATGGCTCCCCCCACCAGTGCCATTCCCAGGTCCTTGGCTCATGCTGTGTGGTCAGTCCAAATTCAGCTTCACTTTGCAGATGCATAAACCAAGGCTTAGGGGGTTGTCTTGCCAATGGGTTTCAGTCCTGGGCAAGTTCACTATGGATTCAATGAGACTGAGGAATGACAATGGAACGTTCTTGGACTGAAAGGGTTTATATCCAACTTTATTCCCATGGTGGCAGGTCAAGCACAAGAATACCATCCACTCAGAGTGAGTCTGCATGCAGCAAGCCGGTCTCTGCCTCTAGGCCTCTCTGCCCTCGTAACTTTCTCAGTCTCTGTCCTCGGTGCTGCCACTGCTCCAGTCTCTGCTCTCCTGCAGCCTTGCAGCCATGCCACTGTGTTGCCCAGAGCACTGGGTGGAGCTCTTTATATAGAGTCAATAACAATGTATTGCCCACACGTGTGTAGTGAACTAGCTGACCAGGGCCAGGTGAGAATTCTGGCCATAAGAACCTTCACTTTATCAACAGGGGAATCCATGCTTTGTCTATCACACAGGGAATCCAACATGTCATTGCATGAGATCTGGTGCTCTGGGCTCCCAAGTGGATTTTGTTTTTTCCCACACCCCCACCTTCTCTCCCTACTCAACGGAGTGAAGTTCGTGCGAGAGCGGGGCCCCAGGAGGAGCGACAACCCACTCCAGGCCTCCCTGGCAGCCACTCTCCTCCATCGTATCTGCATGCTGCCACAGAACAGCCATCTGCTGCTGCTGAAGTGGGGGAAGCTGATGGCACTGAGCTTGTAAGGGACACAGGAGGGGCTGGAGATTTCAGGGGTCACCTTGCACTGGGGGAGGAAGGGCAGAAGGGGGTGGGATTGGAAGCATTCCAGTGATAGATGCACTGTGGACCTTGCAGTAGTAGACCTGGTAGCTGGGGGTCAAGATAATACCCCAGCTGATGTCCCGGAAGTCCACATAAAATGGGTATTCCTGGCAGGCTGCAGGCCCCTCTGAGCTGCATCTAATTCCGCAGCTGCCTGGGATGGCGGTGTGTGAGGGTAGCCTCTGATATGGCAGCTGCTCTAGTTCAGAGGGCAGCTGCAGGGCTGTGGAGGCCTCAGAGAGCCCACCTCCCTGTGCCAGCCCCAGCCCCGACCCACCCCCCATCTCCTGGCACCTCTGTCCTCCTGGGAGCAGTGAGCACAAGTAGGGCTCTACCTGGGACCAAGCGCCTGTACTGCCTTCCAGGTGCTGGCCCACCTCTTCCCTCTGTGTGACTATGAGCAGCATCACTCAAGTGCCAGACACTGATCCATGTGTTTACCACCCCCATACCAGGGTCCCAAGGGATAGGGCTTTAAAAGGATGGCCTAGCAGTCACACGACCTGTGTTCAAACTCTGGTTCTGGCTCTCACTAGCTAAGTGGACTTTTTGTGCCTCAGTTTCCTCCTCTGTACAATAGCAATAATAGTAGCATAAACCACACAGGCCTGCTGAGAACATGACTTGGTATGAATGAGCTTAAGTAATTCATTCAACCCTATGCATGAGGTACCAAACTGACCCCAGTTTATACAAAAGGAAATGCAGGTTTAGAGAGGGGCGAGCACTTAGCCAAGCCACTGGGAGGTAATGGCAGGGCTAGGAGATGAACCCAGGCAGTGGTGCTTTGACACTGTAAGCGCTCTTAACCACTGCATGATTTGGCTGACCTCTCTGGGCCTTCCTATTGTAAAATGAAGACAGCACCACCTTTTGGCAAAGTCCTCATACCAGTATGATCAGAGAGGGGACACAGAAGGTCCTTGTAAATGCACAGGGCTGCTGCGGGACTGTGGCCTGGCAGTGTGGCAGTCTGCTCTGTGTTGCCGTCTGGCCTAGCCCACTAAGGCACCCTCCTGTCTGATGCCTGCCCTGCCTGGTAGAGGGGTGGGTGACACCCAGCACACTCTCGACTGAGCATGGGGTTGTCCTCACCAGCTGGCAGAGTGGACAGTCCACCCTCTCAGGCCTCTGCCTCTGTCACTGGTGTGGACAACCCCCGAGGAGCCTCATTCTCTTTCCTGTTCCTCTTCCGCTCCATCTTGCCAGAACTGCACTTGCTCAGCCTGCCCATGCAATCTGTGGTGAGGACCAGAAGCTGGAGGAGGCCTTCTTCTGGGTCTAGGCATCACCTGGGGTCAGCTTCTGAGTGGCAGGGGCCAAACAGGTAGGGGTTAAAGAGGATGGCCCTGCAGCCATACTGCCTGGGTCCAAACTCTGGCTCTGGCTCTTATTTGCTGAATGGTTTATTTTTAATGGTTACTATTTATTAGGACTTTACTAAGTGTCAGGCACATGATATTTCATGTGCATTATCTAAAAGCAGTCTTCACATTAGCTTCCTGAATTAGGTGCTATGTTTATCTCCATTTTACATATAAAGAATCTGAGACTTAGAAATAAGATAGTTGAAGACAAGTAAAAGGTTTTTAATACGCACCGATTCCTCTTAAGACAAACTGAATAAGCAAGTCATGGTTTTCTGCCTAATTAGAGACAAGCCAAAGAATGTTTTTAATAGAAAGACAATTCTGATGAATATTCTATTTTTGAGTATTAGCAATGGAAGAGATCTTGAATTTCATGCAGTCCCATATGCCACACCCCAAATCAGGAAAGCAGAGATCAGCGTCTCTGATCGCCATCATCAACTTGAGTTACTACAGCACCAAGGAACCCTGCCTCACTAAGTGGTCTTTTTTGCCTCAGTTTCCCAATCTGTACTATAACAATAAGGATGATATAAACCTCAGAGGCTTGCTGAGAGCACTATATTCATATGACTTGGTATGTATGGGCAATTTTTCTTAGCCCAAACCAACTTTCCCACGAGCTGGGCATTCTCAGCATTTAGTATTTTGGGGGGATACCAAAGTGCTCCTCAGTGTTCAAAACCAAGTCCAGTACAATATGGTCTGGGGCTTCCCTGATTTCATCGATTCATATCCCACCTTCATAATCTGATAAATCCAGAACCTACTATTGACTTGATTTTTTTTCTACAAATTGCTTCTCATTGCTAACCCAAAATTCATTTAAATAAACACTTTGAAGCACTATCAAAAACCAATATCCTTTTGTTCATGAGGATAGACATAAAATAAATACAGAATGATACATAAATTAAATACAAATGATAGTCCAATAGCAATGAGCACCTACAGTACTTGGTTTCTAATTACCATCCCCCACTAAAACAGGAGCCAATCTTGGAATGCTATGTCAGATTAAAATTATTTCATAATAAAAAGTGAAAAAGGGAAGGAGGGAGAGAGAGAGAGAGGAATAGTATTCCTCTGAGAAATGGCTGATTCCAGCTCAAACAGGGAAGTACACTATGAGCCTGAGCCAGTTTGCTGGGCCAGGAGGTAAGGAAGTGGCCAAAAGCTATGGGAAAAGGTCAAAAGGCCACAAGAGCACAATTAAAGCAGCTCGGGGCCTGGGACTATCTGAGCATCAAAATAAATGATGATACTAATGGATTTTAATCTTCAGAACAAAATGAGATTCTGTGAGTCCATTCTGCTGTAAGTAAATAAATAAGCAGTGACAGCTTTTGTTTCCAGTAAATGCCAATACTAAATGTAGAAGGAATGATGGAGCTAGGAAACCTTCTGGCAACCACTGTAATAATCATGGATTCGGACAAAACTTAGCAATGAAGGTTAAAAGCAGTGGACAAGGGTTTGGTGAGGAAGAGGATAGCCACATTATCTCAAAAGTGTTTCCCCACAGATTACTTACAGAGCTCAAAGGCGGAAGGTAGAGTAACAGAGTGGAGCCTGGAGGATCCCTCCTTGATCATGATCAAGGTTGTGATCAAGGTCAGCATGACCAATATGGGGACAGGCCCCCATCGCACCTGCCAGTACCATGCCCTGAGCGGACACCATGCCACCTCTGCTAAAAATGCTTCACCTTCCAATACAACAGTCCATATCAACAATATCCAGTAAAAAAAAGATGTAAATTTAAGTATTTTTTAAAATGCTCTACCTAGCCCTAATCCTGAGGAAACATTCCATGGACCCAAACTGAGACATTCTGCAAAATTCAAATTGTGAAGGTCATAAAGGTCAAAGACAGACAAGACTGTCCCAATTATAGGAAAGAGGATAGCTGACAGATGGCCGGGTGGGGTCCTACCCAGGCAGACAGGGGCAGCTGCAGGGGACAGTGTGGGACAGCTAACAAAATTTGAAAATGGACTTTATATCAAGTAATAGTAGTTTATCAATGTTAAATTTCTTGACTTTGATAACTGTACTGCAGGTATGGAAGAGGAAGTCCTTGTTCTTAGGAAAAGAAATATTTACGCTGACCTGATTGTTTATAGTTCATGATGCATGATCAAAACCGAAAGTTTCTGTGATGACTGCCCTTGCATTGTTCACCATGTAAGAACTTATTCACTATGTAAGAATTTGTTCACCATGTAAGAATTTGTTCGTTATGCTTCAGAAGATTGGAGACTGTTGAGAATTAGGCTTGGGGTTGATTAATGATTGTGCATTGAGTCCCCTATACAGAATTTTATTGTTGTTAACAACCATTTGATCAATAAATATGAGAGATGCCCTCTCAAAAAAAAAAAGAGGAAGGGGCGGAAGATGGCGCCGTGAGTAGAGCAGCGGAAATCTCCTCCCAAAACAACATATATCTATGAAAATATAACAAAGACAACCCTTCCTAGAATAAAGACCAGAGGACACAGGACAATATCCAGACCACATCCACACCTGAGAGAACCCAGCGCCTCGCGAAGGGGGTAAGATACAAGCCCCGGCCCCGCGGGAGCCGAGCGCCCCTCCCCCCAGCTCCCGGCGGGAGAAGAGCAGGCAGAGCGGGAGGGAGACGGAGCCCAGGGCTGCCGAACACCCAGCCCCAGCCATCCGGACCAGAGTGCAGGGCCCTTGATACTGGGAAAACAGGGCAGCAAGAACAGTGAGCGGGCACTGGAGGCTGGGCGACAGAGGACATAAGAAAAGCGCGCGACCATTTTTTTTTTTTTTTTTTGCTTTTTTGCTGCTTTGTTTTGGCGAACGCTTTTTGGAAGTCTTAAAGGGACAGGGACCCCAATATTAGGGAAACAGGGCAGAAAGACCGGTGAGCAGAGGCCTGAGGCTGGCACCGGAGAATAAAGAAAAACGAACGACCACCTTTTTTTTTTTTTTAATTAAAAATTTTTTTTTTTTTTTTAAATTAAAAAAATTTTTTTTCTTGTTTTTTTTTGTGGTCGTTTTGTTTTGGCGGGTGCTTTTCGGAAGTCTTAAAGGGGCAGGGCGGGCCACTTAATCCAGAGGTAGGGAATCCGGGATCTCTGGGCACCCTAACCCCTGGGCTGCAGGGAGCAGGGAGGCCCCTCACGGAGATAAATAGCCTCCCAGCAGCTCCTGCTCCAACGCGACTCCACCATTTTGGAGTAGCTGCCCGAGCCAGGCCACGCCCACAGGAACAGCGGAGATTAACTCCATAGCAGCCGGGCAGGAAGCAGAAACCCTGTCTGCGCGCAGCTGCGCAGCACAAGCCACTAGAGGCCGCTGTTCTCCCAGGAGAGGAGGGCCACAAACCAACAAGAAAGGAAGTCCTTCCAGCCGTCACTCGTCCCAGTTCTGCAGACTATTCCTATCACCATGAAAAGGCAAAGCTACAGGCAGACAAAGATCACAGAGACAACACCAGAGAAGGAGACAGACCTAACCAGTCTTCCTGACAAAGAATTCAAAATAAGAATCATAAACATGCTGACAGAGATGCAGAGAAACACGCAAGAAAAATGGGATGAAGTCCGGAAAGAGATCACAGATGCCAGAAAGGAGATCGCAGAAATGAAACAAACTCTGGAAGGGTTTATAAGCAGAATGGATAGAATGCAAGAGGCCATTGATGGAATTGAAATCAGAGAACAGGAACGCATAGAAGCTGACATAGAGAGAGAGACAAAAGGATCTCCAGGAATGAAACAATATTAAGAGAACTGTGTGACCAATCTAAAAGGAGCAATATCCGTATTATAGGGGTCCCAGAAGAAGAAGAGAGAGGCAAAGAGATGGAAAGTATCTTAGAAGAAATAATTGCTGAAAACTTCCCCACACTGGGGGAGGAAGTAATCAAACAGACCACGGAAATACACAGAACCCCCAACAGAAAGGATCCAAGAAGGGCAACACCAAGACACATAATAATTAAAATGGCAAAGATCAAGGACAAGGAAAGAGTGTTAAAGGCAGCTAGAGAGAAAAAGGTCACCTATAAAGGGAAACCCATCAGGCTAACGTCAGAATTCTCAACAGAAACCCTACAGGCCAGAAGAGAATGGCATGATATATTTAATACAATGAAACAGAAGGGCCTTGAACCAAGGATACTGTATCCAGCACGACTATCATTCAAATATGACGGTGGGATTAAACAATTCCCAGACAAACAAAAGCTGAGGGAATTTGCTTTCCACAAACCACCTCTACAGAACATCTTACAGGGACTGCTCTAGATGGGAGCACTCCTAGAAAGAGCACAGCACAAAACACCCAACATATGAAGAATCGAGGAGGAGGAACAAGAAGGGAGAGAAGAAAAGAATCTCCAGACAGTGTATATAACAGCTCAATAAGCGAGCTAAGTTAGGCAGTAAGATACTAAAGAGGCTAACCTTGAACCTTTGGTAACCACGAATTTAAAGCCTGCAATGGCAATAAGTACATATCTTTCAATAGTCACCCTAAATGTTAATGGGTTGAATGCACCAATCAAAAGACACAGAGTAACAGAATGGATAAAAAAGCAAGACCCATCTATATGCTGCTTACAAGAAACTCACCTCAAACCCAAAGACATGTACAGACTAAAAGTCAAGGGATGGAAAAACATATTTCAAGCAAACAACAGTGAGAAGAAAGCAGGGGTTGCAGTACTAATATCAGACAAAATAGACTTCAAAACAAAGAAAGTAACAAGAGATAAAGAAGGACACTACATAATGATAAAGGGCTCAGTCCAACAAGAGGATATAACCATTCTAAATATATATGCACCCAACACAGGAGCACCAGCATATGTGAAACAAATACTAACAGAACTAAAGGGGGATATAGACTGCAATGCATTCATTCTAGGAGACTTCAACACACCACTCACCCCAAAGGATAGATCCACTGGGCAGAAAATAAGTAAGGACACGGAAGCACTGAACAACACAGTAGAGCAGATGGACCTAATAGACATCTATAGAACTCTACATCCAAAAGCAGCGGGATATACATTCTTCTCAAGTGCACATGGAACATTCTCCAGAATAGACCACATACTAGGCCACAAAAAGAGCCTCAGAAAATTCCAAAAGATTGAAATCCTACCAACCAACTTGTCAGACCACAAAGGCATAAAACTAGAAATAAACTGTACAAAGAAAGCAAAGAGGCTCACGAACACATGGAGACTTAACAACACGCTCCTAAATAATCAATGGATCAATGACCAAATCAAAATGGAGATCCAGCAATATATGGAAACAAATGACAACAACAACACTAAGCCCCAACTTCTGTGGGACACAGCAAAAGCAGTCTTAAGAGGAAAGTATATAGCAATCCAAGCATATTTAAAAAAGGAAGAGCAATCCCAAATGAATGGTCTAATGTCACAATTATCGAAATTGGAAAAAGAAGAACAGATGAGGCCTAAGGTCAGCAGAAGGAGGGACATAATAAAGATCAGAGAAGAAATAAATAAAATTGAGAAGAATAAAACAATAGCAAAAATCAATGAAACCAAGAGCTGGTTCTTCGAGAAAATAAACAAAATAGATAAGCCTCTAGCCAGACTTATTAAGAAGAAAAGAGAGTCAACACAAATCAACAGTATCAGAAACGAGAAAGGAAAAATCACGACGGACCCCACGGAAATGCAAAGAATTATTAGAGAATACTATGAAAACCTATATGCTAACAAGCTGGGAAACCTAGGAGAAATGGACAACTTCCTAGAAAAATATAACCTTCCAAGATTGACCCAGGAAGAAACAGAAAATCTAAACAGACCAATTACCAGCAACGAAATTGAAGAGGTAATCAAAAAACTACCAAAGAACAAAACCCCCGGGCCAGATGGATTTACCTCGGAATTTTATCAGACATACAGGGAAGACATAATACCCATTCTCCTTAAAGTTTTCCAAAAAATAGAGGAGGAGGGGATACTCCCAAACTCATTCTATGAAGCTAACATCACCCTAATACCAAAACCAGGCAAAGACCCCACCAAAAAAGAAAACTACAGACCAATATCCCTGATGAACGTAGATGCAAAAATACTCAACAAAATATTAGCAAACCGAATTCAAAAATACATCAAAAGGATCATACACCATGACCAAGTGGGATTCATTCCAGGGATGCAAGGATGGTACAACATTCGAAAGTCCATCAACATCATCCACCACATCAACAAAAAGAAAGACAAAAACCACATGATCATCTTCATAGATGCTGAAAAAGCATTTGACAAAGTTCAACATCCATTCATGTTAAAAACTCTCAGCAAAATGGGAATAGAGGGCAAGTACCTCAACATAATAAAGGCCATCTATGATAAACCCACAGCCAACATTATATTGAACAGCGAGAAGCTGAAAGCATTTCCTCTGAGATCGGGAACTAGACAGGGATGCCCACTCTCTCCACTGTTATTTAACATAGTACTGGAGGTCCTAGCCACGGCAATCAGACAAAATAAAGAAATACAAGGAATCCAGATTGGTAAAGAAGAAGTTAAACTGTCACTATTTGCAGATGACATGATACTGTACATAAAAAACCCTAAAGACTCCACCCCAAAACTACTAGAACTGATATCGGAATACAGCAAAGTTGCAGGATACAAAATCAACACACAGAAATCTGTGGCTTTCCTATATACTAACAATGAACCAACAGAGAGAGAAATCAGGAAAACAACTCCATTCACAATTGCATCAAAAAAAATAAAATACCTAGGAATAAACCTAACCAAAGAAGTGAAAGACTTATACTCTGAAAACTACAAGTCACTCTTAAGAGAAATTAAAGGGGACACTAACAGATGGAAACTCATCCCATGCTCGTGGCTAGGAAGAATTAATATCGTTAAAATGGCCATCCTGCCCAAAGCAATATACAGATTTGATGCAATCCCTATGAAACTACCAGCAACATTCTTCAATGAACTGGAACAAATAATTCAAAATTTCATATGGAAACACCAAAGACCCCGAATAGCCAAAGCAATCCTGAGAAAGAAGAATAAAGTAGGGGGGATCTCACTCCCCAACTTCAAGCTCTACTATAAAGCCATAGTAATCAAGACAATTTGGTACTGGCACAAGAGCAGAGCCACAGACCAATGGAACAGACTAGAGAATCCAGACATTAACCCAGACATATATGGTCAATTAATATTTGATAAAGGAGCCATGGACATACAATGGCGAAATGACAGTCTCTTCAACAGGTGGTGCTGGCAAAACTGGACAGCTACATGTAGGAGAATGAAACTGGACCATTGTCTAACCCCATATACAAAAGTAAACTCAAAATGGATCAAAGACCTGAATGTAAGCCATGAAACCATTAAACTCTTGGAAGAAAACATAGGCGAAAACCTCTTAGACATAAACATGAGTGACCTCTTCTTGAATATATCTCCCCGGGCAAGGAAAACAACAGCAAAAATGAGTAAGTGGGACTATATTAAGCTGAAAAGCTTCTGTACAGCAAAAGACACCATCAATAGAACAAGAAGGATCCCTACAGTATGGGAGAATATATTTGAAAATGACACATCCGATAAAGGCTTGACATCCAGAATATATAAGGAGCTCTCACGCCTCAACAAACAAAAAACAAATAACCCAATTAAAAAATGGGCAGAGGAACTGAACAGACAGTTCTCCAAAAAAGAAATACAGATGGCCAACAGACACATGAAAAGATGCTCCACATCGCTAATTATCAGAGAAATGCAAATTAAAACTACAATGAGGTATCACCTCACACCAGTAAGGATGGCTGCCATCCAAAAGACAAACAACAACAAATGTTGGCGAGGCTGTGGAGAAAGGGGAACCCTCCTACACTGCTGGTGGGAATGTAAGTTAGTTCAACCATTGTGGAAAGCAGTATGGAGGTACATCAAAATGCTCAAAACAGACTTACCATTTGACCCAGGAATTCCACTCCTAGGAATTTACCCTAAGAATGCAGCAATCAAGTTTGAGAAAGACAGATGCACCCCTATGTTTATTGCAGCACTATTTACAATAGCCAAGAATTGGAAGCAACCTAAATGTCCATCAATAGATGAATGGATAAAGAAGATGTGGTACATATACACAATGGAATACTACTCAGCTATAAGAAAAGGGCAAATCCAATCATTTGCAGCAACATGGATGGAGCTGGAGGGTATTATGCTCAGTGAAACAAGCCAAGCGGAGAAAGAGAAATACCAAATGATTTCACTTATCTGTGGAATATAAGAACAAAGGAAAAACTGAAGGAACAAAACAGCAGCAGAATCACAGAACTCAAGAATGGACTAACAGGTACCAAAGGGAAAGGGACTGGGGAGGATGGGTGGGTAGGGAGGGATAAGGGGGGGAGAAGTAGGGGAGTATTAAGATTAACATGCATGGGGGGGTAGGAGAAAAGGGAGGGCTGTACAACACAGAGAAGGCAAGTAGTGATTCTACAACATTTTGCTATGCTGATGGACAGTGACTGTAAAGGGGTTTATAGGGGAGACCTGGTATAGGGGAGAGCCTAGTAAACATAATATTCGTCATGTAAGTGTAGATTAGTGATAGCAAAAAAAAAAAAAGGGCAGTTCCTGTATGGTGACCTCCAATGAGTTCTACACAAGGGTATAAAGGGCATATAAAAGTGTAGGCAAAGGGTCTGTTTGTGTTTATACAGAGGATCAAAGCCTAATTGGGCTACCCCGAAAATGAACTAAGATACGATATGAAAAAGAACTTCCAACATCTGCACCCTCTGGAAGACTCATGCCAGAAGATGATCATCAAAAAACCCCAACAAAGATCCACGCACTGCTACAGCTGTAGATGCACTCATCCCACCAGTTCCTGGACCTGCCATGGGAATGAGGAAGGAGATATCTAAGCTGGCCTGTGCATACAGTAAAACAACAAAATTGGACTGGATCTATACTGTTGGAACTCAACCAAGAATTTGGAGAAGTGCAAATTGTAGCGCTCCAAAGTCTTACAACTACAAACTATTTATTGTTAAAAGAACATATGGCATGTGAACAGTCCCCAGGAATGGGTTGTTTTAATTTGTCTGATTTCTCTCAGACTGTTCAAGTTCATTTGGACAATATCCACCATATCATAGATAAGTTTTCACAAATGCCTAAGGTGCCTAACTGGTTTTCTTGGTTACACTGCAGATGGCTGGTAATTACAGATATGCTTTGGTTATGTAACTATACTCCTATTATGTTAATGTGTGTGTGCAATTTAAGTAGTAGCTTAAAACCTATACATGCTGAAGTTACTCTACAAGAAGATATATCAAAGAAATAATCAATCTTCCCATGTTTTCTTCCGCCTGCTACTTCTATAGCTTTTCTTCTTCCTTCCTAATTACAACCCTTAAATAGAATTCGTGCCTCATATCAAATTTACCGAGTATCATAATTCTTCCAAGTGGTAAAGATACCTCAAGACAAATGCTGGGCATAGAAGCCACAGGGCATAAATATGCAAAGAAGTAAAAAGCTAACCTTTTCAAACAATAAGGCTTCTCTCTCACTTACCAACTTCACATTTCCCTGTATGGCCCCGGAAGATGACTGGTTAGCCAGAGACGGGTAAGATTCCTCAAGGGAGGAACAACCTAAGACAGGCACAGTCGCAGGGGGGCCATCAGGTGAGAAATTGGGGATCAACAGAGGTGAGGCTTAGAACCTCACCCCCCCGTTCTGAGAGAAATCTTCTGCATACGTGGATGTTTTATTGCCCTGGTCTAGCTTGGATTAACACAGTCTACAGGCACACACCTGATCATCTACATGTGCTCTCTTACAACACTAAACTATGTTTTCTACCTTTATCTTGTATCTACCTACCACTTCAGCATTTTATTAAAAATAATAATAATAAAGAGAGAAATGTGGTATCCACATATAAATCAAGTATAAAAACCAAATCAGTATTCATATTTGAACTGACTGTTTATAGTTCATAATGCATGAGCAAAACCGAAAGTTTCTGTGATGACTGCCCTTGTACTGTTCACTATGTAACTTATTCATTATGTAAGAATTTGTTCTACATGTAAAAACTTGTTTGTTATGCCTCAGAAGATTGGAGACTGACAAAAATTAGGCTTGGGGTGGAATAATGATTGTGCATTGAGCATTGACTCCCCTATACAGAATTTTATTGTCGTTAACAACCATTTGATCAATAAATATGAGAGATGCCCTCACCAAAAAAAAAAAAAAAAAAAAAAAAGGACAGACTTCCAATGGTAAAATAAATTAGTAACCGGGATGTAATGTATAGCATAAGGAATATAGTCAAGATATTGTAACAGCCTGGTAGGGTGATAGCTGGAACCTAGAATTATGTATATAAATGTTCTACCACTGTGTTGTACACTTGAAACTCATGTAATGTAATACTGTGTGTCAACTACCCTTCAATAAAAAATAATTATTAAAAAAAAAAAAAAAAAAAAAAAAAAGAAATATTTAGGGGTAAATGTCTGCAACTTACGTTCAAATGTTCAGAGACAAAAATGTGTGTCTGTGTGGAGAGAGAGAAAGAGAGTGCACAGGAGAAAATGGGGCAAAAATGTAAACAGTTGGTGTGGGTCGAGAGCACGCAGGAGCTCTCTACCATTCTCATAGCTTTTCTGTAATAGAAATTATTTCAAGATAGAAACATTTTTAAATTAAAGGTTTCTGTCTGTGTGCTGACCCATATACTCTGTTTTGGGCATCATCCAAAGAGGAGAAAGAGGTGTGGCTGGCAGCCACCTCGCAGCCCAGCGCCTGTGTTCCGTGTCCAGGGACCCGTGTGCCTGGCCTCACCACCTGGGAACTGGAGCCAGAGGAGCCTGGGCTTCAGGCTGGCAAAGGCTGGAAGAGGCTCACCTGTGACAACACAGATGACAGAGGCAGGAGTAGTACCCGACCCACAGGAGGCGCTCAGCAACACTCCTTCCTGGCCGGCAGCCCTCCAGCCCAGAGGGCTGAGGCCCTTCCCTTACCATCCAGTGACGTCAGCACCAGCCCGCCGCACGGGGTCAGGGGTAGGTCTCTGGCTGAGAGGAGCGTCCCTCGCTGTGACTCAGTGGGGGGATCCAGGACCTTGCGGACTTGCACCTGGGGACACGGCAACCTTGTCGTGAGCTGAGCCCACATTCTCAAAGGAGAAAAGCTGCACACGGTGGTGCCATGGAGAAACATGGTATGTGGCACATAACACACAGATCCTTGGCAGCTCTCGGGGTCAAAGAACCACGGCCTCTTCGGTTCTGATGACCTGTAAGATTGTACATTTTCCATGCTGCTGACCATGTAAGTTTTATTCTCTGAAAATAGCCTGATGACTCTCATTTCCCACTCTATTTCATTGTTCACTTTTTTCTTACTAATGTGTGGACAGCTTTGAATGTTAGGAATGTGTGCTCTGTGTTCTAGAGACTGCAGGTAAGTCCTCACGGACTGCCCTTCACCTTTGCTCTTTGTGTCTATCGTATCTCAGAAGTTTTAAATTTTCAAAGGAATCAAATTTATCAATCTTTTCTTCTATGTTTTTGTGTTTTCTGTTTGGGTGTGTGTGTGTGTGTGTTTTGCTTTTGAAGGCCATTCCCATTCCAGGTTTATACACAAAGTATTTGGTAATTTCTCAAAATGCTCTTACAATTTTTTTAGTTCTTTAACTTGAAGTTTATTTTTACATGATTATCTACAACTATCTATAATATTTTAAATGCGTATTTAGGTTTTCAGTGCTGTTTATTAAATATTTAAGCTTTTCTTTCTGGCCCCATTGATTGTATACTAATTTCCCATGTATATATGGGCTGTAACTGGACTCCGTTCTGGTTCATTGATGCATTTGTCCTTTTCCTGCATACAAAAGCCAGGCAACACCTGACAGGTGGGAAAGGGAACTGAACGTCTTTCCAGAAACGTGGAAAATATTGCCAAATCCTACGACATTGAATCTTTATTTTTACAAGTCTCAGGGCAGCATGGGAAGCAGAGAGGAAAGGGAACTTGTGCCAGGTCACCCATTGAGGGGCTTCTGACCCCCCACCAGGGCCTCCCTCTAGTTCCTCCTGCTGAAAGGTCCACTCTGAGCTGGGCTACCTCCTCCCTGCTGCTCTGGCAGGACCCTCACCCAGACAGAGGCCCCACCTCCCAGAGCTCTTCTCAGGGCTATTTCCAGACCACACTATTCTGTAAGGAAACCCTCATTGCTCCCCTCACCCAGCCCTCGTGTGCTACAAGGGGGACCCTGGGAGTCAGCCTGGACCCTTCCTCTCCCACCCAACCCATCACCTCACCACCCCAGTTCTCATCACAGCTCCACCTCCTACCAGGCAGGCCCTCTCTGTGCCTCAGTTTTTCCCCCTGTTAAATTGGGACAACAGTCACACCTAGCTCATCAAGATTTTTTGATCATTAAAAAAGGTAATATTCGGAAGGTGCTTGCAATAGCACCTGTGATGTGCACCCACTATTTTCAAGCCTAGACAGAAGAGCCTGCCGATAAGAAAATTAAGTGGCCACAGGTCCACCCTCAGTTCAGCCTTCTGGGGGCTCATTTGGTTTCTCTCTGCACAGTCAGCTTCACTTGGGAATATCACCAAACCAATAAGCCCCTCACTGCTTACCCCACTGCCCTGGAGTTCCCAGGTTTCCCTTAAAATCCTCCCCACTGGCCCAGCCAAGGACATGAGATCAAGCCCTGGTGCCACGGTAAATGGGACTGCACACACCACATCCTTCCTGCATCATCCAAGCACACAAAGCTAGCTTTAATGGGGCCCCATAGGTGTGTGACAGGGAGACCAAAACTTTGTCAGAGCCATTCACTCAAGGGAGCCCGTGTGTGGTTGAAACAAATGATAGAATACTTCAAAGCAATGGGGCTCTTTCATCTTTCTTAAATTTTTTAACAGAGCCATATATGTATTTGTCTTAAAAGTCAAATACTACTCTAAAGCTGATAATTAAGCAATAGCACCCGTGCATCTATTGGTATGGGAGTACACAGGTGTACAAATTTGCGCTCAAATGTTGGATCCTTGCTTGCCCATTTTTATTGTGGCATAAAGAAGCCTCAGAGTGGAAGCTCCATGTGCAAGAACAGGATTGGGTGGCTGGTGAGCTCCCCAGAAGGGGCTCCACTATTTAGAATCCCCACCATCCTGAAGGACTTGAACAAGTAGCTTGGCTATCGGTCTTTCCACAGACATCCACTTGATTTCCACTTTGCCACTGTCTCCACAGCCCCAGATTCTGCTGCACCTGGTGCCCAAAGCCCCCAGCTACTGCAGCTCATTTCTCCAGGGACTTAACATCCTCCTGCTGCCCTGGTGGCAGACGGATCTGGAATTTCTAGACTTGTAGGATAGTCCCCTCAGTGTGACCTCCAGCAGTTCCTATGGTTCTAATTCTGCGTCTTTCTGGCCATCCTCAGCATATCGTCTTCCTACCCCTTCAATTTTATTCTGCTAAATTACTTACCCTTCTTCATCTGAATTCTGTCTTTCAAAAATATTTTTGGTATTTCCCATCCACTGTTTCCTCTTCTGCTCTCATGCTCTTGTGAACTGACACCATAGTTTCAGGGAGGAAGGGAGATAACTGTGACCTCACTCTTTCTAACTAGATGTCTCAAATTTATACTCTAAGTTGTTACATTGTTTTGAAGAATGTTTCTTGACTTCTCTGAGCACGAGTAAGCACCTTTGTAAGCCAAGAATGCAGAGTTCAGGCACTGTAAGATCTCAAAGTGCTTGATGATACAAGTGCCCTGGTGGGTTGTGTGGCCAGGATTCAGCTCTGTTTTTGGGACAACCTCTCACTCTTTACAAGACAATGGAAATGGCAGCATGGGGCAAAGTCACCATACTAATTTTCAGTACTGATACTAAAGGCTCTAAAAAGAGGGAAAGAAAGAACTCCCCTTCAACTGTCCTCTATGCCCTCATACTAGATGGACCAATTACCTTTCATAGTCTCTACTTCTTCATCCTTATGTTGAGGAAAGAACCTTCCTGCAGGCTTCAAGGACCAAGGGAGTGAAGGGATGTCAGTGATGAATGAAACTAATGGAGAGTGGTGAACAGAGGAGGGAGGGGGATGGTGAATGGAGGTGGATGGAGATGAATTGAGGTAGATGGTGGATATTGCATGGAGGTGGATGGTGGATGGAGAACAGAGGTGAATGGTGGATGGTGAGAGATGGCTGATGGTGAATGGAGGTGAGTAATGGATGGTGAGTAGATGGTGGACAGTGAGTAGATGGTGGATAGTGAATGGAGGTGAGTGGTGGATGGAGAATGGACAGTGAATGGAAGTGAATGGAAATGGGCAGTGGGCAGTGAATGGAGGTGAATGGTGGAGGAATGAATGCTGAATGGATGCTGGGAAGCACTTCCCCACCCCCTGGAAGAAGGAAAGGCTTTTTCACATTTATGTGATTTCCACATCCACCTTCAAAGGATTTTTGCCTCTAGTCCATTTGAGAGAATAGGGATTCTTGGATGGCTCTCAGAAGGTCTGGGTGTGAAGGAGAAGAAAGAGGACAACATCCTACTCCTGAAAGACAAATTCCAGAACAGCTAGTTGCCAGGACTTTCCTCTAACCTCTAATTTAGATCCCAGGGACAGATCTGGCTCTTATCCTCCAAGGTATAGATAGGATAGTGGTTCTCAAAGTGAGGTCCTCAGACAGATGCCTTAGCATCACCTAGGATCTCATTAGAAATGCACATTCTGGGCCCCATGTGGACTCACTGAATCAGGAACTCTGGGGGTGGGTCCCAGCACTCGGATTTAAGGAGCCCTCCATCTGCTCAAGTTTCAGAACCACCACTCTCTCTAACATGCACACCGATACCTGGGGGTCTTGTTAAAATGTAGGCTCTGAGGCCTGAGATCCCACATTCCTAACAAACTCTCAGGTGATGCCAGTGCTTCTGGCCCAAGGACTTCACTTTGACTAGGAAAGCTCTCCAAAATACAATCTGAGCCACAGATTAAATTATGAATTTTCTAATAGTCACACTTAAAGAAAGTTAAGAGACAGGTTAAGTATGTTAAATTATGTTTCATTTAAATCAATACATCAAAAATATTATTAATTCAACATGTAATCCATATGAAAATATATCAAAGTATTTTACATTATTTTTCCATTTTTCCTTATTTACATCATTTTTCATATGAAGTCTTTGAACTCTTTTACATTTAGAGCACCTCTCAGTGGACACTGGCCACATCTCAAGTGTTTCATGGCCACATATGCCCAGTGGTTACGTATTGGAAAGTGCAGCTTTAAAGGCTCTTCCCACCCTGGGATGAAGGCATATGCCCACAGCTCTGTTGGTGACCTTCCTGTGGGACAGTTCTTTTATTAGAGTGAGTATACACATCACTTCCCCACTGATTTAATATTAAAGAAGATTCATATCTGTGTTTGGAATATTTCTAGTGCTCACTAGGGATAATTACCCCCATTTGTTATTAGATGAGAGAGAAATCATTGTGCCCACTCAAGCCAGAGAGCTAGGACCAAGACCACTGCACAAAGCTGAGATCCGACGGGGTGGAGGGCTGCAGTGAAGGGGGAACAAGGAAGATTCTGCCCACCAGCATAAAAGAGGTCAGAGAAGCTGTATCTGCCCACAGCTCTGAAGTGGTGGGCAGGGTGGGTCAGGGTAGAAGGAGGGTTCTCCCAAGGGAAATCGAAAACCTAAGCTTACATCACGCACAGGTTTGCAATCCCTATGTACACAGTTAGGGAGGTGTGGAAATCCCTAAGCTGAGAAATTGACATGAGAAATGGTTATAATTGGGTGAGACCTCAGATATCCTGGAGGAAACAAAAGCAAAAGCAATCCTTGGGAATAATTTCCCAACCCAAAGCTTCCTACATTGAAAATAAACTATTGAAACCCCTGCTATATATGAGGTCCCATCTTAAAAATTCCAAAATATACAGGAATTATAAGACACAATAAGTAAAAATTAGCAGAAACATCAAACAAGAGGATTAGCCACCCCTGTCCCCACCAAATGAGTAAAACATATGAAAAAGTTGATAAAGTAGGAATATTTTAAATGATTAGAGAGATTAGAAATCACATGAGAAAAGGGAATTTTGAAATTATTAGTTAGGAAAAACAAAACAAACATTAAAAATATCATATGTTGTTGAAATTAGCAACTCAATAGGTTAAAGATTAAGTTCAATACCTAGGAGGAGAGAATTAATGAAGGTGAAGGCAATTCTGAGGAAATCACCTGGAATACATCACAGAGAGGTAAATAGATGAAAATCTTTGAGGAGCTCAAATGATGGAGATGAGAATAATTACTGACACATCATGATGGGCATTCAGGAAGGAAGGCATACAGGAAAGGAAGACAAGGCAGTATTTGAGAGGTGGATCATTTTTAAGAAATTATAAAAAATTTGATTCTCAGATTGAGGAAGCACAAGTAGTTCTAAGCCAGGAAAATCAAAATGAATGCATGGCTATACCACAATAAAAATCATAAGTAGCAAGACAAAAAGAAAATCTAGAGAGCAACCAGGGAGAAAAGACCAATAATCAGGCAAGCGACAACCCTGAGACTGAGAGCAGGTGTCTAAAGAGCAAGAGAAGAGCCAGAAAACAAGAGAATGACATCTTCAGTTCATTGAAAATGCACACTCCTGATGCCCTAGCCTTCCACACCCTGTTAAGGAATCATTCCACAGTGAGAGTGAAATAAAATAATTTTCATTCAGGTAGAATATGCCATTTACACGTACACTTGCACATGCACGCATGCACCCACAGATACACACACTCACTGGGAGAACGATTTAGGAATGTGCAAATGAGCAAAGAAATGAGTGAATCTGTAGGTAAATCTGAGTGAGCATAAACTGTACAAAGCAACACTATGACCACTGGGGGTCACTGGATTCAAGACGGGCCTTAAATGAAGACAATATAGCATTCAAATTGGGGGAAAGATACAACAGTTCAAGGGTCCTCTGGTTTGTCTATTTTTCAGAAAGAAGATTAAAATGCTGGTTTTTTAAATGCATAGTAGACTTTTAGAAAATAGGTATAAACAAGTATAATTTCCAAGTAAATAAAGGGAAAAGGAATAACAAAAATTCAATTAATTCACAGAAGACAGAGACAAAAGTGAAATTAAGGATTAAAACAAAGCAAGATAATAATGAACACAAAACATGACAGAAGCAAATCCAAATTTATTAGTCATCTCAGTTATAAACTGACTGTATATGCCCATTAAAATACAGTAATCTCAGATAAGATTTTTTTTAATCCAGCTATATGCTATTTTGCAAGAGATGCATATCTAAACACTATGACACAGAAGATGAATGTATAAAGGTGAGAAAATATAATAGACAAATATTAATCAAAAGACAGCAGCTGTAGCTATATTTATATTGGACAAACTAGACATTAATATAAAAAGCATTATTAGAGTAAAAAAGACCAGCACATGATGATAAAGGGAACAATTCACCATAAACATATAAAAAATCCAAATCTGAATTTTTCTAACAATATAGTCACAAAATAGGTAAAATGAAAATCAATAGACTTACAAAGAGAAATTTAAAAATCCACAGCATAATAGAAAATTCTATACCCCCCATTCAGTAATAGATAGATTAAGCAAAGGAAAAAGAGATTAGTAAAGACAAATAATATTTTAACAGCATACAGCTTACAGGTTTGACCTAGTAAATGTTTATAATGTACCCAATAACCAGCATGACCTGGCCCATTTCTAACAATAAATCTCACCTCCACAAATACCAGAAGATCGATACAATGTAGACCATGTTCTCTGACCACAGTAAAATAATAGTACAAATCAATAATAGAAAGACAGTCAATCTTGCAAATGTATTTGAAAATTCAAAACTTTAAACATATTAAGAGGTGAAGAAGAAAACATATTAGAAATTAGAACCAAAAATGATGACTGTATGACATTAGAATCTGTAGAATCAATAACTAGAGGGAAATGTATAGCTTTAAATACATGTATTCCAATACAAGAAAGAATGAAAAATTATGAAACAAGAGTCCAACTCAAGACATTATGAAAAGAATAACAGGTGGCTCCAAAACCACAGAAGAAAATGATAGAAAGTCTGTTCATTTGGGGAAATAAATGAAATTGAACCTCTACTTCACACCATGCATAAAAATCAATTCCAGGTGAATTAAGTATTTAAATGGCAAAAGTAAAAGTTTTAGTAGAAAACTTAAGCAAATATCTTTCTGAATTTAAGTGGGAAAAGATTTTTTTTTTAACCAGGCATAGCAAGCACTAGCATAAAAATAAAAGATTGATCAAATAAACATCTTAAAAGAAGAGCAAAAGCAATACAAACTGGGAGAAATATTTGTAACATGCATAAGTTATACCAATTAGTACTGACACTATGAAGAACTGCTACCCATCAATGAGAAGGACAAATAACCCAATAAAAATTAAGGGAAAAAAGAAATGAAAAGGAAAAGAAACAGGTGTTCCACATCATTTGTGAATAGGGAAGATAAAGTTAATCAGGATGAAGTCTTATAATCACTTGATCCACAAAAGTTAAGTCTGATAGCATCAAGTGTTGAATAAGCACAATTTCTTCTTTTGCTTGAAGGGGCAATATTTGGTATAATTGGTACAATTGCATTCCTGGCTACATGTCCAGTAAAATACGTCCAAGAGAGGGTCTTCCTTAGGTAATGCCAGGAAGCATATATCAGAATGTTGACAACCACAGTTATTTATAATATAAAAATCTGGAAATAACTGAATTCCTTTCAAGAAGAGAATAGATAAATTGTGGAACATTCACAAAATGGCATATCATTCCATCGTGAAAACTGAAGTACAGCTTCATGCAATAATGTGAATGAAACAAGCAATATAATATTGACTTTAAAAAAAAGCCCCAGAAAGATGGCGGCATGAGAGAAGAGACAAGAGCCTTCCTCCTAAAACTGGATACAATTAGAAAATTTAATTGGCGCCACTAATCCTGAGAGAGCAACAGGAAAGAGGACGGCGTCAGACTGCACACACCTGGAGAAAAGAGCAGACCTCAGTGAATGGGGTAACTACCAGAGCTGTGGCTCCACAGGACCCAAGCCTCTCCCCAACCCCCGCTCACCTGTGGGAGGAAGAGAAACAGAGCAGGGAGGGAGTGGAAGGTTTAGGACTGCTGAATACCTAGCTCCAGAGATCTGTGACGGGAGCACAAACCTACATTTCATGGTGCTTTCATGAGACTCGCATGACTACCCGGTTGGAAAGCTAATACAGGCAGAGTTCCTGGGGAGACTGGGATTCCGGCTGCGTGTGGAAAACAGGGATCCAATATCCAGCTGCTCTGGGACAAAAACTTAAACCTGTGTGACCGCCCCACTGGCACAGCAGCCGGGAGGCGGGGAACAGCTCTTTCCTTCTGCCAGGCACCAGTACCGCTCACCTGCGACCCCCGACATTGCTTCAGGGGCTCAGCAGCTCCAGTATAGAGCTTATGGACACTAGAGGGCATCATATACAAACATGAAACGCCAAAGGAACCTTGTCCAGAGTAAAATTATTAATACAACTCTGGAGAAACATTTAAATGATATGGACCTCATGACTCTTCCTGAAAGGGAGTTCAAAATAAAAATCATCAACATTCTAATGGAGGTACGGAAAGACATCTAAGAACTCAGGAATGAATTCAGGTAGGAGATTCAATCATTGAAGAACACAATGGAGGGTATTAAAAGCAGGTTGGATATGGCGGAGGAGGTGATAAATGAAATAGAAACTAGAGAAGAGGAATACAAAGAAGCTGAGGCACAGAGAGAAAAAAGGATCTCTAAAAATGAAAGAATATTGAGAGAACTGTGTGACCAATCCAAGCGAACAATATTCGCATTATAGGGAAACCAGAAGAAGAAGAGAGAGAGAAAGGGATAGTGTCTTTGAGGAGGTAGTTGCTGAAAACTCCCCCAATCTGGGGAAGGAGATAGACTCTCAGGCCATGGAGATCCACAGATCCCCCAACACAAGGGACCCAAGGAAGACAACACCAAGACACACAGTAATTAAAATGGGAAAGATCAAGGATAAGGACAGACTGTTAAAAGCAGCCAGAGGCAGAAATAAGATCACATATAAAGGAAAACCCATCAGGCTAACATCAGACTTCTCATCAGAAACCTTAAAGGCCAGAAGGGAGTGGCATGATGTGTTTAATGCAATGAAGCAGAAGGGCCTGGAACCAAGATTACTTTATCCGGCAAGATTATCATTTAAATTTGAAGGAGGGATTAAACAATTTCCAGATAAGCAAAAGTTGAGAGAATTTACCCCCCACAAACCATCTCTGCAGTCTATTTTGGAGGGACTGCTATAGAAGGAAGGGTTCCTAGGGATGGACAGCTGTCACCAGAGGTAGTAAAACCATGATAGGGAGGGTGGAGCAGCCGATTGTGAGGCAAATGCAAAATTAAATTGACTATCCCCAAAGTCAAACAAGGGATAGACAAAAAGTACAGAATTTGATACCTAATATATAAAGAATGAAGGAGGAGAAATAGAAAAGAACCTTTAGATTGTGTTTGTAACAGCATACTAAGTGAGTTAAGTTAGGCTCTTAGATAGTAAGGAAAGTAACCTGGAACCTTTGGGAACCACAAATCTAAAGCCTGAAATGGCAATAAGTACATACCTATTGATAATCACCCTAAATGTAAATGGACTGAATGCACCAATCAAAAGAAATAGAGTCACTCAATGGATAAAAAAACAAGACTCACCTCAAACCCAAAGACATGCACAGACTAAAAGTCAAGGGATGGAAAAAGATATTTCACGCAAACAATAGAGAGAAAAAAGCAGGTGTTGCAGTTCTAGTATCAGACAAAATAGACTTCAAAACAAAGAAAGTAACAAGAGACAAAGAAGGACATTACATAATGATAAAGGGCTCAGTCCAACAAGAGCATATAACCATTTTTAATGTATATGCACCCAACACAGGAGCACCAGCATATGTGAAACAAATACTAACAGAACTAAAGGAAGAAATAGAATGCAATACATTCATTTTGGGAGACATTAACACACCACTCACTCCAAAGGACAGATCCACCAGACAGAAAATAAGTAAGGACACAGAGGCACTGAACAACACACTAGAACAGGTGGACCTAATAGACATTTATAGAACTCTACACCCAAAAGCAACAGGATACAAATTCTTCTCAAGTGCACATGGAACATTCTCCAGAATAGACCACATACTAGGCCACAAAAAGAGCCTCAGTAAATTCAAAAAGATTGAAATCCTACCAACCAACTTTTCAGACCACAAAGGTATAAAAATAGAAATAAATTGTACCAAGAAAGCAAAAAGGCTCACAAACACATGGAGGATTAACAACATGCTTCTAAATAGTCAATGGATCAACGACCAAATTAAAATGGAGATCCAGCAATATATGGAAATAAATGACAACAACAACACTAAGCCCCAACTTCTGTGGGACACAGCAAAAGCAGTCTTAAGAGGAAAGTATATAGCAATCCAAGCATATTTAAAAAAGGAAGAACAATCCCAAATGAATGGTCTAATGTCACAATTATCGAAATTGGAAAAAGAAGAACAAATGAGGCCTAAGGTCAGCAGAAGGAGGGACATAATAAAGATCAGAGAAGAAATAATAAAATTGAGAAGAATAAAACAATAGCAAAAATCAATGAAACCAAGAGCTGGTTCTTCCAGAAAATAAACAAAATAGATAAGCCTCTAGCCAGACTTATTAAGAAGAAAAGAGAGTCAACACAAATCAACAGTATAAGAAACGAGAAAGGAAAAATCATGACAGACGCCACAGAAATACAAAGAATTATTAGAGAATACTATGAAAACCTATATGCTAACAAGCTGGGAAACCTAGGAGAAATGGACAACTTCCTAGAAAAATACAACCTTCCAAGACTGACCCAGAAAGAAACAGAAAATCTAAACAGACCAATTACCAGCAATGAAATTGAAGCGGTAATCAAAAAACTACCAAAGAACAAAACTCCCGGGCCAGATGGATTTACCTCGGAATTTTATCAGACATGGAGGAAAGACATAATACCCATTCTCCTTAGAGTTTTCCAAAAAATAGAGGAGGAGGGGATACTCCCAAACTCATTCTATGAAGCTAACATCACCCTAATACCAAAACCAGGCAAGACACCACCAAAAAGAAAACTACAGACCAATATCCCTGATGAACGTAGATGCAAAAATACTCAACAAAATATTAGCAAACCGAATTCAAAAATACATCAAAAGGATCATACACCATGACCAAGTGGGATTCATCTAGGGATGCAAGGATGATGCAACATTCGAAAGTCCATCAACATCATCCACCACATCAACAAAAAGAAAGACAAAAACCACATGATCATCTCCATAGATGCTGAAAAAGCATTTGACAAAGTTCAACATCCATTCATGATAAAAACTCTCAGCAAAATGGGAATAGATGGCAAGTACCTCAACATAATAAAGGCCATCTATGAAAAACCCACAGCCAACATTATATTGAATAGCGAGAAGCTGAAAGCTTTTCCTCTGAGATCGGGAACTAGACAGGGATGCCCACTCTCCCCACTGTTATTTAACATAGTACTAGAGGTCCTAGCCATGATAATCAGACAAAACAAAAAAATACAAGGAATCCAGATTGGTAAAGAAGAAGTTAAACTGTCACTATTTGCAGATGACATGATATTGTACATAAAAAACCCTAAAGTATCCACCTCAAAACTACTAGAACTGACATCGGAATGCAGCACAGTTGCAGGATACAAAATCAATACACAGAAATCTGTGGCTTTCCTACACACTAACAATGAACCAACAGAAAGAGAAATCAGGAAAACAACTCCATTCACAATTGCATCAAAAAAATAAAATACCTAGGAATAAACCTAACCAAAGAAGTGAAAGACTTATACTCTGAAAACTACAAGTCACTCTTAAGAGAAATTAAAGGGGACACTAACAGATGGAAACTCATCCCATGCTCATGGCTAGGAAGAATTAATATCGTCAAAATGGCCATCCTGCCCAAAGCAACATACAGATTTGATGCAATCCCTATGAAACTACCAGCAATATTCTTCAATGAACTGGAACAAATAATTCAAAAATTCATATGGAAACACCAATGACACCGAATAGCCAAAGCAATCCTGAGAAAGAAGAATAAAGTAGGGGGGATCTCACTCCCCAACTTCAAGCTCTACTATAAAGCCATAGTAATCAAGACAATTTGGTAATGGCACAAGAGCAGAGTCACAGACCAGTGGAACAGACTAGAGAATCCAGACATTAACCCAGACATATATGGTCAATTAATATTTGATAAAGGAGCCAAGGACATACAATGGCGAAATGACAGTCTCTTCAACAGATGGTGCTGGCAAAACTGGACAGCTACATGTAGGAGAATGAAACTGGACCGTTGTCTAACCCCATATACAAAACTAAACTCAAAATGGATCAAAGACCTGAAAGAAACTCATGAAACCATTAAACTCTTGGAAGAAAACATAGGCAAAAACCTCTTAGACATAAACATGAGTGACCTCTTCTTGAACATATCTCCCCGGGCAAGGAAAACAACAGCAAAAATGAACAAGTGGGACTATATTAAGCTGAAAAGCTTCTGTACAGCAAAAGACACCATCAATAGAACAAAAAGGAACCCTACAGTGTGGGAGAATATATTTGAAAATGACACATCCGATAAAGGCTTGACGTCCAGAATATATAAAGAGCTCACACACCTCAACAAACAAAAAACAAATAACCCAATTAAAAAATGGGCAGAGGAACTGAACAGACAGTTCTCCAAAAAAGAAATACAGATGGCCAACAGACACATGAAAAGATGCTCCACATCGCTAATTATCAGAGAAATGCAAATTAAAACTACAATGAGGTATCACCTCACACCAGTAAGGATGGCTGCCATCCAAAAGACAAACAACAACAAATGTTGGCGAGGCTGTGGAGAAACGGGAACCCTCCTACACTGCCGGTGGGAATGTAAGTTAGTTCAACCATTGTGGAAAGCAGTATGGAGGTATATCAAAATGCTCAAAACAGACTTACCATTTGACCCAGGAATTGCACTCCTAGGAATTCACCCTAAGAATGCAGCAATCAAGTTTGAGAAAGATCAGTGCACCCCTATGTTTATCGCAGCACTATTTACAATAGCCAAGAATTGGAAGCAACCTAAATGTCCATCGATAGATGAATGGATAAAGAAGATGTGGTACATATACACAATGGAATACTACTCAGCCATAAGAAAAGGGCAAATCCTACGATTCGCAGCAACATGGATGGAGTTGGAGGGTATTATGCTCAGTGAAACAAGCCAAGTGGAGAAAGAGAAATACCAAATGGTGTCACTTATCTGTGGAATATAAGAACAAAGGAAAAACTGAAGGAACAAAACAGCAGCAGAATCACAGAACTCAAGAATGGACTAACATGTACCAAAGGGAAAGAGACTGGGGAGGATGGGTGGGTAGGGAGGGATAAGGGGGGGGAGAAGTAGGGGGGTATTAAGATTAGCATGCATGGGGGGGTGGGAGAAAAGGGAGGGCTGTACAACACAGAGAAGGCAAGTAGTGATACTACAACATTTTGCTATGCTGATGGACAGTGACTGTAAAGGGGTTTATAGGGGGGACCTGGTATAGGGGAGAGCCTAGTAAACATAATATTCGTCATGTAAGTGTAGATTAGTGTTACCAAAAAAAAAAAAAAAGGCAGTTTCTGTGTGGTAACCTCCAATGAGTTCTACACAAGCGTATAAAGGGCATATAAAAGTGTAGGCAAAGGGTCTTGTTTGTGTTTATACAGAGGATCAAAGCCTAATTGGGCTACTCCAAAAATGAACTAAGATACGATATGGAAAAGAACTTCCAACATCTGCACTCTCTGGAAGACTCATGCCAGAAGATGATCATCAAAAAACCCCAACAAAGATCCATGCACTGCTACTGCTGTAGATGCACTCATCCCACCAGTTTCTGGACTTGCCATGGGAATGAAGAAGGAGATATCTAAGCTGGCCTGTGCATACAGTAAAACAACAAATTTGACTGGATCTATACTGTTGGAACTCAATCAAGAATTCGGAGAAGTGCAAATTGTAGCACTCCAAAATCTTACAACTACAGACTATTTACTGTTAAAAGAACATATGGCATGTGAACATTCCCCAGGAATGGGTTGTTTTAATTTGTCTGATTTCTCTCAGACTGTTCAAGTTCAGTTGGACAATATCCACCATATCATAGATAAGTTTTCACAAATGCCTAAGGTGCCTAACTGGTTTTCTTGGTTTCACTGAAGATTGCTGGTAATTACAGGTCTGCTTTGGTTATGTAACTATACTCCTATTATGTTAATGTGTGTGCGCAATATAAGTAGTAGCTTAAAATCTATACATGCTGAAGTTACTCTACAAGAAGATATGTCAAAGAAATAATCAATCTACCCATGTTTTCTTCCGCCTGCTACTTCTATAGCTTTTCTTCTTCCTTCCTAATTACAACCCTTAAATAGAATTCGTGCCTCATATCAAATTTACCAAGTATCATAATTCTTCCAAGTGGTAAAGATACCTCAAGACAAATGCTGAGCATAGAAGCTACACGGCATAAATATGCAAAGAAATAAAAAGCTAACCATTTCAAACAATAAGGCTTCCCTCTCACTTACCAACTTCACATTTCCCTGTATGGCCCCGGAAGATGACTGGTTAGCCATAGACGGGTAAGATTCCTCAAGGGAGGAACATCCTAAGACAGGCACAGTCGCAGGGGGGTCATCAGGTGAGAAATTGGGGATCAACTGAGGTGAGGCCTAGAACCTCACCCTCCCTGTTCTGAGAGAAATCTTCTGCATATGTGGATGTTTTATTGCCCTGGTCTAGCTTGGATTAACACATAGTCTACAGGCACTCACCTGATCATCTGCATTTGCTCTCTTACAACACTAAACTATGTTTTCTACCTTTATCTTGTATCTACCTACCACTTCAGCACTTTATTAAAAATAATAATAATAAAGAGAGAAATGTGGTATCCACATATAAATCAAGTATAAAAATCAAATGAGTATTAATATTTGAACTGACTGTTTATAGTTCATAATGCATGAGCAAAACCGAAAGTTTCTGTGATGACTGCCCTTGTACTGTTTACCATGTAACTTACTCACTATGTAAGAATTTGTTCTCCATGTAAGAACTTGTTCGTTATGCCTCAGAAGATTGGAGACTGATGAAAATTAGGCTTGGGGTGGATTGATGATTGTGCATTGAGCATTGACTCCCCTATACAGAATTTTATTGTTGTTAACAACCATTTGATCAATAAATATGAGAGAGGCCCTCACAAAAAAAAAAAAAAAAAAGTACACACTTCCAATTGTAAAATAAATAAGTAACTGGGATGTAATGTATAGCATAAGGAATACAGTCAAAATATTGTAACAACTTGGTATGGTGATAGCTGGTACCTAGAATTATCATGTATATAAATGTTGAATCACTGTGTTGTACACCTGAAACTAATGTAATGTAATACTGTGTGTCAACTACCCTTCAATAAAAAATAATTACCTACAAAAAAAAAAAGCCCCAGAATATCATGTACAGCAAGATGCTCTTTTTATTATGTGAGTACAACTAAAAATAAATTATGTATTTAGGAATATACAAGCACACACACGCACACACACACACAGAAGCAAGGGATTAAAAAGCATGAGATCCAGAATGTGGTTACTTGTGAAAGGAGAAAGCTGAAGGAATGGTGGGGAGTGAGGGGGAGTAAATAGGTAGATGTAAGTTTTGGAGGTGTCCTTTCTCTCATGTTGAGCAGTGGGCTCCCACATGCTTATTACATACTGTCTTGCCAATGGACTTCAGCCCAGGGCAAGTTCACTGTGGATTCAGTGAGACTGAGGAATGACAATGGAATGTTCTTGGGGTAAAAGGGTTTATTATCTGGTTTGTTCTCCTGGTGATAGATCGAGCAATAGAATTACATCTTCATCCAACAGTCTGCAGGTCTGTAATCCTCCTTCCTCTCTGCCTCTGCCCAGAGCACTGTGCAGAGCTCTTTATATAGTGACCCAGTCAATAACAGCTTATTGGCTATGGGTGTGGAAGCAGTAGCCCAGCAGCAGGCCAGTTACATCATCAAGTAGGTTAGGTTCAGGTGAGGATCCTGGCCATCAGAACCTTCACTTCATCCACACATATACAGACACAATAAAACAGGGCATGACAGGATAAGGATGAGCATCTTTACTAACAAGAATTTGCACCAAATCCTGAGCATCTGTGGTCCATTAGAAAGTTAGTGACATAGTAATCAAAGAAATAAGAGAATGACAAAACTAAAAGCTGGTTCTTTGAAGAAACTAATAAAAGAGACAAACCTCCAGCATGACAAAAAAGGAAAAACAACTTAGGAATATTTTAAGGAACATAATCATAGGTACAGTCAAAACTGAAATAATCATTTGAGAATAAGATGAATAAGTTTATGCCAATAAATTTGAAAACCTGGATAAAATGAAGCATTTTCTACAGATATATTAACTTAGTAAAAGTAACTCAAAAGAAATACAATGCCGAACAGATTCATATTGTGGATAAAGTGAAGGTTCCTATGGCCGGGATTCTCACCTGGCCCTGGTCAGCTAGCTCACTACACACGTGTGGGCAATACGTTGTTACTGACTCTATATAAAGAGCTCCACCCAGTATTCTGGGCCACACGGCGACACGGCTGCAAGGCTGCAGGAGAGCGGAGGCTGGAGTGGTGGAGTACAGGGACAGAAACGGCTGAGGGGGCAGAGGCCCCAGGGGCAGATAACACTTGCTGCGTGCCGACTCGCTCTGAGTGGACAGGATTCTAGTGCTTGACCTGCCACCATGGCAATAAAGTTGGGTATAAACCCTTTCTCTGCAAGAATGTTCCACTGTCAATTTTTCAGTCTCATTGAGAATCCACAGTGAACTTGTTTGGGGCTGAAACCCATTGGCAAGACAACCTAAAAGGTGGCTCACTGAAAACCAATTAGAATTTACTCAGAAACAGGGGGAAATGCAGATAAAAAGCATCATACAAATTAAGATTTATCCTCAGGAATAAGAAGCTTGAGGAGCCTGGGGGCTGAAATCTCTGGGGAACCTGGTGAGCAGTAAGGCGTGGAGCCGTGGTGGTGCAGTGGGGAAGCCGATGGGAACCTGTTAAAGATGTTGCCTCCCACCATGACATCTCAGTCTTGCTTCAGGTTCCAAAAACTGTGGTTATCAAATAGAGGAGAAAGTCTCCTTTCTAATGCAGATTTTAATTATTCTAAAATATTATAAAAGTACAACTCATTAAAAAAATTTTAAACCTGCTTTGCCCTCATAGTAAATTCAATCAGCTATTGACATTTTCCCCCTTTCCTTTGCCTCTTTATCATGATATCAAACATTTTACACGGTGTACAACTTCACATTTTGATCTCTTAACAATTAGACGTGCCACCCCCACGCAGCCGGAGTCTCCACAGCGGTTCTTCCGAATCTGCCACCCGCGGTGCCCTGGGCGCGCGAACCGTCCGCGCATCAGCTCGCGCCCGGTGTGCAGAGCCTTACAAGGTGTGTTCCTGATTTAATGGGTTTAAAAACGGGACTTTATTTTGACGACTGGTTACGACCCACTAAAAACTAAAAGGAAATAAGGCGGGAATGTCAAAGAATGAGGAGGAGGCAAAGGAAAGAGAGGGTGCTTCAAATTGAAAGTCAAACTTTATTCTGTGAGGTGAGTCAGGAGAGCCTCCTGGGAGCCAGGGAAACCCGAAGTGCCTCCTGCCCTGGCAGGACGATCTTCTCTGGGGCTTTAGCACATTCCCACACAGGCTGTTCGTATCCCAACAACTCCTGGGAAGGGGGCGGGGTGGCCGGGGAGGGGCGGCGAAGCGCGACTGCACTGAATCGCCACAGTTGTAAATGTCCAACATTTTTTTTTTTAGGTATAAGGGTTAAATAAATGCTTAAGTTTTACTAATTTGCTTTACTGACCCCCAAATTACCGTGGGGAAGGTCACAGTGACCTGAGAAGGCAGACCACGTCCCTCTACCTCTTCCCTCCTGTGCTGCGCTGTATTCGGACTCCCCACGCTGAGCGGGGGTGTCAGGGCTCTACCCTGATTGTCTTGAAAAACGAAAAGTAAGTTTGCAGGCTTGCTTGTGCAACACTTCCAAGGCTAAGGGCACCCAATTCACTGTGACGACAAAAATGATAAATGGTGGTGGCCAGTGTTCAGATATGCAGTTTCTCAAACCAAGGTACAAACTAAATGTTACCCTTTCTCCCTCTCCAAAGAAGCAGAAACTTATACAAGCAACTTAGAAATCCCTGACAGTGACAATGCTAGTGGGGTGCATTAGTCAGAATTTTTTGTCTTAAATTCAGAGACTATCCAAAGCAATAATCTAAACTGAAGCTGGGTTCCAGCCTTTTTGAAATCTGAAATCCACAATACAAATAAGGGGAAATAAGCAGAACAAGAGTTTTCAAATGTGAAATCTATAACATGCTTAAGGGGAAATACACAAAACAACATTTGAAGCAAGGGTTCTGACACTTGATGGAACACGGGCAGGTGGTCAGGTGCTCAGAACTAGAAGTTTTCCGTTGTTAAAATGGGCTGAGATTATTTTCCCTCCCCCTTAGTTCATACATATTTCTCTAGATTTTTCATCTCCAAAATTCCTCTCCTATTTTTAGCCTCAGGTTACTTGCTCAGCAAAATGTAATTTTTATTCTCCAGGAAAAAAATTAAAAATTTCAAAATTCTACTCCAACCACTAATTAAAGAATTAAAACATCCAATTGCCTAAAAATGTTACAGCATCCTTTTTCCTCTCTGGATACTTTGTTTGCATTCACTTCTGAAGGTGTAAAATAGAGGTATAAAATGTCCCGTTGGTATGACCTGGTCATCAAGAGGTTACCTTCCCTAATCCCTTTGCATAAGTGAAGTTCCCAGACACTTGGCAGCAGAAGACATTGAGCCGGAAAGCAAAAATCCAACCTCTGAAAGAACATTTTGCCATTTGGACAGTAAATAAGATTCAGATTGAAAAAAAAAAGTGTCTTAAAATTACTCTTATGAATTAAATTTTAATACATTTAGGTTAAAGAAATTAAATCAATCATTATATGAAGATTGGACCAAATGGTAGACTGAACATAAATGTTTGATGCCCCTTTCAGACAAAATATATATGTGCACATACAAAAACAGTTGCATTTAGTTATCAGAGATGTACTTCTATATCTATATCTATGTATATATATCTCCACAGTGTTGGAAAACAAGGAGGGCCATTGTGATTCAGAAATTATGAAGAGTGCCTGAAGGACAGGCACAATGGGTAAGAAGGCACCACAGATGGGCAGGGGGTGGCTGCCAAGGAGGGAGTCACTGGGAAGGAGGCTTTGGGCTCTCCCTCCCTGCCATTGCCCACCCCCACTCTATTAGGGTAGGTTCTTGCACAGAGGGGTTTTGCCATGCCCTTGAGCTGGAAGCAGCCAGAAGAAATAGAATCCATCTCCTCGGACAGACACTTTTCCGTTTGGGCCTGGATTCTTAGTGAGGGACTTTTACTTCCCCTCATCCCTCACCCTAACATCCACCCTCTGAGATTCATAATCATAAACTCATCTGGATTAAGATTTAAATTTATACTGCTGTGCAATCCAGGAAGGTGCAAGCCAAAAATATAATTAAATCAAAAAATTGGTCCCAGGCTGGTTGTTATGCCCGAATCGTGGCGAGTCCCAAGAACCACCGGAGGACTCAAATAGCATATAAAAACAAAGAGCCTTTATTAAAACAGAACAAGCTCGAGCTTGGGCACCTAACCAGCCCGACGCAGCGGGACTTAGTTTGGGAGCCCCTGTGAATGTTACAACAGGATTTTTATGCATTCAAGAGAGGCAGTTAGGGGGTTTCCTCTCAGGCAGAACTGGGATTGGTTGACTTTTAACTTGTTCTAAGCTGATTGCATTGTTAAGGTAAGTTCTCTTTTTCTGTTCTTGTAATGTTCCTAGGGTTCTTTCCTGCCTGAGCCTGATTGGTTGAAGTGGAACATGGTTTTTCTTAGTTGCTGATTCTTGGTACAGTTATGGGGTAAGAGTATAGTCATGGGATAAGGGTACAGTCATGGGGTACGGGTACGGTCATGAGGTAAGAGTTCAGTCATGGGGTAAGAGTATTTTAACTTCTCTAAGATAGGGAGTCTCTTCGATCAATCTTAAATTTTGCTTGGTTGTCTCATGGTAATACCACAGGACATAAGCAAATGCAAAACCATACTAGTCAGGCAAGGCTTATACCCACAGACATAGTCCCTCTGAAGATAACTCACATCCAACAGACACAACATAGAACAGGATTAATACCAAGAGCTTCAGCCAACTCAATAATCAGATGGGGACTCCAGAACAATTTTTTAAAATTACAGCCATAAAAGAAAAATTCAATAAGAAAAAAGAATTCTGAAACAAAACCAGGAAGACTTGGGGATGGGAGATAAAGTTTTGAAATAAAAATTTTAGTTATAAATTAAAAACTCAATGGATGGTTTAAACAAATTAGAAAGAAAGGGTTTCAGAAGAAGAGGATGACAGAAACCAGGGAGAAGAAACATTCAAAGAATAATGGTTGTTTTCCTGAATTGTTGAAAGACATGAATCTTAAATTCAGGGAACAAAAGTTTATGCAGGGTGAAAATAAATCCACACAAATTAGAGTGAAATGCAGAATACCAATGACAAAGAAATGATATTCACAAAAGGAACAACTTTGAAAACTAGACAAAATGGACACTTTAGAAAATACATTACTAAAATTGATTGACAGTAATATTGAACACATGGAAATGTTTAAAATAAAATTCAGTGGCCCTTAGTACATTTGTGTTTTGTAATCACAAAAATTGTTTAGTCCTAAAACATTTTAATTACCCCCAAAAGAGAACCAGGTTCCTATTAAGCAGTTGCTTTACACCTACTCCCCAACTCCCAGCCTCTGGTAATCTCCAAACTACTTTTTGTCTCTGTGGATTCCTCTATTCTGGATATTTCATATAAATGGAATCATACAAGATGTAGTCTTTTGTGTCAGGCTTGTCACTTAGCATAATATTTTTGAGGTTCATCCATGTTGTAGCAATACTTAATTCCTTTTCATGGCTGAGCAATATTCAACTGTATGGGTATACCTCCCTTGTTTATCCATCCAATAGACACTTTGGTTGTTCCCACCTCTTCATTCTTATGAATAATGCTATATGAACATGGGTGTAAAAATATCTCTCTGAGTCCCTACTTTCAATTCTTGTGGGTATTCAATTCTTTTAAGTGGAATTGCTGGATCATACGGTAATTCTGTTTTTAACTTTTTTAGGAACTGCCATGCTCTCTTCCAGAGTGGATACATCATTTTACATTCCCATCAATAGTACACAAGTGCTCCAAAATTTCTCCACATCCTCAGACACTTGTTCTTGTTAAGTGACCCTAATGGATGTGAGGTGACATATCATTTGCCTAATCAGTGGTGTAGAAAGCATCTTTCATGTGTTTATTTCCCATGGACAAATGACTATTCAAATTTTTTTCCCATTTTGGAATTAGGTTTTTGTTGTTGAATTTTAAGACTTCTCTATATATTCTAAATATTCACCCCTTATCAGATAATTTACAAATACTTTCGTCCACTCTGTGGATTGCCTATTTTAAAAATTTTTTATTAAGATATGATTGATATATACTCTTATGAAGGTTTCACATGAAAAAACAATGTGGTTACTACATTTACCCATATTATCAAGTCCCTACCCATACCCCAATGCAGTCACTCTCCATCAGTGCAGCAAGTTTGCAGACATTCACTATGTCCCTTCTCTGTGATACAGTGTTCTCCCCATGATCCCCCACACCATATGTACTAAACACAATAACCCTCAGTCCCCTTCTCCCTCCCTACCCACTCTCCCACACCCCTCTCCTTTGGTAACCACTAGTTCATTCTTGGAGTCTCTGAGTCTGCTGCCATTTTGTTCCTTCACTTTTGCCTCATTGTTATACTCCACAAATGAGGGAAATCATTTGGCATTTGTCTTTCTCCACCTGGCTTATTTCACTGAGCATAATATCCTCCAGCTCCACCCATGTTGTTCCAAATGGTAGGATTTGTTTCTTGTGGCTGAATAGTATTCCATTGTATATATGTACCACATCTCCTTTATCCATTCATCTACTGATGGACACAGGTTGCTTCCATATCTTGGCTATTGTAAAAAGTGCTGCGATAAACATAGGGGTACATATGTCTTTTTGAATCTGAGAAGTTGTATTCTTTGGGTAAATTCCAAGGAGTGGGATTCCCGGGTCAAATGGTATTTCTATTTTTAGTTTTTTGAGGAACCTCCATATTGCTTTCCACAATGGTTGAACTAGCTTACATTCCCACCAGCAGTGTAGGAGGGTTCCCCTTCTCTGCATCCTCGCCAGCATTTGTTGTTCTTAGTCTTTTTGATGCTGGCCATCCTTAATGGTGTGAAGTGATATCTCATTGTGGTTTTAATTCTCATTTCAATGATGATTAGTGATGTGGAGCATCTTTTCATGTGTCTGTTGGCCATCTGAATTTCCTCTTTGGAGAACCATCTCTTCATATCCTCTGCCCATTTGTTAATCAGGTTATTTGCTCTTTGGGTGCCGAGGTGTGTAAGTTCTTTATATATTTTGGATGTCAACCCCTTGTCGGATATGTCATTTACAAATATATTCTCCCATACTGTAGGATGCCTTTTTGTTCTGTTGATGATGTCCTTTGCCATACAAAAACTTTTTAGTTTGATGTAGTCCCATGCGTTCATTTTTGCTTTTGTTTCCCTTTCTCAAGGAGATGGGCTCAGGAAGAAGTTGCTCATGCTTATATTCAGGAGATGTTTGCCTATGTTGTCTTCTAAGAGTTTTATGGTTTCATGACTTACATTCAAGTCTTTAATACATTTCAAATTTACTTTTGTGTATGGGGCTAAACAATAATCCAGTTTCATTCTCTTGCATGTACCTGTCCAGTTTTGCCAACACCAGTTGTTGAAGAGGCTGTCATTTCCCCATTGTATGTTGATGGCTCCTTTATCATATATTAATTGACCATATATGGTTGGGTTTCTATCAGGGCTCTCTAGTCTGTTCCATTGGTCTATGGGTCTGTTCTTCTGCCAGTACGAAATTGTCTTGATTACTGTGGCTTTGTAGTAGAGCTTGAAATTGGGGAGCATAATTCCCACTGCTTTATTCTTCCTTCTCAGGATTGCTTTGGCTATTCAGGGTCTTTGGTGGTTCCATATGAATTTTAGAAAGATTTTCTCTAGTTCATTAAAGAATGCTGTTGGTATTTTGATAGGAATTGCGTTGAATCTATAGATTGCTTTAGGCAGGATGGCCATCTTGACAATATTAATTCTTCCTATCCATGAGCATGGGATGTGTTTCCATTTATAAGTATCTTCTTTAATTTCTCTCATGAGTGTCATGAGGTTTTCAGAGTATAGGTCTTTCACTTCCTTGGTTAGGTTTATTCCTAGGTATTTTATTCTTTCTGATGCAATTGTGAATGGAATTGTTTTCCTGATTTCTCTCTCTGCTAGTTCATTGTTAGTGTATAGGAATGCCACAGATTTCTGTGTATTAATTTTGTATCCTGCAACTTTGCTGAATTCAGATATTAGATCCAGTAGTTTTGGAGTGGATTCTTTTGGGTTTTTTATGTAGAGTATCATGTCATCTGCAAACAGGGACAGTTTAACTTCTTCCTTGCCAATCTGGATGCCTTTTCTTTCTTTGTGTTGTCTGATTCCCGTGGCTAGGATCTCCAGAACTATGTTGAATAGAACTGGGGAGAGTGGGCATCCTTGTCTTGTTCCTGATCTTAAAGGAAAAGCTTTCAGCTTCTCGCTGTTAAGTGTAATGTTGGCTGTGGGTTTGTCATATATGGCCTTTATTATGTTGAGGTACTTGCGCTCTATACCCATTTTGTTGAGAGTTTTTATCATGAATGGATGTTGAATTTTGTCAAATGCTTTTTCAGCATCTATGGAGATGATCATGTGGTTTTTGTCCTTCTTTTTATTGATGTGGTGGATGATGTTGATGGATTTTCGAATGTTGTACCATCCTTGCATCCCTGGTATAAATCTCACTTGTTCATGAAGGATGATCTTGTTGATGTATTTTGAATTCGGTTTGCTACTATTTTGTTGAGTATTTTTGCATCTACATTCATCAGGGATATTGGTCTGTAATTTTCTTTTTTTGTGGTGTCTTTGCCTGGTTTTGGGATTAGAGTGATGCTGGCCTCATAGAATGAGTTTGGAAGTATTCCCTCCTCTTCTATTTTTTGGAAAACTTAAAGGATAATGGGTATTAGGTCTTCACTAAGTGTTTGATAAAATTCAGTGGTGAAGCCATCTGGTACAGGTGTTTTTTTCTTAGGTAGTTTTTGATTACCAGTTCAATTTCATTGCTAGTAATTGGTCTATTCAGATTTTCTGTTACTTTCTGGGTCAGCCTTGGAAGTTTCTATTTTTCTAGAAATTTGTCCATTTCTTCTAGGTTATCCAGTTTGTTAGCATGTAATTGTTCATAGCATTCTCTAATAATTCTTTGTATTTCTGTGGTGTCCATAGTGATTTTTCCTTTCCCATTTTTTATTCTGATTATGTGTGTAGATTCTCTTTTCTTCTTGGTAAGTCTGGCTAGGGGTTTATCTATTTTGTTTACTTTATTGAGGAACCAGCTTCTGCTTTCATTGATTCTTTCTATTGTTTTATTCTTCTCAATTTTATTTATTTCTGCTCTAATCTTTATTATGTTCTGCCTTCTACTGACTTTGGGCCTCATTTGTTGTTCTTTCTCTAGTTTCATTAATTGTGAGTTCAGACTGCTCATATGGGATTGTTCTTTCCTGAGGTAGGCCTGTATTGCAATATACTTTCCTCTTAGCACAGCCTTGGCTGTGTCCCACAGATTTTTGCGGTGTTGAATTATTGTTGTCATTTGTCTCCATATATTGCTTGATCTCTGTTTTTATTTGGTCATTGATCCATTGGTTATTTAGGAGCATGTTGTGAAGACTCCATGTGTTTGTGGGATTTTTCATTTTCTTTGTGTAATTTATTTCTAGTTTCATAGCTTTGTGATCTGAGAAACTGGTTGGTACAATTTCAATATTTCTGAATTTACTGATGCTCTTTTTGTGGCTTAGTATATGATCTATTCTTGAAAATGTTCCATGTGCACTTGAGAAGAATGTATATTCTGTTGCTTTGGGGTGTAGAGTTCTGTAGATGTTTGTTAGGTCCATCTGTTCTATTGTGTTGTTCAGTGCCTCTGTCTCTGTACTTATCTTCTGTCTGGTTGATCTGTCCTTCAGAGTGAGTATAGTGTTGAAGTCTCCTAGAATGAATGCACTGCATTCTATTTCCCCTTTTAATTCTGTTAGTATTTGTTTCACATATGTGGGTGGCCCTGTGTTGGAAGCATAGATATATATATAATGGTTATACCTTCTTGTTGAATTGACCCCTTTATCATTATGTAATGTCCTTCCTTGTCTCTTGTTACTTTCTGTGTTCTGAAATCTATTTTGTCTGATACAAGTACTGCAACTCCTGATTTTTCCTCTCTATTAGTTGCATAAAATATCTTTTTCCATCCCTTCACTTTTAGTCTGTGTATGTCTTTGGGTTTAAAGTGAGTCTCTTGCAGGCAGCATGTAGATGGGTCTTGTTTTTTTTATCCTTTCAGTAACTTTATGTCTTTTGATTGGTGCATTCAGTCCATTTACATTTAGGGTGAGTATCGATAGGTATGTACTTATTGCCATTGCAGGCTTTAGATTCATGGTTACCAAAGGTTCAATGTTAATTTCCTTACTATCTAAGAGTCTAACTTAACTCACTTAAGCTGCTGTTACAAACACAATCTAAAGGTTTTTTCTTTTTCTCCTCCTTTTTCTTCCTCCTTCATTCTTTATATATTAGGTATCATATTCTGTATTTTTTGTCTATCCCTTGATTGACTTTGGGGATAGTTAATTTAATTTTTCTTTTGTTTAGTAATTAGCTGTTCTACTTTCTTTACTGTGTTTTTATTTCCTCTGGCGACAGCTATTAAACCTTACGAACACTTCCATCTATAGCAGTCCCTCCAAAATAGACTGCAGAGATGGTTTGTGGGAGGTAAATTCTCTCAGCTTTTGCTTATCTGGAAATTGTTTAATCCCTCTTTCAAATTTAAATGATAATCTTGCTGGATAAAGTAATCTTGGTTCCAGGCCGTTCTGCTTCATTGCATTAAACACATCATGCCACTCCCTTCTGGCCTGTAAGGTTTCTGCTGAGAAGTCTGATGTTAGCCTTATGGGCTTTCCTTTGTATGTGATCTTATTTCTGTCTCTGGCTGTTTTAATAGTCTGCCCTTATCCTTGATCTTTGCCAATTTTATTACTATATGTTTGGTGTTGTCTTCCTTGGGTCCCTTGTGTTGGGAGATCTGTGGATCTCCATGGCCTGAGAGACTATCTCCTTCCCCAGATTGGGGAAGTTTTCAGGATCTACCTCCTCAAAGACACTTACTATCCCTTTCTCTTTCTCTTCTTCTTCTGGTATCCCTATAATGTGGATATTGTTCCGTTTGGATTGGTCACACAGTTCTCTCAATATTCTTTCATTCTTTGAGATCCATTTTTCTCTCTGTGCCTCAGCTTCTTTGTATTCCTCTTCTCTAGTTTCCATTTTATTTATCATCTACTCCACTGTATCCAACCTGCTTTTAATACCCTCCATCATGCTCTTCAGCAATTGGATCTCTGGCCTGAATTCATTCCTGAGGTCTTGGATATCTTTCTGTACCTTCATTAGCATGTTGATGATTTTTATTTTGAACTCCCTTTCAGGAAGAGTCATAAGGTCCATATCATTTAAATCTTTCTCTGGAGTTTTATTAATTTTACTTTGGGCCAGGTTCCTTTGGCGTTTCATATTTGTATATGGTCCCCTCTAGTGTCCATAAGCTCTACTCTGGAGCTGCTCAGCCCCTGAAGCAATGTTGAGGGTCGCAGGGGAGCGTTATTGGTGCCTGGTGGAAAGAAAGAGCTGTTCCCTCCTTCCCGGCTGCTGTGCCTGTTTCCACTGCCTTAACCAGTGGGCCAAGCATACAGGTATAAACTTTTGTCCCAGAGCAGCTAGATATGGATCCCTGCTTTCCACAAGCAGCTGGAATCTCTGTCTCTCCAGGAATTCTGCCTGTATTAGCTTTCCAACCCGGTAATCATGTGAGTATCATGAAAGCACCATGAAATGTAGGTTTGAGGTCCCAGAGCATATCTCCAGAGCTAGGTATTCAGCAGTCCCTGGCCTCCACTCCATCCCTGCTCTGTTTCTCTTCCTCCTGCCAGTGAGCTGGGGTGGGGGAAGGGCTTGGGTCCTGCCTGGCCACAGCTTTGGTACATTACCTGTTCCATGAGGTCTGCCCTTTTCTCCAGATGTATGCAGTCTGGTGCCGTCCTCTTTCCTGTTGCTCTCTCAGTATTAGTTGCACCAACTATATTTTCTAATTGTATACAGTTTTAGGAGGAAGCCTCTGTCTCTCCTCTCAAGCTGCCATCTTTTGTGTGGACTGCCTTTTTATTCTGCTGGTAGTGTCTTTGATGCACAGATTTTTTAAACTTTCATGGAGTACAATTTGTCTATTTTTTGTTACCTATGCCTTTGATGTCATATCCCAGAAATCATGGCCAAATCCAGTGTCATCAAACTTTTGTTCTGTGTTTTCTTCTATGAGTTTTATTGTTTTGGGTCATATTTCTATTCTTTTACATTTATTGAGGTTTGTTTTATGGCCTAGCATATGTATCTCTCCTGAAATGTGTTCAATATGCACTTGAGAAGATGTACATGTTCAGTGTTCTGTAGATATCTGTTAGGTCTGTTTGGATTATAGTGGTGGTCAAGTCTTCTGTTTCATTGTTGATCTTCTATTGATTCTCTATTATTGAAAACGGGGTATTGACAAAATCAAATATTGGAGATTAAAGATTGCAGTGTGAGAGGTGAGACAGAAACCTCCTCCTAAAACCATATATAATATGAAAATATAATTAATACAACTAATCTTGAAAGAGCAACAGGAAAGAAGGCTGCACCAGACTGCATACACATGGAAAAAAGAAGAGCTCTCACAGAACAGGGTAACATACCAAAGCCATGACCTGGTGGGACCCAAGCCCTTCTGCCACCTCAGCTCACCGGCAGGAGGAAAAGAAATGGAGCAGGGAGGGAGTGGAGACCTGGGACTGCTGAGCACCTAGCCCTGGAGATCTGCTCTGGGAGCATGAAGCTATATTGCATGGTGCTCTGGTCATTAGTGGGGTTGGAAAGCTAAGACAGGGGGAATAACTGGAGTGACTGAGATCCAGCCACTTGTGGAAAACAGGGATACATATATGGCTGCTGTGGGTGGTCAGTCTGACAGAATTCCTAACAATGGGAGGGCTGCTGAAGGGGCAAGAATTGCACAGAGCTTACTACACAGGAGAAAGGACAGGTAGAAAAAATTGTCCAGCTGCACTTCCTACAGCAGGTAGGGAACTTTCAGAATCTTCAGACACTCCATCACCCTGGATAGCTATGCAGCTCCAAGGCCCCACCATGATACGCAGCCTGCTATGCCTTCCTCCCAGCCAACCCACACCTGGCTCACAAACTGGCAACCCCTGCCCTGGCGTCAAGGCAGCCAGAGGGAAGCCCCACTTACAGAAGCTACAAATGCAAAGCATAGAGACTTACACCTGTGTGTTCAGCACACTGGTTCTGGCAGTGGAGACAGGCATAGCAGCCGGGTAACAGGAAACAGCTCTTTCCTTCCTGCAGGCACCAGTGCTGCTCCCCTGAAACCCCCAACATTACTCCAGGGGCTGAGCAGCTCCAGAGAGTAGAGCTTCTGCGCTCTAGAGGGCACCACATACAAATACAAAACATCAAAGGAAACTGGTTCAAAGCAAAATAACACAAACACCAGAAAAAGGATCAAGTGAGACTGAACTAATCAATCTTTCTGAAAGAGATTTCAAAATAAAAACCATAAACAAGCTCCTGGAGGTACAGAAAAAGATTCAAGAACTCAGGAACGAATTTAGGACAGAGATCCAATAATTAAGGAACACAATGGAGGGTTTCAAAAGCAGATTAGATATGGTGGAGGAGATGATAAATGAAATATGAATTAGAGAAGAGGAATACAAAGAAGCTGAGGCACAGGGAGAAAAAAGGATCTCTAACAATGAAAGAATATTGAGAGAACTATGTGAACAATATTCATACTATATGGGTACCAAAAGAAGAAGAGAGAGAAAAAGGGATAGAAAGTGTATTTGAGGAAATAATTGCTGAAAACTTTCCTAAACTTGGGAATGAAATAGTCTCTAAGGCCATGGAAGTGCATAGATCTCCAAACACAAGGGAGCCAAGAAAGACAAAACCAAGACATATAATAATTAAAATGGCAATGTTCCAAGACAAGGACAGTATATTAAAAGGAGCCTGAGAGACAAAAAAGGTCATATACAAAGGAAAACCCATCAGGCTATCATCAGACTTCTCAGCAGAAACCTTAGAGGTCAGAAGGGAGTGGCATGATATATTTAATGCAATAGAGCAGGAGGGCCTCGAAACAAGAATACTCTACCTGGCAAGGTTATCATTTAAATTTGAAGGAGGGATTAAACAATTTCCAGATAATCAAAAGTGGAGAGAATTTACCTTCCACAAAGCATCTCTAGAGTGTATTTTGGAAGGACAGCCTACCCCCAATGAAGGGTCTACTGTCTAGACTCTTAGACAGTAAGGAAGTTACCCTTGAACCTTTCATAAACACAAATCTAAAGCCTGCAATGGCAATAAGTACATACCTATCAATAATCACCCTAAATGTAAATGGTCTGAATGCACCAATCAAAAGACACAGAGTAACTGAATGGATTAAAAACAAGACCCAACTATATGCTGCCTACAATACACTCAATTCAAATGTAAAGACATACACAGACTAAAAGTGAAGGAATGGAAAAAGATATTTCATGCAACTAATAGGGAGAAAAATGCAGGAGTCTCAGTACTTGTATCAGACAAAGTAGACTTCAAAACAAACAAAGTCACAAGAGACAAAGAAGGACATTACATAATGATAAAGGACTCAATCCAACAAGAGGATATAAACATTACAACTATCTATGCACCCTACACAGGAGCACCTACATATGTGAAACAAATACTAACAGAATTAAAAGGGGAAATAGAATGCAATGCATTCATTCTAGGAGACTTCAACACTTCACTCACTACAAAGGATGATCAGTCAGAGAGAAAATAAGTAAAGAGACAGAGGCATTGAACAACACATTAGAACAGATGGACCTAACAGACATATACAGAACTCTACACTCAAAAGTAGCTGGATACACATTCTTCTCAAGTGCACATGGAACATTTTCAAGAATAGTTCATAGACTATGCCACAAAAAGAGCCTCAGTAAATTAAAAAAGACTGAAATTGTACCAACCAGTTTTACAGACCACAAAAGTGTGAAACTAGAAATAAATTAGGCAAAGAAAATGAAGAATCCACAAACACATGGAGGCTTAACAACATGCTCCTAAATAACCAATGGATCAATGACCAAATAAAAACAGGGATCAAGCAATATATGGAGACAAATGACAACAATAATTCAACACCACAAAATCTGTGGGATGCAGCGAAGGCCATGCTAAAAGGGAAGTATATTGCAATACAGGCCTACCTCTGGAAGGAAGAACAATCCCATATGAACAGTCTAAACTCACAATTCACAAAACTAGAAAAAAAAAAGAGTACTGAAGTCCATAGAAGGAGGGACATATTAAAGATTAGAGCAGAAATAAAATTGAGAAGAATAAAACAATGGAAAGAATCAATGAAAGCAGGAGCTGGTTCCTCAATAAATTAAATAAAATAGATAAACCCTTAGCAGAATTATCAAGAAGAAAAGAGAGTCTACACACATAATCAGAATAAAAAATGGGAAAGGAAAAATCACTACAGACACCACAGAAATACAATTATTAGAGAATGCTATGAAAAATTATATGCTAACAAACTGGATAACGTAGAAGAAATAGACAAGTTTCTAGAAAAATAGAAACTTCCAAGGCTGACCCAGAAAGCAACAGAAAATCTGAATAGACCAATTACTAGCAATGAAATTGAACTGGTAATCAAAAAACTACCTAAGAAAAAAACACCTGTACCAGATGGCTTCACCGCTGAATTTTATCAAACATTTAGTGAAGACCTAATACCCATTCTCCTTTAAGTTTTCCAAAAAGTAGAAGAGGAGGGAATACTTCCAAACTCATTCTACGAGGCCAGCATCACCCTAATACCAAAACCAGGCAAAGACACCACACAAAAAAAGAAAATTACAGACCAATATCCCTGACAAACATAGACGCAAAAATATTCAACAAAATATTAGCAAACTGGATTCAAAAATAAATCAAAAAGATCATCTGTCGTGATCAAGTGGGATTTATTTCAGGGATGGAAGGATGTACCATATTAGAAAATCCATCAACATCATCCACCACATCAACAAAAAGGACAAAAACCACATGATCATCTCCATAGATGCTCAAAAAGCATTTGACAAAATTCAACCTCTATTCATAATAAAAACTCTCAACAAAATGGGTATAGAGGGCAAGTACCTCAACATAATAAAGGCCATATATGACAAACCCACAGCCAACATCATACTTAACAGCGAGAAGCTGAAAGCCTTTCCTTTAATATGGGGAACAAGACAAGGATGCCCACTCTCTCCACTTTTCTTCAACATAGTTCTGGAGGTCCTCACCATGGCAATCAGAGAACACAAAGAAAAGAAATAAAAGGCATCCAGATTTGTAAATAAGTTAAACTGTCACTGCAGATGACATGACATTGTACATTAAAAAAACCCTAAAGAATCCACTCCAAAACTACTAGATCTAATATCAGAATACAGCAAAGTTGCAGGATACAAAATTAATACACAGAAATCTGAGGCTTTCCTATACACTAACAATGAACTAATAGAAAGAGAAATCAGGAAAAAAATTTCATTCACAATTGCATCAAAAAGAATAAAATACCTAGGAATAAACCTAACCAAGCAAGTCAAAGACCTATACCCCAAAAACTACAAGACACCCTTAAGAGAAATTAAAGAGGGCATTAACAAATGGAAACTCATCCCATGCTCTTGGCTAGGAACAATTAATATTGTCAAAATGGCCATCCTGCCTAAAGCAATGTACAAATTCAATGCAATCCCTATCAAATTACCAACAGCATTCTTCAATGAACTGGAAAATTGTTCTAAAATTCATATGGAAATACCAAAGACCCCGAATAGACAAAGCAATCCTGAGAAGGAAGAATAAAGTGGAGGGGATCTTGCTCCCCAACTTCAAGCTCTACTACAAAGCCACAGTAATCAAGACAATTTGGTACTGGCATAAGAACAGAGCCACAGACCAGTGGAACAGAATAGAATCTGCAGACATTAACCCAAACATATATGGGCAATTAATATATGATAAAGGAGCCATGGACATACAATGGGGAAATGACAGCCTCTTCAACAGCTGCTGTTGGCAAAACTAGATAGCTACACGTAAGAGAATGAAACTGGATCATTGTCTAACCCCATACACAAAAGTAAATTCAAAATGGATCAAAGACCTGAATGTAAGTCATGAAACCATAAAACTCATAGAAAAAACATAGGCAAAAATCTCTTGGACATAAACATGAGTGACTTTTTCATGAACATATCTCCCTGGGCAAGGGAAACAAAAGCAAAAATGAACACATGGGATTACATCAAACTAAAAAGCTTCTGTACAGCAAAGGACACCATCAACAGAACAAAAAGGCATCCTACAGTATGGGAGAATATATTTGTAAATGACATATCCAAGAAGGGGTTAACATCCAAAATATATAAAGAACTTACACACCTCAACACCCAAAAAGCAAATAACCCGATTAAAAAGTGGGCACAGGATATGAACAGACAGTTCTCTAAAGAAGAGATTCAGGTGGCCAACAGGCACATGAAAAGATGCTCCAAATCACTAATTATCAGGGAAATGCAAATAAAAACCACAATAAGATATCACCTCACACCAGTTAGGATGGCCAGCATTGAAAAGACTAATAACAACAAATGCTGGCGAGGATGCGGAGAAAGGGGAACCCTTCTACACTGCTGATGGGAATGTAAGCTTGTTCAACCATTGTAGGAAGCAATAAGGAGGTTCCTCAAAAACTAAAAATAGAAATACCCTTTGACCCCAGAATTCCACTCCTAGGAATTTACCCTAAGAATGTAATTTCTCAGATTCAAAATGACATATGCACCCCTGTTTACTGCAGCACTATATACAATAGCCAAGATATGGAAGCAACCTAAATGTCCATCAGTAGATGAATGGATAAAGAAGAGGTGGTGCACATACACAATGGAATACTATTCAGTCATAAGAAAGAAACAAATCCTACCATTTGCAACAACATGGATGGAGCTGGAGGATATTATGCTCAGTGAAAATAAGCCAGGCAGAGAAAGACAAGTACCAAATGATTTCCCTCATTTTGGAGTATAACAATAAAGCAAAACTGAAGGATCAAAACAGCAGCAGACTCACAGACTCAAAGAAGAGACTAGCAGTTTCCAAAGCGGAGTGGTGAGGGAGGGTGCGTCGAGAGGGAGGGAGAAGAGGACTGAGGGGTATTATGATTAGCACATATGGTGTGGGGGGGATCATGGGGTAGACAGTGTAGCACAGAGAAGGCAAATAGTGACTCTGTGGCATCCTACTACACTGATGGGCAGTGACTACAATGGGGTATGGGGGGACACGATAATATGGGTGAATGTATTAACCACATTGTCTTCATTTGAAACCTTCATAAGAGTGTATATCAATAAAACCTTAATAAAAAATATAAATATAAAGGAAAATGGGGTATTGACATCTCCAAGTATTATTATTAGTTCCTTTATTTCTACTAGTTTTTGCTTCATGTCTTTTGGCACTCTGTTATTAGGTGCATGTCTATAATTGTTATATCTTCCCAATGGGTTGACCCTTTTATCATGAAATTTCCCTTTCTCTTAGTAACATTTTGAAATTTTGAAGTCTATTTTGTCTGGTATTAGTATAGCACTTGAGCTGTTTGCATGATGTACCTTTTTCCATCCATTTGCTTTCACTCTGTTTGTGTCTTTGAATCCAGTGTGACTCTTGTAAACAAGAGTTGGGCTGTTTTTTTTTAAATCCAATCTGATAAGCTGCCTTTTGATTGGATAATTATTTGTTATTACTGATAGTTGGGTTTATATCTGCTACTTTGTTTTCTATGTCTCATGTCTTTTCTAGTTCTTGTTCTCCTTTTGTTTTCCTTTGCATTGGATGAATATATTCTAATATAGTATTTTAATTTCATTAATGATTTTTTCACTTTTTTGAATCATTTTCTTAGTGATTGCTCTAGGGTTTACCATATACCTCTTAACTTACCAGAATCTATTATAGATTTATACTTAAGTTCCAATATTTATTGTACACAAGAATTGCCAAAAGCTCTATTGCTATTTCCTCATTATGGTTATACATACCTATTGCTACAAACCCAAAATTACATTGTTATAATTGTTTACTATCATCATTTTATCAGCACATTATAGCTTTGCTCCCACCTACCTCCTTTGTGCTGTTATTGGCAAGTATGTAATATATTAATTTCTGTATGTTACAGGCCCAATACAATATATTCATATTATTTTATACAGTTGACTATTGACTCAATATAGAGGAAAGTATGTATTTATACTTTTATAATGACAATTATTTTTACTAGAGCTCTTTGCTTACGTGGCTTTGCTTTACTATCTGAAGTCACTTGCTTCAGCCTAAGGAACTTCCTTTTATATATTTCTTGTGAGGCAGGTCTGCTAGCAACAAATTTTCTGTTTTTATCTAGGGAAGTGTTGATTTCACTTTCATTTTTGAATGATACCTTTGCTGGATATAGGTTTCTTGGTTGGTAGGTCTTTTTCTTTGAGCACTTTGTTATTCCTGCCTCTGGCCTCTATTGTTCCTTCTGAGAAGTTGTTAATAAATTCCTTTGTAAATGATGCATCATTTTTCACTTGCCACTTTCAAGATTAACTTCAGCATTTGACCATGATATGTCTGTGGGTCCCTTTGTGTTTATCCTACTGATGTCCACTGAGCTTCATGGGTATTTTCAGCCATTATTTCTTTGAATGATTTTTCCTTCTTTGTCTTCTTCTGGTACTCCCATTATGCATATATTGGTGTCCTTCATGGTATATCACATGTCACATGTCTGAGACTTAGTACATCTTTCTTCATTTTTCTGATCTTTAGATAGCAATAATATCTATCAATCTATCTGCAAGTCTGTTGAATCTTTCTTCTGTCACTTCATATCTACTGCTTTAACCCATCTAGTGAATTTTCCATGTTATACTTTTTAACTCCATGAATTTAGCCCCTTCAACTTGGGGCTGGAGGGAATGAGAAATGCTGGCATCATGCCCCTCACAGTGAGGTATTATATTGCTTGATTGGAAACTGAGGAAAGGACCCTCATTTTATTGGCTAAACCTACCTAGATTACTGCATCTGTCATCACACTGAGATGGGGAGAGACAGAAAGAATGGGTTCTGGCTAAAGAGTCACAAACCCCCACTGTTCCTATCAAGGTTTAGATTTTTTTTGACTGAGTGTCTCTTCGTTTGCAGTATGCCCTCAGGACTATTTCTGGAAATATGAAAAAACACTTCGGAATATTGTCCAGTTACAGTTTTTCAGGATAGCAAATCCACGGAGTCCCTCATATTGCCATTCTGGAAATGGAAGTCTTAGAATGTTGGAAAACTTAACTGTTTACTTTATAGCATTAAGAGATATTTAAAGGAGAAAAACCACACAACTAAATCAATAGATGCAGAAAAGATATTTAATAAAATTTAGCACTGGATTCGGGATTAAAGGATCATTTCCTTAACTTGATAAGGAGCACCTGCTAGAAAACAACAGCAATGGGGTATTGAATGTCAGAAATAAGTCAAGGATGTTAACCACTATCATTTACATTCATTATCATATTGGAAATACAGAAAGTAGTAAGTATTGGAAGAAATAAGTTGTCATTATGCACACCTTACATGATTGCTATGTACAGGACAATTTATAGAGCCATTAGACCTAATAGGAGTTCAGCAAGGCTGCTAGATATAAAACCAATATGCAAAAATCAATAGTATTTTTTTAAACTAGAAAACATAAATTTTTTTTAAAAAGCCATTTACTATAGCAACCAAAACTGTAGGATAATTAGGAATAAGTATAAGATGTGCATGACCTTATAAGTGAAAGATATAATGGAATTTTCTTTATAATATATAAATGGAGTGATGTCTTATTCATAGATGGGAAACTTAATATAATGAACCATATCTCCCCAAATAATCTGTAGTCATTACAATTTCAAAAACAAAATCAAATGTGGTAAGTTGATTCTAAAATTTATATGGAATAAAGGTCCAAGAACTAAGGTATTTTTGGAAAATGATAGGAATTACTCTACTATATATGACAGCCAATTGTAAAGCCACAATGACTAAAACAGCAAGTTACTAAAACTGGCAAAGTTCAACCAATTTAACAGAATACAGAGCCCAGAACCATTCCCATAATTACATGGAAATTGGATATAATGATAGAGGTGGCCTTACAAATCAGGAGAGAAAGGATGGACTTTATAAAAAAGTTGCTAGGGGAAATAACTATCCATGTGGAATCTGCATGAGAATTCATGAAAATGTAATCATTATTTTAGGTTAGGGAAATCGTTAAGTTAGGGAATAAAACATGGAAAGGCTGAATTTGACTATCTAAATTAAAAACTTCTGTATGATAAATAACATCATAAAGTAGATACACGGATGTTCGAATTCTCCCCATTTTTATGCTGAAGTATAAAAAGCCCCAACCAAAATTAAAAATCTGTAAAATATCTAGGAATAAGCATGAAATCTGTTGAGAACTTTATGAAGAAAGATATTAAATTTTTATCCAAGAACATAAAATACTTTAATTAATAACAGAGGGCTATTATGGTACTAATGGGAAAAGTTTTATTAACTGTAAATAAGTCCATTATCCTCAAACTCATGTACAAACTAATACAATCCCAACCAAATGAGCAACACAATTTTAATGAAACTTAAATTGATTTTAAGATTTACCTGTAACAGAAAATATAAAAAAAGACACTGAAGAGGGGGAAAAAGGACAGGGAACTTAGTATAATATCAAATGACAGTGAAGAGTATGATTGGTAGAATAGATCCATTGTCCAGAAATAGAGAACTTAGTATATGATGAACTTGGCATTTCAAACAGGGGCAGAACAGAATAGACTATTCAATAATACTTGGGACAACTGCTTTTTCATTTCTATTTGGGGAGAACCCTAAAAGATAAATAACTACTAGTAAAACAAGGCAAGTATGACATGAACGGGAAACATAAAATAGAGGTTCTACAAATAGCAAAAAAACATGGAAAAGTCTGTTTTTTTAAGTAATTAAGGAAATTTAAACAAGACATTTCAAACACAGATTGATTTTAAAAAGACAAAAACAGAACTCCCAAGACTGATTCTACCTACTGTTTGGCAAGCATGTGGAGAATAGGTTCTTTTAGGGAGTGTGAATTCAAGGAAGCAGTTTCACCATATCCATTAAAATAAAAAATCTACATAATTTTAGTCCAGCAATTCCATGAAGGTAGAATTACAATTACAGGGATGAAAAGATGTCTTGTATATAATGTTGAATGATAAGTTAGTTGCAAAATAAGATGCTATAATCCCATTTATGTAAATCACATCTATAAAACAAAACTAGCTGTCATAATAAAGAGACCCCAAAAGACAGTGGTTTAAACAAGTCAAGAATTTATTTTACTAACAGATGGAAGGAAAGCAGTTCAAGACTGGCAAGCTGATTTCCCTATCCTATACACATGGTTTCTGTGGCTCCCCTATAATTGCTTCAACTGCCACAGGCATCTCAACCAGCAAGAACAGGGAATGTCAATATGAGTGTGCATTCACTTCCTTATTTAAGGACTGGAAGTTCTATTCGCATCCCATTGCTTAGTCATGCGGCTACAATTAACTATAAGAGGTGCTGGGAAGCTTATAATAGCTGAGCAGCCATGTGTCCAGTAAAACTCAGTAATCTTCTCAATAAAGGAAGAAGGGAAATCTGGACAGTATAGCAGCAGCCTCTGCCATATGTATCTGTAAACACATGGAAAATAGCTTGGAAGAATATGCACCAAATCTATCTCTGGAACATGAGCAAGAGTGGTTGGGAGACAGAGTATTGCCTGAAATCTTTTAAACAGTAATAGTACATTCATGTATGAACTATGGAATTTCACAAAATTTTAAAATCCATTATTGCAGCTTGATACCGATATAACATTAAATACATTATCTATATTGTACAAAGCTTTCTGAAAAAGTTCTAAAACTTAGATTTTACCTTAATGAATAAGTTACTCTTTGTTGTTAAGACCACTATATTTAGAGCATCTTCCTCTAAAATCTTTCCAAAAACAGAGTAAAATGAACAAGCCAAAATTTTTAAAAAGCAGAAAATCCTTGTGGGCATCATGACTGATTATGACATCAACCATCTAAGGGGAGAGATTCCTGGCCCAGCTATCTGACAAAATCTCAGAACAGAAAAGTAAAACTCACATCCCCCAACCCAAGCTGCATGGTGCCCCAGTAGAGACTCTCTCTGACCCCCAAGTCCAAATCTCTTCCCCCTAGGTCTGGAAACAGCTGTTCCCTTTCAGGATGAGCAAGATGTAAAAAGACATGGCATGAGAGGAGGGCAAGCATAATCCAGAAAATCAAAGAGAGGAAAAACAGCAAGCCAGAGAAAACAAATACAAGAAACAAACAAATTACACTGTGACAGCTCTAGAAGAAATCTAAGGAATACAATGAACTTAAGAAAAGACTTCAGAGATGAGATGATAAAATAAGAAGGAAACAAGAAAAACAAGACTCAGAAAACAGAGGATCAAAACAACACAACCGCAGAACTATAAATACATAAACAATAGCCAGAAACAGAATGCAGCAGCTGAAAACTAAAACTCTTCAACAGGAGAGTCAGTATAAATACAAAGAAAAAGAGATATAAAAACAAATGGAAAGATGACCACACATAAGGAGAAGAGTGATGCCTAATATACAGTAATGAGCATCTTTAGGAAAGCAAATGATAAATTAAATAAAAAAGGTTCTAAGTTGCCTCCCAGCATGTAAGCAGAGAGAGGCTGGAATGGTGGTCACTATGGCTGGAGTCTGCAGTGATGTTTATGTGCATGTGTTTGTCTGTTGGTTGTTTTATTTGTACTTATTTTTGGTTCTGCTTGAGTTTTTTTTTCTTTTTAAGATAACACATTTCATTTTCCTAAAACCAACAGATAGTTATTGTAGGGGGTTTGAAAAAGATGCCTTTTGTTTAAAGTAAAGCCAATGTGAACTGAGTACACCACAACTTTCTGCAAATACATCTTATCATTTATCACTAAGCTATTTCATGCTTTACTAATAAAAATACCTGCCAGTTTAACAGTATCTTAAAAGGAAGATCATTTAAAGGCAGTTAATATGAGTCAAAGCATAACAAATCTGATTTTTTGGGTGGCAAATAATAAAGTTAAATTTAAAAGCTATGCATCAAAAATAATGCTGTTATCAGATATTGATTAACTTATTGAACAGGTCTGACTGAATATAAAACATGTTTTTGGCACCAATAAAAAGAATTCTTGAGGCTTCTGGTCTACAAACTTCTAAATGAGTAGTAATATGCTTTCTGACAGCCATCTTTTAGGTAAAGGAATAAATGTGTTTCAAGGATTAACTTTTAGGTCCCTCATTTTATAACATAATTCACAGAACCAAGAAAAAAAAAATCAACCCAAGCATTTTTAAAACTTATAAGTTTCAGAAAACAATTTCTTCTCTTTTAAAGTTTCAATTATGAGGTAGAGATCAAAGTAAACATCAAATGCAGCCATCTTTTGTTGACAAACATGATTATTAATCATAGGATTGATAATCAGAAATTTCCACTAGAAAAAAGTCAGTCAAAAGTGTAGAAAGTAATACTGATCAGCAGTATTCTGGCTTGAGTTTCCAAATTCCTTCACCATTAGAAGTTCTATGAAAAGTGCACAGATTTCTCAATAGTTCTCGGAAGACACAAGACTGTGAAGTTGATAACTTGGATTCGAACTCCTGCAGTATCTCCTGAGTGCTGGCCTGCCCATCAACATGGGCCTGAAAAGCAATAAAGTTTCTCATTTCTACCAGTAGGTCGTCATGTTCTGTGGCGGAAGGCAGTGGAGCAGAGGCCTCCTGAAGGTGCACATTTTCACCTTCTAACTGCTCTGGCAAAATCAGGTGGTTTCTAGCCCTCATTTTAGCCAACAGTGAGGATGAAGGGAGGACCCCAGATGAAGACTCTGCATCTTCTACTTTTCCACTAAAATGCTTAGAAACGTTGTCATTTCCATCCTTTGTCATGATGCCATTCTGGAGAAAGAAGATCTATTTAACTTACAGTTTATGTTCCCACTTATTTCCCCAAAGGCTCTGAGGGGCCATAAAATAACACATGCACCCAGGGCAGGAAGAGGACAGGGAAAGGACAAGATGCTGTCTAACACAGAGGGAGAGGAGTCAGGTGTTGAAATCCACCCGCTGTTAAAGAACATTTCCTATAAAAACAAAAAACCCCAAACTACACTACTCGCCTGCTCACCATTCTGAGGTGAGAATGGGCGGAGGGCAGAGGGATGGGGACAGGCTTCTAGGAGCTCCAGCCAGCACGGGTTCTGCGGGCCTTTCCTGTCCTTCCTCCCAAATCTACCCTGATCTAGGCACTGTGCAATAAGGAACAACATCATAGCTGTACTTCTTTTTCTTAATTTTAAATCTTATTAGTCTTTCCCACTTTATACATCATGTGAGTTTCCTTGAAACAACACAAATCTGTTTTTCACATTCTTACTGATAAAATAACGAGGGAAGTCAAGAAAGGTTCTCTCTTCCTCAATGTGTTGCATTCTAACTAAAATAGGAGTCTGGACCTAGGAGTTTTCAAATTTTATCAGTGACATAACCCTTAACCATAAAAAAAAAAAAAAACAGAGCAAGTGCTGAATGAGAGTCTGGATGAGTACTTGCTCTCAGTGAAGCACGCCCAGCACGCAGGGAGAGACAAAACGGGGCGGGGGTGAGGGGCTCGGGGGGAGTGGCATGCAGGGAGTTACAGGCCGGGTCGGGGGGGAGACGGATGTGATGATGTACAGCTAGTAAACTGCCAGCAAGTCAAGGTGGTTTTGGAGACCTTCATGCTAGAGGCTGGTGGTCTGTGGAGGTGGCACCTCATCTCTGGAAAGGGTAGGCTGTATGGGCAGTAACTACACATCACCTATCCCTGTATTAACTTCCTGGGGGTAAACATACTCTGCTATTGGTCTTGGGTTAAAGACTTTGTCTTTTACAGGGAAAGCTAGCCAATTTAGATTTAAATGAAAGTGGTTCATAAATCAGAGCATGTAATATAAATATTACGTGTCATTAAGCAAGGATTTTCTTCCATCGAGTTAAATTTTCACAGCAGTCCAACCCAGTTGAGTCCCACACAACAAGCACAAGGTTACAATATTACCTGGCATTTCTCCTTTGGAGAAGCAGAAGGATGCCGCACAGGGAAGCGGGAATTCCTTTTCTGACCAAATCTACTCCTAAATAAGGAAGAGAATCACAGTAAATTCAACATTTGCTTTTGTGACTTAGAGACTAAAACACCCTTTCAATGACTAAATCTTCCTGGAAAAATGGTCTTCAGCAGGGTTATTCTTTCATGACCACGTGCTTTATTCTACCCCCTTCAATCCCTTTGCTTTACTCTCCTGGGAAGTAACTGCTGCATCTGGAGTGAGAACTGCTCAAAATCCTCATTCAACATATGATGGAAACTGCCCTTAAATGCTAGGTAGGAAAATTATTCTATAGGAGCATATTAACTAGCACAGTAATTATGGACTATTGAAAACTGGCTAATCATCTTATTAAAATTACACGGTCATTCTGTATCCCTATGATTTTTAGTGACATCATCTCTTAAACAAAACAGATCACTTCTGCCCGTGAAAAATCAGCTTTGGAAAGTAGGCAACGAAAGTGAGGGAGAAAGGAAGATTATAAGTGTACTTCCCCAAATCACACAAATCTGCTGACCAATCTGAGCCTGAGAGATTTCCTACAACTGCAGATCAACAGGAGTATGCATCCACGCCTGCCCTGACTTGACTTCCAGCATGGAGGGTTTGGCCTCCATACCAGCATGGTAGCGCCGGTCGCAAGTTCTTACTTTATTCCTGTTGGTGCACCAGAAATCCCTCTGCGGCCAGTCCAGGTGGGAACACCAGACACTGCTCCCAGACACTGCTGACGAGACAGTCTCAGTGCTTTCAGGGCATCCTGGGCCACTCGGCTGGCTTCTGCCTCCACCAGGACATAATCTGGACTGGCTCCATCTATGATGGCATCATGTTTCATGACACTGTGCACACCAACTAGCAACCACAAAGGAAACAGTGAACATGTTACTTCAGTTTGTACACCATCGTATATTTCTTCTGTATAGTCTAGTGTGTTGCGGGTGGAGGAAAAATGATGAACGTTTTTAGCTGCTATTTACTGAGTGACTACCATGACCCAGGAGCTTTGCAAATGCTGTTGCCATTCACCTTCATCACAACTGTTTATAAGGTAGGGACTATTAACTATCCCTGTTTTATAATAATTGAAGCATAAGGCTTTAATCAGCACAACTACAACATATCTGCCATCTGGAAAATTCTAAAACTTCTATTAATAAATTCTTTACTGAAGTGAAAATATAAAAATAAAAACCAGAATTATAGAATTTCTAAAAAGCAATGATCAGGAAAATACTACATATCATAATTTAAAGCAGTTATTAGTAGAAAAATTCACAACCTTAAATACTTGTACCAATAAAAATGAAAGAATAAAAAGGAACTAAATTTTCAGGTCAGTTTTATAAAAGCCAAAAAAACTCACCAAAACACAACAGAAATAAAAGCACAAGGAAGAAAGAAATAAAGATAAAAGCAAAAATTAATGAGGTACAGAACAACCATGGATCTAGTTAGTAAATAAAAATCCTGGTTTATTAAAAAAAAAAAAATTAAAATAGGCAAACCACTAGCTTAACTTGATTAGAAAAAATATACAAAATTAGAAAAGTCAAGGAAGAAAATTATCTTGAAGCAGGAGCAAATTAAAAACAAAATTATTACAAGAGTATTTTCTATGCCTCTATACAAATAAACCTGAAAACTAGATGAAAAAGGTAATTTCTGAAGACAACTGACCAGTAATTATAGAGAAAATAGTGAAAGTTACCAATAAACTACCTTACAAAAAAGCATCAGGCCCAGACGGTTTCTTTCTGAAATGTCATCCATAGACCTGCCTTTATTGAAGAGAGAACCACAAACTATGACCTTCGGTGAGTCCAGGTCCTCACACTGTGAGCCAGGGACTGCCAAGGCCTGAACAGGGCGATGCTCCCAGGGATGACCAAGCTGTGCAGGGCTGCCTGTCCTGCAGGTCCTGGGCAACTGTTAAGACTACTTTCCTAATTTTTCTCCCTCGACCTTAGCTATCGGCTTTCCTACTTCTAGAGTGCCTGCCTCTGGCCATGCCCCTGCTGTTCTCCCCCATGGCCTGTTACTTTACTGCCCGGGGGCTGGAAAACCAGATAAATATAGCAGATAGAGAAACTTCCTATTAATGTTCAGGTAGTACGAATCTATTTAAAGCATTGCACCCCTCTTGTATGTGGCTATGAGTCACACATGATTATCCTCTGAAAGTTTCAAATTCTTTCTTGTCTTCAGAAAAGAGAGGCAAATCTGATTTTCAAAATGTCAACACATTTCAAATATGAATTTTAGAAGAAATAATAATTCCAGTTGAGAACCCACTCTGCACTCTCAGTGAAGCTGCTACTACTAGAAACAGCCTACTCGTTTTCTGTTTCTGGCACACCCGTGGCAATTCAAAAAGATTACCTGATTTTTTGAAAAGCTTCTGTAGAACATAGTCATCATTGCTCTGTTCGTTGGTCTCACTCTCGTTCTCATTGTCCTGCTTCTGGTACCGCCTTTTCTTCACCAGGTGTGGAATTCGAGCTCCCTCAAATTTGGCATCCCTGCAATGCTTAGAGTTCTTAGGCTTTTTCTTTGGCCTCACATGTTTCTCCAGTGTCTCCTCTTCTGCCACAGTGTGTTTTGTTTTTGACTTGTGTTTATAAAAATTATTTTCCATTTGTTTCTTCTCCCAAAGAGGTTCTGTTTGGATCTGGCAGCTTTCTCTTTCATGAGAAAGACCTTGCTTTTCATCGATGCTTTCCTCACCAGATGTCCTGTATATTTTGCTGACTCTTAGAGCATTTGAATAGTCCCCATTTCCACTAATCACTGATGACTCCTCTAGGCTAGACACTGCATTTGTCTCTTCTCCAAGTCTATCACTGCTATTACTAGGTGTTGGAGGAACATCTTTCAAAGGATCACCTTGATTAGAAGTTACTGCATTTACTTTGGCTCCTATAGCTGTAGATTTCTCTTCAGATGATGTGGCATCATTTGCAGGTGCGTTAGAATTGGGGAGCTCTTTGCATATTGGAATGTTATGGTCTGTTCCAAAGGCGAGTTGAAGTTTTTTTTTTAAATGGCATTTGGTTGTCTGAACATCTGAGCCAGTTCCTGTAAAAGGCGGAAACACACTATAGTTACACTGCATGCTTAAGTAACTTACTGTTCTAAGTCAAACCACCTTAGTATACCTGCAAAAATAGCACTAGTTTCCGTGCCCTGGCATGCCTCAGGGCTCGTCAGCGTAAACAGCTCGTAAAGATCATTGGGCTTGAAAAATCGCCTTTGCTTTGGATCTTTCAGCACTCTATTTGTCAAAAACTGCTTGAAGATTTGTCTAAAAAGATAAAAATTAAACTGGCATGAAACAATGTTTAGCTGTTACCTCAAAACTGTAATCACAAAGAATACAAGAGACACATGACTAGAGCTGTACGAATGTCTGAATAATCCCCCAAACCCAAAACTTTAGCTTTGGAAAGTTAGAATTCAGGAAGTGCATTAAACATTAGGTGGTCTCCCATGTTTTACAGAATTTAACTTAGAAATAATACCTTATTCTTATTTACACCCAGTGAATTTTTACAACCTCCAAGATTCATCACATTTCAAGAAACAGCTTTTCACATACTCCTGTGTAACTCACAGCCTGAGTTGGACAGAATTGGCCTCCCTGACTCCTAGACCAAGGGCCTCCTGCCCCATGTAGGACCCTTCTGTAATGTGACTCAGGAAATCCTCACCTGGGCTTTGCAAAGTTTCCACATGGAGCCATCCTGCCCAGCTTCCACCTGCGGGGTCACACTCCGTGCTAAAGCTCCACACCATCGGTGTTCCTGAGCAGCTATCTCCACAAAGTAGTCCTGTCCCCTCCCCATTCCCAGGAGCCGATTCTGCAGGCTAATGCATGTGTCTAAGACAAATCCCTCAGAGTACTATCTCCAGCTCTTTCACAAGGCCTGTAAGGAACACAAACCATTGCAGGAGAGGCCCAGTGCACGATGGAAAGCAGGGAGCCTCCCTTTACAAGCTGGTGTGGCTCAAGAAAAGTTTCCAACAGGAGAGGGAAGAAGGTGGCAATATCTCCACTCTACTGTTAAAGTTACTCTTGCCCAAACTCCCTAATCATTGTAGAGAGAGAGACAGCTTTAGAAACAGGTGTCCTGGTCAACCTCTCTCTAAGAGGCAGCTGAGCCAAAGATCACGAGACCCCCCCACAGAGCACACCCGCAGGGTGTGTATAAATACGAAAGGTTACTTCAACTGTGTCGCTTCTTAAAATTTTCTAAAAGAAGATGGCATACTATAGTAGGTAAGAACCCTTCTCTCACAAAATAATATGAAATTTACACATAAGCAGTCCTTGGAATTTAGTAAGGTACAAAAATGATCAGGTTCAAAGACATGTTTTAAAAACTCACAATAAGCCATCTAAGCTTATTTTCATGAGAAAGAAAAGATACAAAAACAAATAAAAAATTTAAAAAACACACATACCCCTCAAGTCAGAAACTACTGCTTAAGAAGGAAAGACTTTTAAAAGCAATACGTTCCAAAAATTTCCCTGCTCAGAACCTTGGCAGCATACTTCTACATCCTGCAAACACCACAGCCAGGAGCAACCTCCAGTCAAGGAGTGGACAGCCATCTATACTGACCGGTGGTAAATCTTTTCTTCAATGGTGCCCGCAGTCAGAAGCCTGTACACCGTCACCTGCTTCTTCTGGCCTATCCTCCACGCTCGCTCCCGGGCCTGCAGCAGAGAGGCATCTCAACAAGGGTCCTTCTCAATGACAAGTACTAACTAAAAGAGATAGCTGGTTGCTTCCATCTATTGCCAAAGTTAGAATTTTGGCAAATGAGGCCAAATATACCTGAGACTTCTTAAGGAAGATAAACAGGTGGGTGACAGAGCCACCTCCACCTGAAAAAGCAATGTGTGTTTGGACTTTGCACATTTTCTTTTTACCCCAGACCTAGCGATGGATGCTAGGTCTGGAGTAAAAAGATGAATACACTGGTGTGTATGGATCCGCCCATCTGCGATGCTATAGGGTGCCCCCTCCTCCCTGCCAGGGATGAGGCAACTGCCGATATGCACTATAAGCTGGGGCTAATCCAAGCACCACAAGGACACTCCCCAGTGCTGCCAGGAAACTGTATGTCACTAACACACTCCTTCAAAAAAAAGGGAACAGGAACAGACCTGCGTGTCTGTGCTTGGGTTCCAGTCGGGGTCATAGATGATGACTCTGTTTGCCCCTGTTAGGTTGACTCCTATGCCACCCACCCGAGTGGTCAGAAGAAACACAAATACGGATATGTCCTAGAGGTAAGATGTACAACACTTAGTATGCACATTTACAACTAGTCACATTTACAACTCTTCACCTCTGCCTTTACCTATTCTACATATGGAAAGCTATTCCGAATAGGAGCAATAGTTTGTCCTAGAGACCTTATGTCATTCAAGATCCCACCTCACAGCTCCTACCCTGAGTATCAATTGTATTATCAATACAATATTTAAAAGTTGGGTTTTCAAGGAGTACACATTCTTTGCTTAAATAGCCCCACCCCCAATAATCCAGAAATGCACAGAGTTCATAGCAGAGTCTCCCTCCACCTGCTGCCCAATCCTAAATGTTAAGTGCTGCTCAGGTAGGTGCAGATACTCTGTGTCTCTTCCCTCTGCAAACACTAATGCTATTTCCCTTTCCTGTTTGTTATATTCATGGGTTACCTCATTGTATCTTGTAATCAGTGGTTGTCGTGAAGCTATTGCAGTGGTACCATCCATCTTGAGATAGGAATACTTTTGGGCTCTCAGGAATACTTCAAGTATGTCCAACATCTGTTTGGGAGAGGGGGTAAGGGATGAGTTTAAAAATCAAATACACAACTCCAGTGAGTACTTCTATATTTATATAAATAGTCACACCTTACCCAACAGGCTTAAATTAAAAAGGTTTCTTGCTTTAAGGTAGATAAATGTAACTACTACAAGAGTATTTTTGGCATTTCTCTACTGTTAATTCTAAAAGTTTCAGAAACAGCAGGACATTTGAGTTCAGACCCAAACTCACCTGTACCCAAGAATCACATGGTAAGAAGCCTTTTTAAAAAGTCAACTTTGGTGCACCAACTCTAGAGAAAGATCCAAGCTCCCGAAGAGATTTGCAGCCTGCCACCTCAGTATCAATGGATTGATTTGCTTTTGGAATCATTATTTTAGATTATATCCCATTTTTTGAATTAATGGTTGTTAAGTCATAAAGAACCTACTTATAACAAACAAACAAACAAACAAAAAAAGTACACACTTCCAATGGTAAAATAAATAAGTAACCGGGATGTAATGTATAGCATAAGGAATATAGTCAAAATAATGTAACAACTTGGTATGGTGATAGCTGGTACCTAGAATTATCAAGTATATAAATGTTGAATCACTATGTTGTACACCTGAAACTAATGTAATGTAATACTGTGTGTCAACTACCCTTCAATAAAAAAATAAATAAATAAAAATAAAAAAATAAAAATAAAAAGAACCTACTTATTTCTTGTATAAGGTTTATATACTCACCTGTCTTGACTGTGAAAATAGCAATACTCGTTGACCCTGTTTGTGCCATATTTTCAACAAGGACTCAACAACTATCATCTTCCCAGAACGTTTCCAGTATCCAAATTGATCTTCTTCTAATTCATCATCTGGAATACCTTTGAGATTCTTGGGACCTCCAGAAAAGAGATCAGGGTGGTTGCAGATTTTTCTTAGGGCTACAAGTCCAGAGAAAATCTATCATATAAAAGAATTACACGCACTTGGATTAGCACCATGTAAAATAATACCCATTCAGGAAGGAAGTAAGGAGGCTATTTAATAAGTAATAGATTAAAATGTAATTCTTCACCAACTTCTTAGTTTCCTCCCTAATCACAGCTTATTAGGAGCTGGACGAAATCAACCCTCACTCATCTTTTTCCTGATAGGAAAAGTTTTCTTGAAATAACAACAAAAAATTTATTGGACCTATGTGTCTACTGGGGTTCTATTCAGTTGCTGATGATTTATTCTCTCACTAGAAAAAGAGTATGCAGTTCACAGCACATAAAAACTGACACATCTTTAAAATATAAAGAATTCATTCCCACCTAAATCTGGAGAAATCAGACTTAGAAAATACATTTAAGTCTTACATTTCTAAGTACCTCACTAAAAGTTCTCTAGTTTAATGTATGAGTCACAGGTTGATGTTCCATTTACCTTTACCTTAGTGTATCAGAAAACACATTTGCATGGAAAATACATAAGTGGGGAAGATATGAAGGATGGTTCACACAGCAGACCAAGAGTGAGTGCTTGCCCTCCCAGAAAGAGGGCATCTCTCACAGTTTTTGCAGTGTGACTTAAAACAAGCTCACCAGTATAAAAACTCAAACAGAAAAAGAGAAATCATAAATTAAACCAATAATCAAAGTGTATGGTAGTTTAAACTAGTTAAACAGGTAAACATAAAAGATCTGAATAAATTAGGAACACCGTCAAACCCCCCCAAGGAGTCATCAACAATCTTTCTTCCTCTAGATCTGAGCTGTCCAATAGAGTAATCACAAGCCACACATGGCTACTGAGCACAAGAAGTGTGGCTAGTCCAAACTGAGATGCCCCACAAATGTAAAGCACCCAATTTTGAAGATTTAATGCAAAAAAAAGTAAAATACCTCACTAATAATTTTTCAGTTTTAATCATTAGAATATTTAGCTATATCAGATTAAATAAAATATATTATCAAAGCTGATTTTACCTGTTTTCTTTTTACTTAATATGACTTCTAGAGAATTTTAAATCACATGTGTGACTTACATTCTCTGTCTACTGGATAGTGCTGATCCAGACCACCTAAGCCTTCCCAACTTGGGAGTCACATGAAGGTAAGGGGAGATTTAAGAAAGATAAATTAATATGAATGGTTTAAAAACCTCCTACAGATGCCAATGACAGATATGAGAAACTAAGAGGTGGTTAAAAGAACTGAAATAACTTAATCTGGAAGAAAAAGCATGTAGATGTAATGGGACATAGGCAGCTGTGTCACCTGTATTCACCTCTATCTACCTCCACATAGGACAGGAAGTGTGTACTTTGCAATGTATGGTGCCACTCAACTACACTTCAGTGAGGACTGACGAGGACTAAGTCTTACACGTCAGATAAATAAAAGTTACACTTTAAGATAATGAAGCACAAAGAAGCTGAATAGTTTATATGATGTTTTAGACTAAATGCTGATGATTATAAACCTGCTACATATGCTTATTGAACATTTACCCACATATATTCCGGAGTAATGATAATAACTGTTATTACTTACACAAAAATTTAATAATAATTCTTCCTCCATGTACCTGCTAACAACCCAAGGAGGCCAGGGCTGCTTCTCATCATTCCGCATAGGATCAACTGTCCCTGCAGGACTCACCATTACAGGCCCTGTCAACTAGTGCTACTCTCCCACTAGACCACCCAGTGCTGGGTTCAACTACAACGGTGCTGAGCACAGATAGAAAGGGAGCATGCCCAAATTTAATCGTGTTCTCTTACTTCTGGAAGGGCTTCAAATTAAGCAAAGGTTCAAACCCAAATGTTTCAAGAGGGTGGTGGTGAATCCCTGCCTAGTACTAGTTTCCTTTTCTCCTCTGCTGCCCTTGGTCCATATTAAATTCTCTAGCTACTATTATTTAGCTGACCTGCATCTCTCCATTGAGAATTCCATAAACTTCTTTGGAATCAATAAAACTTTGGTAGACATTATGTTGCTCATCTGTAAGACGGCAAAATAAGACCTGAGTAGGGAGAAAACAGAATTTAAAAAAATTAACAGAATAATTAAAACATCAACAAAAACTTTTAAATCAAAATAACATATTATATGTAATTTTAAAAACATAACCTCTTATCAAAAAACCCAAATAAAAAACCCTCATCTCAAAGCTGAACAAAGAGCAGAGTCCACTCCTCACCAGCCCTCTCCATTTCTGTCATCCATTCACCTCTTGGTTCCCAATCTACTATCCAACAGTCCTTAAAGGCTGGCTTCCTGCTAATAGACAAGGCAAGTTCAGGACCAAGTGCACAGACCTTTCTCCACCCTGGCTCCCAGGTGCTTGTGTCATCTCACCTCCCATACTTTTGCCCACATTTTACTTTAGCAAACCTGACCGGGAACCTTAACCTCGCCTGGCATATCCCCTTTCCTGGAGTTTAAGGGCAGGCCCACAAGTTCACCAGACTCACCTGACCACCTCTACCCTCCCAGCCGAAATGCGCCCATTATTTTATGCCATCATGTTCCTGACTTTCTGCCTCTCAACCCTCCTCTCTTTCTCCAAGTCCACTGCCAGCAGCTTATGGCTTAACTTTATTCCCTGGCTAGTCATAAACCCAAGGTATCTGCCTTCAGATGCCCCTTTGCCACCAATTGCCTCTAGCCTGTAAATGTCCAAATGAAGATGAACTCTTACCACCTGCCTCTCCACTCCTTTACATGCTGGGTGCTGCTGGAGAACAGCACCCACCCCGGCAGTGTCCTGCCACTGCCTCCACCTGGTCTCCAGGGGCATCCTCTTTGCACTGCCTGCTCAGCACCTTCTGCAAAACCAGACTGGTGGGACAACACTCCTCACTCTCTGCAAGCCACCCACCTCTGTCTTACTGTATACTTAAAAACAATCCAACAAAAACAAACAGCAAAAAGAAACTGAAACTATCAGGCATGATTCTCTAATTTTCACTCCCTAAAATTTACCTACTTTTTCATCCACCTCACCATTTTTTTTTTTTTTTAATTCTCAGAGGAAGAGGGCCTGTATGGGATCCAGGGCAACCCTTTGACTTTTGTACTAGAATATGAAAATCCACCCATCTTCCCCAGAGTGCTTCATATTTTATAAAGATTACTCAGGCATCACGTGGAAGCATTGCAGGGAAAGAAAATGGAGGTAAGAAGACCCCTTAGACTCTCCAAAACTAAGAGGGAAGCCCTTGGAAGGATTATGTGTAGACCCCATTCCCAGTCTCTCCTGAACCCAGCACAAGGTGCAGCACTTCTGCTGCCCACTGCAATGCTGGCAATGAGGGCACTAATGCCTGCTCAGCTGCCAGACACACTGTCCCTAGGGCCCACACTCACCCTGCCTCTCCACCAGGCCTCCCACCTTCCCAGCTGTTCCTCCTCCTCTTCGCTCTCCTTACATGTTGCAGTTCCCTGGGCTGCTTGTCACTTTCTCATTCCCCAGACTCCCTGGGCAAACTCCTCCCTGATCAGGACTTTTAACACCTTTCCTGCCAGCAGGTCACAGCTACATCCCAGCCCAAGACTGCTCAGAGCTCTAGATCCATTTATAACCACCTTTTGGGCAAGCAGGTGTTCCAGGAGCACTTCAAAGAGATACAAAGTAAACTCATCAGCTGTCCCCTCCCAGCCCTCTGTCCTTTTGAAGTATCTGTGGCAGCAGATCCATCCCACCATCTAAGTGAGAAGCTGGGGCATCCCTGGGCCCTTCAGCTTTCCCCTGTCAGCCCCATCCTCTCCTCGGTTCAGGCCCATGTCTTCTCTCTTGAGGAATTTGTAGAGACTCGCTAACTTGTCTTCTTACCTCCATTTTCTTTCCCTGCAATGCTTCCATGTGATGCCTGAGTAATCTTTATAAAATATGAACCTGAGGGTTTATCATTCTTAATTTCTCAAGTTCGTATTTCAGTCCTTTAAAATACAATGCCAACAAAGAAAAGCCTTTCCTCTCAATCACAAAGTTAACCGTACAGATTACTCACCAGATGCCTAGTGCCTGCATTTTATGGTTCTGGGTGTTACATGGCATTTTAAGATGTGTAAGACAAAGCCCCTACCTCAAGGAGTTTCAGTCTAGTGAGATTCTAGGAGAGCCTAGTTGGATCTTAAGATTTCTCCATGTGTTTCCTGGGGTGAAGGATCCCCCAGGTAAAAGGAGCTTCATATGCAAATAGAAAAACAACTGACACATGTTTGGAAAATAGGAAGGAATTTGCCTTGGCTACTGCATGGAACACAAGAAGAGACATTCTGGGATTCCCTTGCAGAAAAATATATTGGTGCAAATAAGCAAATCAGTATTCTTGGGTAGGAGAGGGGCACTGAAGGTTAGTTGGAAGACAAACCTTTGAAAAATTAAACCACAACCCCACGCAATACTGGTTGGAGACCAGTCAGACATCAACAGCACTGATTTATGAGGATGTGAGCAGAGAAGGGAGAGAATGAAACAGGACACAGATCACCATCACCACAGCAACTGGCTGATCTAGAATGAGAGATACCTCAGAGCACTGTGGCCTGAGTAACCGGCAGGAAAGGGAGACCTGTAAGGGCAATGCTAAGACCAAGGGCAAAGTTTGGAGATGAGTTTTGGGAAGGAAGAGGAAGGGATCAAAGTAGCCTTAGTGACAGCTCTCTAGGTTCCTTCATGGTTTTACATTCAAAATCTACAATGCGCTTACTTTTAGAATCTCAATAGAAGGCTCACACAATCTATGAAGATAACAGAACATTAGGTCAGAATTTAAGGGGACAATCCTTTTAAAACTAGGTCAGATATCATCATTCCTTTACTCAGTGTCTTCCTATGAATTGCCTACTCACTCAGAGTAAAATCCAAAGGCCCTGGTGATCTGGCCAGCAATCTAAGTTCTTCATTTGATTGTTCTTCTCCTGGCTCCTGCCCTGCAATCACACAGGCCTCCTTGCTAGTCCTCAAATATACCAACCCATTTCCATATTGTGGGAAGAAGAGCATCCATCAATGTGGAGCACCCACCAGTGTTCCTCCAAAAACCCTGTGAGTCATCCTTTACCTTCTTTGGGTCTCTGCTCAAATGCCAGCTTATCAGAGAGGTCTTCTGTATAAAAAACCCATTTCCCTAAATCCTTGCCCTCAGTACTCCCTATCTCCCTTACCCTGTTCATTTTTTTGTCCACATTATCACCACCTGCCATCTGATATGTTTCTTTATGACTCTGTCTCCCCTCATGAATGAATGTGGGTTCCATGGGAACTAGCATTTGCTGCGTTCACACTATCTCCCAAGAATGTGGCCATCACCTAGTATGATTTGCAGCATGAATGAAGCGGGTGCTTGAAGAAAACAGAGAAGTTTAAGAGGAGCTATAGGAATCAGTACATTAACAAGAGGGCGATCAAATCCTCTGGACTAGAAGGGAAATCCAGCTGAGGGCAAATGCCACAGCAGGCTCACCTGTCACACACAGATGTAGAGTTAGACCAGCCTGCCCCACAGCATGAGCGACCACACCTGTTAGCCTCACCAATTCCACATGTGAAAAGCAGAGTAAATGGAGAGGTATACCCATGCTTTTGGAATGTTTGGTAACTCCTGAATTTACAGACCTGTTCGTTCTTATCTGGCAAAGAAAGGCTCATTTTGACATCTGACTTCATCCTCCGCAGTAGGTATGGATTTATGGTATCTCGTAAGACACATGCACACTTATAAGCAGTTTTAACCTTTAGTAAGAGAAAAGGGGAAACAATTACTATATTTAAAGAGTGCCACTGTTCTTAGCTCTCAACTGACTCCAGTGCTTAAAAAAGAAATTTAAAAAAGAATGACCAATGGCTGTACAAAACTGGTTGGAAATGGCTGGCAAAATTTAGTGTTAAGTTCCATATACTCTAGGAGGTGGTAGCTTTGAAAGTATCATCTTTAAAAAAACTTATTAATCAAAATGTACAAAAAATGACAGATAATTTTGTGCCCTCTTCCTCTTCTATACTTTGCTTTAATTATTATATGGTTAATTCTAAAGAAGGGAGTTGGTTCTCCACCACCCTCTAGGGAAAAAACTACTTTCAAATTAATCTGTTTTATAATCTTGTATTCTCCAAAAGCTACAAAGGAACCACTACTCTGCAAGACTCAAGATCAAAAGCTTACTTTAAGGGAAAGCTGCAGCAATAGAAGTACCCAGATAATAAGCAGATTACTGCTCACTGGAGACTTAGGAGAGTAAGTTCAAGAAAAGCCCTATGATCCCAGAAATGAAAGGTCACTCTAGCCTAAAATGGGGCATATGGCTCTGTAATGGAGCAGAGCCACATGAGATGGGTATTAACTGTACACACACAAAGACCCACAGAGTAGGAAACCACTCCCTCTGCAATTCACTTAGAGGCAAAAAAAGAATTCAATAAATTATTGATACTTAAAATCTAAATAGGCTTAATAACCCAGTAAATTACTATTTAACAGAACACAACAAATTCCAAAGTTTACATTTAAGAAAGTTAGCTGCAAAATGAATGAAAATGTGAAGTGCTTGATCATAACAAATACAGAAAAATCATGTTTAAAAAAGAATAACACAGTAGAAAACATTTTAAAAGACCTTAAGAACACCTCCCTCAAGTATGTATAATATATGTACATGTATGTGTGTTTATCTTGTATGTAAGTGTATAAATATAAAAAAAAATAGGTTTTACAAATAGCGGACAGTTAACAAGGAAGCTCAATTGATCAAAAACTTAGTTATAAGTAACCCTGTAAATGTAACATTCAGACATTGATTAAAAAATACCTTTAAGATGATGATCAGGTACATATTATGGTTTGTAATGCAAAGATGAATAAATTCATGCAAAGACGAATAAATTTCAGAATTTAACAAGACATTACAGTCCCACTGAAGAAGTACACTGTTGAAATTCTTCCTAAAAATATACACAGTGTAGTCAGGAAACTGTCCCTGCATCCCCATCTTTACCCACATTTCTTTCCTCCAAAGGAATGAGCAAGCTGGTTGATGATACTGGAAAACCAAGGTTGGGCTGGTGAGTGGCCCGGCCTCTTGCTCTCACTCTCTCTCCTGCCTGTCCACTCCTCTGGACAGCCCCCTGCCACACTGCTCCTGGCCCACTGTAATGAACTCACAAGGGTCAGAGCTCAGAGTGGCTGGGTATGGGTCTATTTTTCACACCCAACTCTTGCCAGAGTTAAGTAATCTTAAACTCTGGACTGGGGTAGGGATGGGAAAGCAGGGATGATGAAGAAACCCTATTTTAGCCTTGACATTGAGCCACATTCCCCAGTCCAACTTTCCTAGGGAATCCTGTGCTTCAGGCAATAAAGCTGATTCTATATTCAACTGCCATCTGTCTCTAGTGTCCATTTCTCTGTGAGTAAAAACAGATGGTGGGGATCCGACTGTATATCTCTATCACTCCCAACTCCCCGGTGCCCTGGGAAACGGATACCCCATGCTTCCTTCTTATTCCTGACAAGGTGGATGATAATTACTCCCCAGGTCTGCCTCTTCCAGAGCTGAGTGACCTTAGGCAATCACCAAACCAATGAGGGTCAATAACCTTGAACATGAAATGAGGAGGTTCGCTAGGTAACTCATCAGGTTCTTTTCAGTTCCACAAGCCCCTGTATAAGCTTAACATACAGATTCAAGAAGCAGTCCATATTTTTGGCAGTTAATGATCCTCCCCTCACCTCCCTCAGTTTTTTAGGTCCCAGCAGTCATCACTTCCCCAGGAAGGCTTCCTTGACTTCCACAATCTCTGGTATCAGGTATCTCCCCTGATCATAGTCCTCACTATCCTACACTGTGATCATCGGTTTATCACTTTCCCGACTGTGAAACACCCCACTGGAATGAGGATACTAGCCAAGGGAAGGTTCTGGTTGACAGCTACCTCCCATCATTTAAGCCCCAGCCTGACACAATAAATATCTGCTAACACGCTATCTTCTTGGGATTCAACTATGGACATAAGTTTATGGCACCCACAGATTTAAGCAAAAAAGAGCAAATAAAAACAACATCTCTGCTCCCAAGGGCCTTATAATCTAAAAAAAAGAAAAAGAAGTACATAACTTCTGAAACACGGACTTCAAGGAAGAAACAGACCGTATTTACATGGTCTCAAAGTCTCTCCCAGCAAATGACTTACTAATTCCCAAGGAGAAGTAGTAATTTCGAAGTTTAGAAATCTGGCTAACACCACCTTACCCAAGTAATCAGACCATCATCAGTTAATACCACCAACATAGGGATGAACCAGCAGTATGTGCCTCCAGATAGGAAATACTGAGAAAGACAAGTGACTTCTGTGATATTCTTGCCAAAAATGTATAACCCAAATCCAGTTATGAAGAATGGAAGACAAACCCAAAGTGAGGCACACTACAAAGTAACGGGCCTGTAGTCTTCAAAAATGCCAAGCCCATGAAATTCACAACAAAGGTTGGAGGAACTATTCCAGATTAAAAGGAGACTGAAGAGACATGGAAACTACTTAAACAAATGGCAAAATGTGAATGACTATAGATAACAGAATTTTATCAATGTTAAGTTTCCTCCTGATTTTGATGTTTGTTCTGTGGTTATGTAAGATAATGTCCTCATTCTGCTCAAAGACATACTTTAGTATCTGGAGGAAAGGGGCATCATGTCTGCAACTTGCTCTCAGATGATTCAGAAAATAAATAGTCCTAAGTTTGCAACATGTAGAGAGGGAGGAAAGGAAAAATAAGGCAAATGGGGCAAAATGTTAGCAAAATGCTAACAAATGGTGAATCTGGGTGAAGAGTAGATAGGAGTTTTACAATTCTTGCAACTTTGTTAAGTTTGGTATTATTTCAAAATAAAAAGTTTAAAAAAGTGGGATAAACAAAGGACAAAAAGAAATCAGTTGAGCAAGAGAGCTCTTACGAAAGTTAATTAAAAATCACTCCGCCTCAAAACATAAATGGCATTAAAATGGTATTTGATGGTTCTCTAATTTTAAAGGTCTAAAATTCTTTTTCTAATTAAATATTTCAAAACACGTAAAGTCTCTTTTGGTACAAGGCTTTGTCATGACATGGCAGGTACAGGCCCTCCTGAGGGCTGTGCAGAGACCCTGCCTCTCAGAGACAGGAACTTGCCCCAGATTCCACAAAGTTCCCTCAGGCTGGTCTTACTTTCTCATGTTCCTGTTTGTGACAACCCCATTCTACCAGTCACCCACGCCTAAAACCTCAGGGGTTAGATGCAGCAAGCTCACCTTCCTACACCCCATTTCCTTTATCTTGTTAGCCCTCACATTTTGTTTGTTCTGTCTAAAAAAAATGCCACTTGAGGCTCTTGCTCCACACCTTCTTCCTCAGAACCATCACCCAAGTCCTGGTCGGGGTCCTCATCACCCTCATCCCCAATGACTCCTGCAGGTCCCTCAGTGCCAGCCTCCCTCCTCTAACCACCTGCAGCCTGAGTAATGCTCTGACAGCAGCCTTCTTCCAGACTCTTGCTCAGACTCCCTCATTGGTTCTGCCGTGCCTGAGCACCTCTGCAGACCTTTCAAGGCCTCCATTTTCAGCATCCACACCTCGTCCACTACTCTCCCACCAGCACCTGGAGTCCAATCAAGCATGTCTCTTCACTGCCCATGCCCACATAATGTAGCTTCATTCTTAACTGCTGCCCTAACCTAGGGTGTCACTTTTCTCAGCCTGTTTCCCCAGAATCAGGTTAAGGGATACATGTTTCATTGTCTTCCCTAAACAATTCAATCCTTCCTGGTTGCCCCTTTTCTAAGTTTTTATACTACTTTATCAAAGGCACTACCCCAGTATGCACTAAATTTTATGCTCTCCAGAACTGATTCACTCATTTCTTAATTTATGACTGCTTTTGAATATTTCATATTTTTTAAAACTCATCTGGAAAAACATAAGCTATTAAGCAAAAATAATTCTATGATTTTTATCAGATACCAATTTATACACTTGGTCATTTCCCTTATATTCTGAATGACTTGGCTACAAAGTACAGTATTTGGGGGGGAACACTTACTTTTAATATTAAAATGCTAGAAGAATTATCTGCTTACTACATTACCTGTACTGGGGAGGCATTTGAATATCCCCCCATGGTGATGGGGACTGAGAACTGCTCCATAAACACTGGCAATGTGCCTAATTTCCCTGGAAAGATAAAGTCAAAGAGCGACCACAGCTCGCGGAGGTTATTTTGCATCGGTGAGCCAGACAAGATGATGCGATGTGGGGTGCGGAACTATGTGGGGGGAAAAAATATTTTTTATTAAATTCACCTTTTAACAGATGACCACCAACCCTACCCCAAAACATTCCCACACAATCTTGTTATTTAACACATTTATGTTGTTTTGGTGTTCTCCAAAATGTAGACATTCTTTGTAATTTTAACTCTTCAATTACATATAAATAAAACAGGAAGTAATTTTTTTTATTGTTCAAATGAATATTATGCATTAAACTTGGAATTTGTTATGTTCTAACAACTGATCTCTACAAGAGATGTTAAGTACTGTGAACAAATCAGAATTTCAAAAAGCACGATTAAAAGCAAAAACAAAGAATTTTCTGCATGAAGGCAAAACATGTACCTTAAATTCCTTATGCAAAGGCACAAGCAAAGACTCCAGGGCATTATTAAAACTGTGTTACGGAGGAGAGGGATTCAAGATGGTGGCGTGAGAGGTGAGACAGAGAATTCCTCCCAAAACCACATGTAGTGTGAAAATATAGTTAATACAACAAGCCCTAAAACAGCAACAGGAAAGAAGGCTGCACCAGACTGCACACAGACCTCACAGAGCAGACCTCACGAAACAGCGTAACGTACGAAAGCCTTGATCCGGCAGGACCCAAGCCCTTTCCCCATCTCAGCTCACTGGCAGGAGGAAGAGAAACAAAGCGGGAAGGGGGTGGAAGCCTAGGACTGCTGAACACCCAGCCCTGGAAGTCTGCTTTGGACCAAAGACCTACATTGTGTGGTGCTCTGGAGGTTGCTGGGATTGGGGAGCTGGGACAGGCAGAGTGCCTGAGAGACTGAGATTCCAGCTGTTTGTGGAGGATGGGGAACCACATCAGGCCGCTCTGGAACAAAGGAAAGTTGGGCGATCTGACAGGCTTTCTGGCAGCGAGAGGGCTGCTGAAGAGGTGGGGTTTGCAAAGAGCTTACTGAGTGGGAGAAGGGACAGGTGGACAACTTTGTCTGGGCGCACTCTGAACAGCAGGTTGGGGACTTTGAGGAGATTCAGGAGCTCCATCCCCCTGGCTGCCTACTTAGCTCCAAGGACCCCCACTGTGAAATGCAGCCTGCTGCACCTTCCTCCTGGCCTGCTAGCACCTGCTCGCAAACCAGCAGTCACTGCAATGGCATCAGGCCAGCCAGAAGGAGGCCCGCCTACAACAGCTAGAGACACTAAACACAGAGGCTTACACCTGTGTGCGCAGACCATTGGCTCTGATACTGGAGACAGGCACTGCAGCTGGGAATCAGGAAATAGCTCTTTCCTACCCACAGGCACCAGTGCCGCTCCCCTATGACCTCCAACCTCACTCTAGGGGCTGAGCAGCTCCAGAGACTACAGCTTCAGGGCACTAGAGGGCACCACATAGAATTGTGAAACGTCAAAGTTACCTGGTTCAGACCAAAATTTCACAAACCCCAGAAAAAGGGCCAAATGAAACTCAATTCACCAATCTTCCTGAAAGAGAGTTTAAAATAAAAATCATAAACATGCTCATGGAGATACAGAAAAATATTCAAGAACTCAGGGACGAATTTAAGATGGAGATTCAAACATTAAGAAATTCTCTATCTGAAATAAAACACAGAATGGAGGGATTTAAAAGCAGATTAGATGTAGTAGAAGAGAAGGTACATGGAATAGAAATTAGAGAAGAGGAATACAAAGAAGCTGAGGCACAGAGAGAAAAAAGGATCTCTAAGAATGAAAGAATATTGAGAGAACTATGTGACCAATCCAAACGGAACAATATCCACATTATAGGGGTACCAGAAGAAGAAGAGAGAGAAAAAAAGGATAGAAAGTGTCACTGAGGAGGTAATTGCTGAAAACTTCCCCAATCTGGGGAAGGAGATAGTCTCTCAGGCCATGGAGGTATACAGATCTCCCAACACAAGGGACCCATGGAAGACAACATCAAGACATATAATAATTAAAATGGCAAAGATTAAGGATAAAGACAGACTTTTAAAAGCAGTTAGAGAGAGAAAAAAATATCAGATACAAAGAAAAACCCATTGGGCTATCATCAGATTTCTCAACAGAAACCTAATAGGCCAGAAGGGAGTGGCATGATGTATTTGATGCAATGAAGCAGAAGGGCCTCAAAACAAGAATACTCTACCTGGCAAGGTTATCATTTAAATTTGAGAGAGGGATTAAACAATTTTCAGATAAGCAAAAGCTGAGAGAATTTACCTCCCACAAACCACCTCTACAGTGCATTCTGGAGGGACTGCTATAGATGGAAGTATTCCTAAGGCTAAATAGATGTCACCAGAGGAAATAAAACCACAGCGAAGTAGAACAATTAATTACTAAGCAGATGCAAAATCAAATCAACTACCCACAAAGTCAATCAAGGGATAGACACAGAGTACAAAATATGATACGTAACACAGAAAGAATGGAAGAGGAAGAAAAAGCAGGAAAAAAAAGAACCTTTAGGTTCTGTTTGTAATAGCACATGAAATGAGTTAAATTAGACTGTTAGATAGTAAGGGAATTACCCTAGAATCTTTGGTAACCATAAATCTAAAGCCTGCAATGGCAGTAAGTACATACCTATCGATAATCATCCTAAATGTAAATGGTCTGAATGCACCAATCAAAAGACATATAGTCAATGAATGGATAAAAAAATAAGATCCGTCTATATGCTGCCTACAAGAGACTCACTAAAAACCCAAAGACATACACAGACTGAAAGAAAAAGGGATGGAAAAAGATATTTCATGCAACTAATAGGGTGAAAAAAGCAGGAGTTGCAGTACAAGTATGAGACAAACTAGACTTCAAAACAAAGAAAGTAACAAGAGACAAAGAAGGACATTACATAATGATAAAAGGGTCAGTCCAACAAGAGGACATAACTATTATAAATATCTATGCACCCAACACAGGATCACCCATATATGTGAAACAAATACTAACAGAAGTAAAGGGGGAAATAGAACGTAATGCATTCATTTTAGGAGACTTCAACATACTACTCACTACAAAGGACAGATCAACCAGAAAGAAAAAAACAGACAGAGGCACTGAACAAAGTATTAGAACAGGTGGACCTAACGGACATTTACAGAACACTTCATCCAAAAGCAACAGGATACACATACTTCTCATGTGCACATGGAACATTTTCAAGAATAGATCATATACTAGGCCACAAAAAGAGCCTCAGTAAATTCAAAGATTGAAATTGTATCAACCAGCTTCTCAGATCACAAAGGTATGAAACTAGAAATAAATTACACAAAAAAACAAAAAAGCCCACAAACACATGGAGGCTTAATAACATGCTCCTAAATAATCAATGGATCAATGACCACATAAAAACAGAGATCAAGCAATATATGGAGACAAATGACAACAATAATTCAACACTGCAACACCTGTGGAACGCAGCAAAGGCCGTGCTAAGAGGGAAGTATATTGCAACACAGGCCTACCTCAGGAAAGAAGAACAATCCTAAATGAACAGTCTAAACTCACAATTAACGAAACTAGAAAAGGAAGAACAAATGAAGCCCAAAGTCAGTAGAAGGAGGGACATAATAAAGAGTAGAGCAGAAGTAAATAAAATCGAGAAGAATAAAACAACACAAAGAATCAATGAAAGCAAGAGTTAGTTCTTCGAGAAAATAAACAAAGCAGATGAACTCCTTGCCAAACTTATCAAGAAGAAACAGAGCTTACACACATAAACAGAATCAGAAATGAGAAAGGAAAAATTGCTATTGACACCACAGAAATACAAAGAATTATGAGAGAATACTATGAAAAATTATATGGCAACAAACGGGTTAACCTAGAAGAAATGGACAACTTTCGAGAAAAATACAACCTTCCAAGGCTGACCCAGGAAGAAACAGAAAATCTGAATAGACCAATTACCAGCAAGGAAATTGCGTTGGTAATCAAAAATCTACCTAAGAACAAAATCCTTAGACCAGACAGTTTCACTACTGAATTTTATCAAACACTTAGTGAAGACCTAATACCCATCCTCCTTAAAGTTTTTCAAAAAGTGGAAGAGGAGAGAATACTTCCAAACTCCTTCTATGAAGCCAACATCACTCTAACACCAAAACCAGGCAAAGACACCACTAAAAAAGAAAATTACAGAACAATATCCCTGATGAACACAGATGCAAAAATACTCAGCAAAACAGTAGTAAACCAAATTCAAAAATACATCAAAAAGATCATCCTTCATGAACAAGTGAGATTCATCCCAGGGATGCAAGGATGGTACAACATTCAAAAATCCATCAACATCATCCACCACATCAACAAAAAGGAGGACAAAAACCACACGATCATCTCCATAGATGCTGAAAAATCACTGGACAAAATTCAACATCCATTCATGATAAAAACTCTCAACAAATGGGTATAGTACCTCATTGAGGGCAAGTACCTCCACATAATAAAGGCCATATATGACAAACCCACAGCCAACATTATACTTAAGAGTGAGAAGCTGAAAGCTTTTCCTTTAAGATCGGGAACAAGACAAGGATGCCCACTCTCCCCACTTTTATTCAACATAGTTCTGAAGGTCCTAGCCACAGCAATCAGACAACACAAAGAAATATAAGGCATCCAGATTGGTAAGGAAGAAGTCAAACTGTCCCTGTTTGCAGATATGACATTGTACATAAAAAACCCTAAAGAATCCACTCCAAAACTACTAGATCTAATATCTGAATTCAGCAAAGTTGCAGGATACAAAATTAATACACAGAAATCAGTGGCATTCCTATACACTAACAATGAACTAGCACAAAGAGAAATCAGGAAAACAATTCCATTCTCAATTGCATCAAAAAGAATAAAATACCTAGGAATAAACCTAACCAAGGAAGTGAAAGACCTATACTCTGAAAACCTCATGACACTCATGAGAGAAATTAAAGAAGATACCAATAAATGGAAACACATGCCATGCTCATGGATAGGAAGAATTAATATTGTCATGATGGCGATCCTGCCTAAAGCAATCTACAGATTCAATACAATCCCTATCAAAATACCAACAGCATTCTTCAATGAACTAGAGCAAATCGTTCTAAAATTCATATGGAACCACAAAAGATCCTGAATAGCCAAAGCAATCCTGAGAAGGAAGAATAAAGCAGGGGAATTATGCTCCCTGACTTAAAGCTCTACTACAAAGCCACAGTAATCAAGACAATTTGGTACTGGCACAAGAAGAGACCCATAGATCAATGGAACAGACTAGAGAGCCCAGATATAAACTCAAGCATATATGGTTAATTAATATATGATAAAGGAGCCATGGATATACAATGGGCAAATGACAGCCTCTGCAACAGCTGGTGTTGGCAAAACTGGACAGCTACATGTAAGAGAATCAGACTGGATTATTGTCTAACCCCATACACAAAAGTAAACTCAAAACAGATCAAAGACCTGAATATAAGTCATGAAACCATAAAACTCCTGGAAAAAATCATAGGCAAAAATCTCTTAGACATAAACATGAGCAACTTCTTCATGAACATATCTCCCCGGGCAAGGGAAACAAAAGCAAAAATGAACAAGTGGGACTATATCAAACTAAGAAACATCTGTACAGCAAGGACACTATCAGTAGAACAAAAAGACATCCTACAGTATGGGAGAATATATTCATAAGTGACTTATCTGATAAGGGGTTGACATCCAAAATATATAAAGAGCTCACGCACCTCACCAAAAAAAAGCAAATAAGCCAATTAAAAAATGACTAAAAAAAAAAAAGCAAATAAGCCAAATGAAAAATGGGCAGAGGATCTGAACAGACACTTCTCCAAAGAAGAAATTCAGATGGCCAACAGGCACATGAAAAGATGCTCCACATCATTAATCATCAGAAAAATGCAAATTAAAACCACAATGAGATATCACCTCACACCAGTTAGGATGGCCACCATCCAAAAGACAAAAAACAAATGTTGGTGAGGATGTGGAGAAAGGGGAACCCTCCTACACTGCTGGTGGGAATGTAAATTAGTTCACCATTGTAGAAAGCAGTATGGAGGTTCTTCAAAAATCTCAAAATAGAAATACCATTTGACCCAGGAATTCCACTCCTAGGAATTTACTCTAAGAATGCAGGAGCCCAGTTTGAAGAAGACATATGCACCCCTATGTTTATCGCAGCACTATTTACATAGCCAAGAAATGGAAACAACCTAAGTGTCCATCAGTAGATGAACAGATAAAGAAGATGTGGTATATATACACAATGGAATATTATTCAGCCGTAAGAAGAAAACAAATCCTACCATCTGCAACAACATGGATGGAGCTAGAGGGTATTATGCTCAGTAAAATAAGCCAGATGGAGAAAGACAAGTATCAAATGATTTCACTCATCTGTGCACGGTAAGAACAAAGCAAAAACTGAAGGAACAGAACAGCAGCAGAATCACAGAACCCAAGAATGGACTAACATTACCAAAGGGAAAGGGATTAGGGAGGATGGGTGAGAAGGGAGGGATAAGGGCGAGAAAGGGGCATTACAATTAGCACATACAATGTAGTGAGGGAGGGACACGGGGAAGGCAGTATAACACAGAGAAGTAGTGATTGTATAGCATTTTACTACACTGATGGACAGTGACTGCAATGGGGTGTGTGGTGGGGACTTGATAATAGGGGGAGTCTAGTAACGATAATGTTGTTCATGTAATTGTACATTAATGATAGGAAAAAAAGTGTGTTACTAAAAGTGTATCATTAAAAGCAGGAAATTTATTCTCAATTAAATACTATTATCCACCTGGAAATTCCCTTTATAAGAAGCCATACCTGTTTGCAAGCAAGGGTCACAGCAGCATTTGGATTTCGAATTTTGTGTCCTTCATCCAAGATCACATAGTGCCAGTCATGCCTGCTAATATCATCTTGCATCAATCGAATGTAGGAGTAAGAAGTGATTAAAATTCCATGACAGTGAGCAATATCTCGAATTAGTTTCTCCTAAAATGATGATAAAATGGTAAAGCCGGTTTTAAATATGAAATTAAATTAAATGAGCATGACTCTTAAAATTACAACCTTTTAATCATGATGCAATCTAGCACACTTTATAAAATATGCATACAAACACAACATATTCAATTATGATTACATATTATTAGCACTGGAAATTTACTTTATGTCTCATTAATCTGTAAGTAGTAAACACTGACTAATATATCCATTATCAAGGAGGGGGAGGGTGGCTCAAAGAAGACCAGAAAAAGTTTTAACATGTAAACACTTACCCAATTTTTATTTTTCCAAAACATCCTTTGTGTCAATCCTTGTTAAACTTAAAACAACAATGTACACGGAAAGTGACTCATTATTTTAAAACAAAAGAAAGAAAAATGAGAGAAAAGCCAGGGAGACAAAAAGACAAATCCAGGACCTCTAATAATGTAGAACAACATGAATTCCAGGAGAAGAGTAGAAAGGATATTAAAAAATGATTTTAAAAATGATAGAAAAAAAATTCTGAGAGACTTGAGTCTAAGAGAACAAAACATCCTAGAGTATCAGGCAGAAACACTGGTATACACAGAAAACTAGGTATATACCTAGGCATATACCTACTAAATGTCTGAATTCCAAAAATAAAGGAAATAAAGAGAAAATGCTGTAGCTTCCAGTAAGAACAAAACAGAAAAAACAACAAAAGATTCTCTTCAGGGGAAAAAGACTCTACCTACATTGGATATCTTTTCTGAAGCACTAAACAGAAAGCGAAGCGAGACTCTTTCCATAATTCTAGGGGGAAAACAATGATTCTGGAACTCTGCACTGATCTAAGCTAGCAGACATGCTTGACAGAAAAAATAAATTCCACCTTCAGACAGGCAAGGACAGAAAAAAAGCCAGCAAGAGATGGGCAAGGTACAGTATGCTATACCCACCCAGTGCAGGGGTTCAGTCACTAAAGACAAAAGGAACTGGACAGAAAAGAGGGATATTTTATATTTTAAAGGAGACAACACATTAAGAAAGAAGAGCCAAACCTCTGCCTACCAGGAAGCACTGAAAGAAAGGGCCAAGGCAAGCTCCTAGAGTTGACAAAGTTGAACCTACAGCCTGCAGGGGACTTAACCACAGCCTCTGAGTTTGACAGGTCAGAAGAGAGAGTTAAGTTAAAGGAAACAAGAGTTTAAAAATTAGGATATAAAGGATCTAAGTAGCCCCTTTGGTGAGCAGCTTTCAATAGTTATCAGCAGAGCTTCAGACCACACAAAAATCACTCATTCTTCACACTCTACCAAGGCTGAAATCAAACCAAACAGCCAATGTAATCTGCTAAAAAAAGAAAATGAGAGACTAAGATAAAAACAAAACTTAGTGAATCTTAAGAAAAAACCTGGCAGAATTGATAAAGCAAAAACCTAAATAACTCTTTGAAAAGACCAAACAAAACAGACAAACCTCTGAAAAGTCAGTTCAAAGAACAGACTCAGACACACAGCCTGAGAGCTGTCAAAGGTGCGCAACTGCAGATGAGCGTACAAGGGCCAGTCACTGCCATCTGCCATCTAACGCCAACACACTGAGCATTCTGACAAAGGACCACTGTTAAAAGGGCAAACTACCAAAAGGACCCAAGAAAATGAGAAAAACTGACCAATGACACAAACAAATCAATACTGAAGAACTTGCAAAAGATGTTAAGTTTTCCCCCAAAAGTCGACCTGACCCAAAGGGTGTGTCATAAAAGTACAAATTAATCCCACTACTTGAACTGCTCCAAAGTTACAGAAAAAGAGAGAATGCATTCCATATCATTTTATAGGCTAGCAAAACCATTTTCAAAACCAACAGACACAACACACTTCTACATGTGTGTAGAACCTCCCTGACAAGAGACCCATTACTTTCTAAGTGAAATCTAGCAATATATTAACCTAGTAAGGCTTATCACAGGAATATAGGAATAGCTAAGTATTAGGAAACCTAACACAATAATTCATGCAATCACAGTCATACAAATGTTTACAAATTTAACATCTTCGAAAATGATAGTAGTATTATCTTAAACTAGGATTAGAGTATTTTTTAATTCAATGGAGTACAAAAGGGTGCAACAAGGTCCAATAGCACTCCTGAAGAGAAAAATAATGACTGAGAAACCGCCTTCTCATGTTGTAACACACTCAAAACTTCAGAGTTAATAAAACGCCTTAGAGAAGAACTACAATACCTGGTGTCTGGTAAAGGTCAGCAAGTGAGAGCTGCACTATTATTATGACTACTATCTTAGCATGTTCCTATTCACCACTGTCAATGCCTGTACAATACTACATTGGCAGCTACACCTGATTTCACCATTTCCAGACTTTTCACCTTATGATGAATTGCAGCAGTCAGTCCTCAGGGCCCACAGCCTTACAAACACGCACACAGGTTCTCTCAGGAGGCGACACCATCCACTTCTCCCTGTCTACACTGCTACTTCATCGCCTTGGCCCTGCCATGGCTGCTAGTGCCCAGTGAGGAAAAGCAGGCTGTCCAAAGATACACTGCTCTACCTTGAGTGCCTCTTCCACAAGACCTGCGACTTTCAGAAGCCAGAGCTAATCTCTATAGTTCCTCCACATCTGGATTTTCCACTGGGATTCTGAGCAGGTAGCTATCCCAGCCCTGCTCCCATTTCCTTTTCATGAGAGCAGTGTCTGCTAGAAGTCACAAAGCAGGTAGGGCACAAAACAACAGCAAACTGAAACCCAGCAATGGTCCATGCCCAATTCTACTCCAGGCCCAGAGCTGTGAGTGTGCACACAGAGAAAACAACTACAATTGTTTGGGGCTTGAGATATAGCAGTAGTTTAATTACCACCCACATTTATAAAATGTCCACTGGATCACAGCCAAACCCTTCAAATGTGGGTCCACTTGTTCATGACCCTGGATGCACAGACTTGCCACAGTCAATCCATTAACCTCCAATTAATGCCACCCAGAGTAAATTCTGGACATTACTTTACCATAGTTATACAAAAAAGATGCCAAGCCTCTCAAATACATACCACTGGAATGATGTTTAGCTTCTTTTTCTTGTTTAAAGATTGAAGTTTATTTGGAAAATTCTGTGATGTTACCTAGAGAAATACAGCATTTCTACCATATTCAGAAAGATGTACAATGATGAAAAGAATCAACACTTCTATAAAAAAAGAAATTTTTTTTAATGTCACCATTGAAAATAAAACCTCCAGTTAGCCACTGGGTATGAACACATCTAAGACTATTTGTTATCACCTAACTCAAACCCAGAATTCTGGAAGTGCCTAGACTAGAGTCTCAGTGATGGTGAACTGCTGACTATTATGGACATCTCTATCCAAACACTTAAGACAAATCATCTCGGGCGGTTTCAAATTAAAAGCTTGTAAAATATGTAACCTCTCCTAGTTTTTGCAATTAATAGGGTACATCTGCAATTAGCCTGACTTACTGAATGCAGTGTTGTTGTCATTAAAAGATGTCTGTGAAAGTGCTGCTGTTATTATGGAGGCTCAGGAGACCAATCCCTCCTAGAGGGCAAACAGTGGACTGGTAGAAAACAACAGCCATAAATCACACTGTCAGGCAGCGGGGAGAGCAGAATGGAGCATAGGCACATGAAGGCCATTCACAGTAAACACAGCACGGCAGCTTTCCAGGCAGGATTACTGCACCTGTAATTAATTAAAATTTCCTTCAAGCTAAATCTTTAATAAACAAGGATTTGTGCTGACAGTGAAGAAAAAAAGGGCCCCGGCAAAATAATTTTACAACATACCTCACAGAACAAGCAGAGCATCTATCATTTCTTCTATCAGGTGTATACCCCATCTCTAAAGTTAATGGGAATTACATCACTTTCCGTTATAATTTGTGTACCTGGAATGGGTCTGAAATATTTAGGATGCTTTAGGGACTATGTGGCCCTTTTCCACCTTTATTTGTTATGTTTTTATTTGACTCCCTTCCAGCTTTTTAAGAAGTCAAGTCTTTTTACTCTAGTGTTTCAGAATATGGGCCTTTTTTTTTTTTGGTAGATAATTATTTTTTTATTGAAGGGTAGTTGACACACAGTATTACATTAGTTTCAGGTATACAACACAGTGAGTCAACATTTACATACATGATAATTCTAGGTACCAGCTAGCACCATACCAAGTTGTTAACAATATTTTGACTATATTCCTTATGCTATACATTACATCCCGGTTACTTATTTATTTTACAATTGGAAGTCTGTAATTTTTTTTTTTTTTTGAGAGGGCATCTCTCATATTTATTGATCAAATGGTTGTTAACAACAATAAAATTCTGTATAGGGGAGTCAATGCTCAATGCACAATCATTATTCCACCCCAAGCCTAATTTTTGTCAGTCTCCAATCTTCTGAGGCATAACAAACAAGTTCTTACATGTAGAACAAATTCTTACATAATGAATAAGTTACATAGTGAACAGTACAAGGGCAGTCATCACAGAAACTTTTGGTTTTGATCATGCATTATGAACTATAAACAATCAGTTCAAATATGAATATTCGTTTGATTTTTATACTTGCTTTATATGTGGATACCATATTTCTCTCTTTATTATTATTATTTTTAATAAAATGCTGAAGTGGTAGGTAGATGCAAGATAAAGGTAGAAAACATAGTTTAGTGTTGTAAGAGAGCAAATGTAGATGATCAGGTGTGTGCCTGTAGACTATGTGTGAATCCAAGCTAGACAAGGGCAATAAAACATCCACGGATGCAGAAGATTTCTCTCAGAACACGGGGGGTGAGGTTCTAAGCCTCACCTCTGTTGATCCCAGAATATGGGCCTTTTTTAAAGAACATGACGGTCATCTTGTCAGACGATCATGTTTTTGTGTGGTTTATTCTTTAATCAACACTTTGTATTTCCCAAAAAGAATTTTAGCATTCTATTTCTTTGTTTCCACTTGGGGTCAAATGTATCTGGACATGAGAAAAAAAACGTCTCAAAGTGAATGACCATGAATATTTTTGATAAAGCAGGTGTGAACCTTCTATCTAGATGTATTTATATTGAATCAATCAGAAAAGTAGAGCATTTTTTCTCAACTACTGAAATAAAGAGGTCTATAAATACTTTGTTTCTAATACTAAAAATTACTTGAGTAAATGTTACATGTCAGGAACCACATTAAGCTTTCTATGCACACATATAAACCCAACAAATCTTCACAAAATTACCAAAGGACACCCATTTTTCAGGAAATCAAACTAGGCTCAGAGAAGCTAAGTGACATACCAATATCACAAAACAATACAATGGCAGATCCAAGGTTCAAACCCTGGTCTAGTTAATTACAAAATCTATGCTTTTAAACCTTTACGCCATTGTTACACTTCCCACTCTTATGCCTCTAAATGCCATGAACTAATAATCAAAATGTGATAAAATTCTTTGAATTATCTAAGATACTCCATAGAATTACTATACCCTACATAGCAGAAAAAGGTGGAGGAGGTACAAGGTAACAACAATTTAAGAATATAAGCAAGAAATTTCTCATTACACATCTTCCAACAAATTGAAAAAAAAAAAGGTCCTTGATAGTTACATAAACTTACAACACACCACTAAACATGCCACCTCCTACTGTGAATTATGGAATAAGTATCACAAAACTGCCTTCTTTTAATATCTTTTCATGTATTTCCTTTTCCTAAGTAAATTGTTAGCTTTTCAAGGTCAGTTAAAACATTGTACCCTTTTTTGGAGCTCAAACAGCATGGAATATCTGCATTATTATGTTTTATAGTTACTCAAGAAACAAATATCAATTGACACACATATCAAATTTCTCTGTTAGAAAAAAAGGGATCACAAAAAATAAAAAAAGAAAAATCTTGGTTTCCTATTAAAAGACCATAAAAGGAGATTCAGAAGCCTGAAAATCTCTTTATTTGATCTGATCATTTGACTGAACACATTAGCCACCTATTTTTTTTTATGGCTGCTGGGTGTGCATTTGATAATTCTAAATATGCTATCAAAGAGATTATTAACAAAGATAATGTAGGATCAGAGGGAGGTAAAAGCTAAAAGGCACTTTAGGGAAGAACGATAAATGTGCTCCACTCAGAAACTGTTTGATCGTTTGATATCTGTTCTCTAAACGAAAATTTTTCAAAATTTTCAAAATATTATGTCATACCAGCTACAACAAATCATTAGGAAAATAAAGATAATCTACTTGAATGATAAGAACAATCCTGGCATTATTACTCTTTCAAGTTCTCTAAAGAAAAAATATCTTCCTTATTTTCTACAGCACTTAATGTCCCTATGTCAGAGTACCACTATTACATTTAGAAAGGACAACAAGTGGGTAACATAAAATTCCCCCATGGAAGAAAGGAATCTCAGCTGAAAAGAATGTAAAGGAGTCAGACATTAGAACTGTTTAGAGGTCAGATAATCATGCACAGAGTATTTGAAATATGATTAGAAATGTAAACTCTATTGCAATCTAACACATCTGTGAGTCAACAGGTGTGCATAGGGTAGTGACAAAGACCTACATAAATACAAAATGAGAAAGCAAAGGGGTCAGATGACACTTCAGTATTTGATTCAGAAGCCAGAGATCTGATCTTGGAAGTGTTACTAAAAAGGACTGTGCAAAAGAATGAACAGTTTCAGTGTGTCATCATTACAAACAATAAACTGATATTAACATTAATAATAAACAAGTAGTAAGTTAATTGTGCTTCGAAGTTGACAGCATGGTTTGAAAGATGGAAAAGAACATCTTTTTGTTCTTTTACATTAGAGAGCTGAGATATTTTATAATGGAAAGAGTTATAAATGGAAAGAGTTAAAGGTCAGAGTACAAACATTCAATCTACTTCTTTTCCTCAAAAGTTAAGAAACTTCAAGTTAAAGTCCTTGGTAAGTTATAAAGCACTGAAAGAACTACGAACAACCACATGTATGCATGTGTTTGTGCATGCAAAACAACTTCAGAAGGCGGTATCACTGCAAACAAAAGTAAAAAGCTATTCTTTAAAGTTTTGCCTTCCAAACAAGTTAAGGAAGCAGTTCTCACCAACAGAGACACTGACCAATGTCAATTCTAGTTCTATTAATGTGTGAACATACTTTTTTTAGATGAAGATAGTTCTTCAGGTTATACTAACAGAGGACTGCAGGTAAGCCATGATATAGGAGAAGGTGTGAACTTCACTAGCTCAGAAGAAAAAAAAACCATAAAGAGGAACATATGAATATTTGCCTTTTAAAGATAAACACCAACTAATGAATCCTGCTATAGGATTTTGTAATACAAAACACTAAGAGATGTCAAAAGACAACAGAGGTGAAAAAAGGAATAAAAATGTTCTACAAGGTAGTAACAGTTTCAACTATTTAGTTTGACTAGTAAAACAACCTAAACTTATTTTCATGCTGCTAAAAATCACTGTTTTTTTCTTTTGTTTCATTTTGTTTTAGTTTTGATCACAGCATTTACCCTCTAAGTATTTTAACTCAGTTTGTTTTCCATTTATCCTTTAAAATTCAGGGCAAAGGCAGTTAGCTTTAACAACAGCTAGTTTAAGCAAGACTCTGTTCTTACCAAACTTCAGCTACCAAATTATAGATACTCCTGAATCATGTCTATCAAGAGTTCTGCTTACTCATGATCCTGAACAAAATGGGAATTTGGAGATAGAGAGGTATTGGCAAAATTAAAAAGACGCTGTGGAGTTCCGTGGCTGATGTGTGCCTATCTAGGTGAGGCAAACATTCCCATGCTCTTTTAGGGGCACTGCTCCCAGGGGTACACTAGAGCTCATTCATGAGCCCCAAAGACTCAGGAAAGAATGAACTCAAAACCACTTCTTATCAATAAAGTAACCGGCAAACCCACAGTGAAAATGTGTAATTATTAATCTATTCAGCAAATGCTAATGGGGCACCTGGGATACAAAAATAACGAAGACATAGTCCCTACTCTACAAAGCTTACAGTCTAGATAGCAAGGCAGAGATGAGAATTTTAAAAAAAAAGCACAACATAACCTATCTATGCTATCCACAGGAGCATAGATAAACCTCCTTTTTGATAATGTGGTGAAAACTATGAGTAAGTGAGGAAATGCACTTTCAAAACACAGCGATTATCCTTACACAATGATCAAGGATTCAGAGAACAAAAAACAACAACTAAAAGCGACAGTACAAATTTTAAAATTCTCAAACTGGAAGGTTGTTCTTTTGTTCATTAAAACATAGTTAAGAGATGTTAACAAATGAATTTATCAGTTACATTATATTTTATACCCATTTTCCTAAAACTGCTCCACCACCCCTGACTGATAGTCTCACTCATGCTGTCAGCCTTGTGATGCCCTGTCTGTACCCAGCTGTGCTTCACTGGACAGCCAACCTGTCTCAACACCACTACAAACTATGCTCATAATTGTTTTGAAAAGCCACAGTTCTAAATCAAATCAGTAACAGTAAGTTTAAGTGCATGAAAGAAACACAGGAACCTACATATGAGAAATACTCAAAGAAAAAAGAAATAGGTAAAATGGAGGGCTTCAAAGCAAAACAAAAAGGTTCTAAAATACTGTAATGTTACCTTTCTGTGGTTATAGGAGCCGGTCTCATGTAGAATCGCTACTCTGAATGGAGGCCACCATGTATGAAATTCCTTCACCCACTGATGCATCACTGTTGTCGGACAGACAATTATAGCAGGACCCAACCCCTTGAACCTGCACCCAAAATGTCCAAGAAAAAAACACAACTGTGAATGACAGTGTATGGATCATCAACTGTCAAAAAACAGAAAAGAAACAAAAGCTTAAGAATTCAAAAAAGAAAATCCTAGCTATGAAAATTTGGTATTTTCTTTAAAGAAAAAGCTATTAAGGTTAAAACCAGGTAAGTGAAATCCTTATGATCCAATTCATCTGTTATTAATTTCATTATTAAGGGAACACATTAAAAAGATGTAATACATTAAAAGACAAAATCTATAGTAAAGTAAAACAAAGTTACATAACAAAAATACTGCTCTTTCCTCTTCTATTCCAGATTAGTGAAGGTATTATACAATGTATCTTAATCTAACTGAACATGAGTATCTTAAATTTGTTTGAAATTTTAGAGTCTACCAAGAATCTTCATCCACAGAATTTCAATCAATCTCATAGGACAGAAATGCTCCAGTATTCAGAAGCTCTGAGGCTGGCTCACTCAAGGCGACATGGTTACGGGGAGGTGGAGCACCTGACTCAGCACCTGCCCTTCCACTGCAGCAGGCTGCTCTGTTTCTTCATGGGATAAACAACAGGCAGGCAAGCATCACGGTGAACATTCCTACTTAAGAGGCCATGCCAAGAGAGTGCAGGCTGCACTGTTCTTGTGGAAAGCAGCTGAGCACCACATAGCAAGAACCATGACAAAGGAATTCATTGACCTGGAAATCCCAAATAAACATTTATGTATGGGGATACACACTGTAGCACTGTTTACACTGTGGAAAAAATGAGTGCTACCTGTCCATAAATAAGAGAAGTGTTGAATAAACCGTTCTATTTCTTTAATCCAGCACAGGTTAGTTTGTTAGGAGCCCTGTCTGGGCCTGAATCCCAGCTCTGCACACACTAACTGTGTGATCTTGGGCATATTATTTAACTCCCTCCGAAAGTCAGCTTCTCTTCTTAAAATGGGAATAATAGTACTGATCATATAGGGTTATATGAAAATTGAATCAGTTAATACCTGTAAAGTATTTAGAATAGTGCCACAGAGGAAATACTGTAAGGGTTTACATAAGCTGGAATACCATACAATCATTAAGGTTGTTTTGGAATATTTAAAAACCTAGAAAATGCCATTAATGTGCTTTAAAAAAAATTCTTTATGGAATCACCCCAATTAACTTACACATAGGCAGCCAGTAGACTGGTCATGGCCACTGTGTCAACACCCATTTATCTTCTCCTCTCCTTCCTTCCTGATGGAACCACAATATTGTGTTGGTATCCCTTCTTCCTTCCCTGACATGTACTTGACCATTGTCTTGCTATGACAAAGTAGGGAGAAGCAGGAATCCTGGTTCATCTATGGCCTGTCAGCACGGTACTCCTCTGGCAATGCTCACTAGTCCACTAAGGGGCCTGGGAAGACTGGCTCACTCAGTGTAAGAAAGGACTTACATTCTAGATCGGGGGATAGTTTTCTCTCTCGGTCTCTCCTTTCACATGTGAAAAAGGAAACAGCCCGATGGCTGCTCAGCAGTTGGTAACAATGCAAGGAGATCTAAGATCACACAAGAACTGGCCTTAGGAGAAAATGGAAGTTCCTGGGTCCCTGATGCCATCCCTGAGCTGCTGATCAGCTGTGTCTGCGCCTACCCTCTCTGTACTTTTCTAGGTGCATCAAACATATTATGAACATTTAACCCAATCTGAGACCAGGATTTATTTACCTGCAGTCAAAATATACTGATACCATCAAAATATATTGTGTACCATCCTGCCCTCCTCCCCTCCTGTTCCAATGAAACAGGGGTCCCTTTTCTTGCCTGCACCCAATCTCTTTACCTGTGCTTACAAGCCCACCACCCACATCAACCTCCCATTCCTGTAGCTGCTTCAGCTTCAGTCTGGCAAGGAGTCAGGTGCTGCTATCAGTGCACAAGATGAATGGTAAACAGAAGTTGAACTAACGATGGGAATCACCTCAACATTAGGCTCACACTCAGCTTGCACGACAGGAGGCAACTGGGAGTCAAGACTGACTGAGGACAGTGGAGATCCACATGGCCCACCTCTCACTCTGAGCAGAGTCAGCAGTACTTGTTAAACTGTCATTTTCCCCCTCCCTACCTTTTCTGCCAACGAGGATGTTGAGTATCTGAAGCTAGATGCACACTGCACACATCTCCCCAAGCTATCTTAATAATTCCAATAGTTTCAGTCATGCACTCTTCACTGATGCTGCCAAATCTAGGTCTCCAGCCCAGATCTCTTCCTGAACTCCAAAGTACCATATGCTTAAGTGTCTAACTGCTGGCTGACATCTCCACTGAGACATACCCACAGAACCACACATTACCTTCCCCCAACCTTGCCTTCCTCCCACATTTCCTAATCTAATGATAAGAACTGTCACCCATTCTGCAGGCAACCAAATTGGAAATCCAGGCCACATCCTTGGTCTGCCCCTTTTGCTCTCCACTGTGTCCAACTAAATCAAGTTCATGTTACATCCACCTCCTAAATCCCTCTCAAAATCATCCTCTCTCTCCATCTTCACTGTTTTAACTCCAGTTCTGGCCAGTCACCTCTAACCTGGGTTACCACACTTTCTAGCATGATCATTTCAAAAACGCCAAGTCTGAATGTCTCATCCATTTGCTTAGTAGCCTTTTAATGTTTGCACCCTACTCCTGGGACAGTCTGGACACTTCACCTGGCCTATGAGACCACAAGGATCTGACCTCTGCCCACTTCTTCAGTCTCTCTCGCTGCCCCCACCCCAACACTTGCCCCTATGGCTCAGCACCCCACTGGCCAGCGCTGCATCTAGTCCCTGCCCTTTTCCCTCCAGATGGGTTAAGGACCCTTCCTCAGTGCACCCACACTAGTTAGACCCCCATACTAACCCTATCGAAACACGTACAACCCTTATTGTAACTGTGTGTTAGATCCTTCCTAAGCAATTTGAGGACAGGGAGCCACTTGTTCAAATTATCTCAATGCCCAGACTGTAGGAGGTAATGAATATGGCTTTATTAAGTGAAACATTTTTTAAAGATTGGAAGGAAATACAGTTGATCCTTAAACAATGCTGGAGGGATTAGGGGTACCAATCCCCTCTTGCAGTTGAAAATATGCTTGTAACTTTTGATTCCCCCAAAACTTCACTAATAGCCTAACTACTGAACAGAAGCCTTACCAATAATATAAACAGTTGATTAACATATATTTTGTATGTTATATTCTGTATATGGTATTCTTACAATAAAGTAAGCTAGAGAAAATAAAGTTTTTTCAAATCATTGAAAATCTCCAAAAAAATTTCCAATACACTTATTGTAAAAAAATCCACATATAAGTGGGCCTGTGAAGTTCAAAATCAAGTTATTCAAGGATGAACTGTATTGATACATTAAAAGAGATTATTTCTGAATTGGGGGATCATGAATGGTTTTTATTTTCTTGCTACAGCTCAATAAATGATGCCTGAACTTAAAAAAAAAGTTTCACATAATGCTTGAAATATTCAAAATAATACTCTGCACAACTGAAAAATACCTTGTCATTGTAATATAAATATCACCACTAACTTATGTGAGGTTTATCCTTGTACTCCAACGTAGCAAAATGCCTCCACCCACTTCTACATCCTCTCAACCTCCAGGCAGAGGTTGCCCTTCCCCTTCTGCTCCATAGAAAGGGCTCACACTACAGAAGCCTGAGGCTGCAATAGACTCTGACACGCCCTGCAGAATGCCCAAGCCACGCTCTGCTCCTCACCAACAGCAGGTCCATGCAGGTGCCCCCTCAAGATCCCAGGAGAGAGCATGATGCTGCCCTGGCCCCCTCCATGACAATATTCCTTTCTAAAGGATTAAATGCACCAGCTTCTTTATATCCTCCAAGGGAAACAAAAGAGTCATCATTAATATGCACTTAGCAGGAATTAGAAAATATCCAATCAAGACCTGTCTAAAATATTTAAAAAAAACAAACTCACTTTCAAATAAGGATAAATGCATACATACATATATATATATGCTTTTTTAGGTTATACACTATTTTTCTCTTTTTTTATAACATGCTTTCCACCAACTGCTACACTGATGACCCACACTTTGTCATTTAAGGTCCGTATTTTATTCTGGCTCACCATCTATCTGGCATTATTACACCCTTTAATTTCTGCCATTCTCATTCTATTAGAAGTCTATGGAGGTTTTCAAACTGAGTGGAAATCTAGGAGCAGACCTAGATTGTTCCTGAACAAGGGGGAATCAAATCCATTAAAGTTACATCAATGAACCACCCTTCTTCAACCCTCAATACCAGTGAGATGAACATAAGAAATGGCTAAATGTACTAGAGTGATTAGCATCAATTACCAAACCAGCTACAATTCCTTTCATCTTTGATTATTATTGATTACCTAATGAGTTTAGGATAAGCCAGTATCTCCATGGTCAAACATTTCAACCTGCAGAATGGAAATCTACTCATATACTTAGAATTTACCAGGAATCACAAAGTAAAATATATTTACTTTTAAAAGGTGATTAGCTTTTTCAGGCCATTTATTGTTATCTAGGAATATACTAAATGACATCCAAGACTTTAAAGTATTAACTGAAGTTTGAAAAGCAAATAATTTATTTCCTCTCCATCATAAAAATTCAAGGGGCCATCATAATATGAATGGCAAAGTGAAAAGAAGGTGGTGTATACATTCTGAATTGTGAACACAACCACCACAGATTTTTATTAACCACATGTAATATGCTTCTTCCTCTTTTTAAAACACACACACATACAAAGCACATTAAAAAAACAAAACCAAAAAAGCTTCTTTTACTATAAAGCTTCTTGGCACCCCAGAGACTTCCACTGTTTCAGCGATCATGGAACTTAAAATTACAACACCAAGACCAGCTCAAGTTGGGCCCCAAAAGTCTACAGCTTGGAAGAGTTCAGAGGAACCGCACATGGCCAATGAAGAATGCCAGCTCATGCACTTAACTGACAATTCATTTGGCTATTTTTTTTAGGACATAAACATGGAGGAGAGTTCCAGGATCATCTAGTTTCAGAGGAGGACATGTTATAAATCTGTGAGGAAATGTTACACAATTTGCTCTGGCCCATGGAAGTGGAAGCGACAGAGCTCCTCAGTACACCTCTGTTCATAAAGAGCCCAGTTGTTTGACTGATATATAACAGCATTCTGGGAAACCACTTCTACCAATACTATTTTAATAGAAATGATCTGGGCTATAGTCCAATATGCCACACTATTTCATTATGGAAAAGAGGATCTGAGCATTGATAGTTAATTGATTACAGCTGCTATTCATTATTAGTCCTGACTTCACTCCTAGTAGGACTGTCACCACTCTAGAGAGCATGTTTTAATTTTTAGATCAAAACTACACTGCAGGGATGACTTTATACATTTCCTAGGCCCAGAGTATTAGACTCTACACAAGTTTAATGATAACAGGAAGGGAAGGGAAGGAAAGAGATGTGAAATAAGAAAATCACAGAAATCATTTAAGGAAGGAAAGATAGTCCTTGAAACCATCTGGGGTAGCTTGGGGCACTCTAGTTATCCAAAAAACAAAAACAAACCACAACGAAAAAAAAAAACAAAAGAGTTGCAGAGCCAAGTCAACCAAAGAGTTTATTTAGAACAGAGAAAACATTTTTAAAATGCTAAACTGAGGACACTAATAGATAAGAAAACACAAAATGCTCGTTTTCAACGTTGACATTTCCCTTGTACTGGAATCTTTTCATGTGTTTCCATGCAAAAATAACAGAACTCTAATATTTGAAAAAAAACATCTGCTTCAATACAATTTGTTTGTAATAACAACAAAACACTGAGTATTTAAAAATCTCCAAATGTTTTTCTGCTTCCTACGTCTATATAAATATTTCTAAAATATCTTAAAACTTCAAACACTCCTCATGAGAAGTACTGATCTGCTAAATTAATGAAAGTAAGGAATAAAAACCAAGTAATAAATGTTGAGGATAAAAAAATAAAACAAACAAAAACAAAAAAACAGTTCTTTACTCAATAGTTTATGGTTTGTATTTGTTTCTCTATTAAGCATTTCTCTGCTGATGAACCAGAGTGTAGGACAGTAACTTTCTGCAGTAGCTGACTTCCAGCACACCGATACTATTTGAACTATGTCTCCAAATGCTATCTAGTGAGGGCCTGAGTTTCTACAACATAGCCATCTGGTAAATATCTTGCTGTTACTCATTAGATAAGCCTATTGAAATCCAAGGAGTTCTTGGATTATCTGGGTTCAGGATTAAATATCCTAAACAATTTACCTAGCGATATTTTTACCAATGCTGATTTATATAAAGCCAATTTATAGCTTAAATATGGAAATGTTCACTGTATTTCATGATTAAATATTCCAGTCCTACACTACTGAACTCACACAGTTTAAGTGCTTATTCTTTTAGAATATGAAGCTTTAATGGTTTAACTTCCTAAAGAGAATAAGGATTACAATCTAAACATAGCTTTCTATCAGTTTAGACAGTCACTTAGGCTTTGACTTCAGAATTTACATACAGTTCTTAAAGACTGGTAGAGGGGGTAGAAAGCATAGTGAACAAACAAGTAACTCCATTTAAAAAAATGCACTATCTATAAATGCTATCATGTATACTGATTATAAAAGAAATTTGGGAGAATAGCTTCGCCAAAGCTCCAACTTTCCCCATGAATACATTCTGTACTTACTGTAATACTCACGTGGTCTCCTGCCAGAACAAATATTTTAATGTAAAATTTAATAAATGGAACTAAAGGTATTATGTCCAATTTAAAATTCCATATTGTGTAAACTATTGATATTAACATAATTGAGTTTGTAAACAATCCATTTGCAGATGCTAACCTTAGACACTGTATTGACCCAAAATATCTAGTGGGGCTCATCTGCAAAATGAAGCATCAATGCCTGGAATTCATTAAAAGTGTTACATGTTTAATTTCTCCTGCCCTACAGCTCCATTGTCTCGTAAAAATTTTCCTTTGATGTCCCCCACTAAAAGAATTAAAGGAATATTGTAATTGAAATGTCATCAATAATTCACAAGACCCTCCTCCACAGCAATACATCTGATGAAATATTAATTGAGCTCCACAGACTGACAGTCTGCAGAGGAGCACTTGCCTGTAATTTGAACCACGAGTCCTGATCTTGCTGTAGCTCAGACCTGCCAAGAAGGCAATTATCTGGATGGTCTTGCCCAATCCCATTTCATCTCCCAGAATTCCTCCTGCCTGCTGGCAGTGCAATTCCCACAGCCACCTAACACCTGTCTGCTGGTACCTACAACAGACACCAACAAGAAAAAGAAAATGGCAAATGGTGGATAATACAGATCATAACAGAAAGTACTCATGAATTAATCATTTGGCTAGGTCTTCTAGTACCAAGCAGAGAAACATGCCGGATGTGTGTTTTACATTGTTTTACATGAGTATTATATTTATAAGGTCATACATTTTTGATTATCTAGGCATAAAATCACAAATTTTTCTTTATAGAACATTAACACATTTCTAATTAGACTGATAGATGGGGTGATTAGCAACTATTTCATTTCCTTTTCAGGATCAGAAATAGCTTGGTAAATAAGCATAAATTTATTATCTTTTATTCAATATCTCTCTGGAAAAAAATACCAAATTTTTTAGTTAAAGTTGCAATAATTTTTCTATGAAAGAGGCATTAGTATTTACTTTTTCCATATGAACAGTATCAAAAGGCAGGACAAAGAACACCATAATTTATAGCATACACTGTTGAAAAGTCACTTGAAAATCATACTGTCTTTTTATAGGAAAAATTAAATTAAATTTTAAGGCATAAACAGGTCTGAATAATAGGGCTGCTCACAAAATTAGTATGTAACAGATGATTCTGTCATATTACTAGCAGCTGCAAAAAAGAACCATTTAAATACTCAACAATACAAAAGATCTTTTTAATATTTTAAAGCAGAACTTGATTCAGAGACTTTACCATAGATACAAAAAGATCAGAGCTATTAAAATTTTAAATAAAGGAGTACGGTCAAAAAGACATATATTTCCCTCTAAAAAAAAGTTGGTATTTTCCTTTCTTCATCAGTGACACATTTAATCTATAATCTAAAAATGGAGTTAAGAAACGGAATAATGCAAAAAGCATTTTTGAGAGTAAAAGAAAGATTTAACATCATGAAACGATTTGAAGATTATATGCCAAATAAAAAAGTATCTAAAGCAAACAATACTTATGTTAAAAGACAATGAAATCTAAAGGACTGTTTTCCCAAGAAAATACCAAGGCTAATGCATTTCCCACTTTAAAAGGCGGTTTTACAGTTGTTTTACTGCCCCAATGGTTACTCTTTGGTACATGGTATGTCTACTACAGTCTCATTGTGGACTTCAGTCCTTGTGGAACTAGTTCTAATTTCCTTTCAGTAAATATGTCATAACTTTCCCCCAGTATTTTGCAAATCAATTCCAAAAGTCTGGCTCTAGCTGTTGCCATTATTATCTGTCATAATAAGGAAACCTTTGCATGAGAATTGTGCTGCTTATTAAGTTTGCTAATTATAATATGTACACTGAATATGCACCCTGGAGAAGATTAAAAAAAGTGAAAAACAATGAAGTCTAGTATGGACAGAAGATCATTTTCTTGGAAGAAAGATAAGTTCTACTAACATGTGGTACCTAACAAGATAATAATCGCTACCAACTACTTAAGGGACCTCCTGCTGAGGAGGCAGCTGCACAGGTGATTTGGATATAGCCTCACAACCACCCTGCACGAAGATTATCAGCCCATTTTATAGTTAGGAAACTAAGGCACAGAGAGGTTAAGTAACTTGCCTAAGGTCACACACGTCTAGCAAAAAATGAGCAAGCCAGAATTAAAAGCTGGAACCTTTGATTCCAAAGTGATTCCACTCTGGAGATAATCCTGACCAGCGGTTCTCAAAGGGGGGTTATTTTGCTCCCTATGGGACATTTGGCAATACCTAGAGACATTTTTGTTTGTTACAACTGGAAAAGTGCAATTGTTAACCTAGTGGGTAGAGGCCAGAGATGCTGTTCAACAGAATAGTCCCTACAACAAATTATTATTCAGCCCAGTTGTGCTAACAAATGAGAAACTCTGACCTAGAAAAAAGGCTGGTTGTGAAGTAGCTACACCGGATTCATCTCAGCTGTGGATAAAGATGTTGTCCAAAAAGCTCTTCAAAAAACGGACATACAGTCAGAACCACTAATCTCATCCATACGCCTCCTTTATAGGAGTACAGAACTAAGAGACCAGTTCCTCCAGGCAGAGCAGGGACCAAAATCTCCCCATGATCATTTCAGTGTGTGACCACTACACCAAATTGCTCCCACCCAACATGGGTCCAACACCTCTCTGTTTGAGGCCAATCAGATTAAAATGGAAAGAACCTGGAGAGTAGCCATTGAGAAACCATGAAATAAAAGGAATAAAAAATGGTGACCAGTATAGTATCCCAGAGGGAGTTTGGGAAGGAGCTGGGACATCTGGATTCTAAGTGATGAGGAGAAGCACTAACAGTGTGCTGGGTGTTTCCTTGTCAACAAATGTCATTTCCAAGGGCATTCAAGTAGCATATGATTGTATATTTATTACATGATGATTAACACTGAAGAAATGACTTACGGAAAAATATCTACTAGGCAACACTGTAAGTCACATCACTACATGGAAACCCCCAGCAAATGGAGACATTGTACAAAGATGGCAGAGTACCAACATGCTGGTTCTATGTCCTGCTGGATGACGAGTTAGGGGGCCTGGGTTCTGGTTTTAGTAGTGCCACTGACTGACTTTGACTTTGTTTTTGTTGCTGTTATTTCCTAATAATAAACACTGTAAAACAATTATATTCTTTAAATGAAAGCAGATTATAAAATCCAGTTTTCAGAACCTTTGAGAAATTATTCTTTAGTGGAAGTTAAAAAGATTTTTACAAACTACTGTACAATAGTAAAGAAATCACCATACTCTGCTTCCCTCATGAGATTGAAGCATCACAAAATAACCACAGATAATTAGTATATCTTGGCAATGTCACAGTAACCCAAGATTACATTTGCTAATGTGGCTAAAGTAAGGTCAAAAGATTGAAGCTGTCATTTGACTGCTAAATTATACAGATGAATGCATTTGCTGGGCAAACTTTCAAAACAGAATTTTAAAAGTTAAACATTATCTTGCAGAAAAAGCACTTAAATGGATAATTGTACCTTCTGACTCCCCTGTGTACAACTCTACCCTGCTAATTTAATTCCATAGAGTGCGGGAAATACAATAAAAATATATCTACAGCTTAAAATTAAATTGGCCTGGCTAAAACTTAATCGTAAAAGAAAAATGGAAACTCTATCAATCCTATTAAGTTTTTTTCATACAGCAGAAGACAAGGAACAGAAGTTTTTTTTAACATTCATGAAATATTAAAAATCCTGTGTGTAACAAATGAAAACAACAAAATACTTTCCAGGAATGTGCATTTAAGACTAATTAAAACAAACATGCATTTACATTAACTATTATAGGGTTAACAGTCAATACACTGAATCCTATATATTCTTTGTAAGCAAAGTTTGGTTCTATTAGCTGTGAAATTTCTTTGCTAGAAAAATCTCACTTTCATACAAAAAGGTATATTCAATTTGACCCTTGAGGGTACCTGTCAAATCACTTACTACACATGTAGAAGTATCATTCTTTGTTAAATCAATTTAATCTATAATTTGGGTATTACTTTTGCTAGAACAACACTGATTCTATTTGGCCTGTTCCTTGATAAGCATTCACTTTACGGAAGATGAAAATAGTTGCCAATAAATGTTGTCTTTACTTATCTTTCCATAGTTAATTTTCATTTGGGAGAAGCAATAAATAAAGTAGCCACCTCTCCAGGCTATGATTTGTCTGCAAAAATTACTGGAGAGATTCATATCTGAACTCCTACATAATTTTTCTGTACAGTTATAGCAACCCAACCAAGACACTTCACACCTTTAGGATTCAGCTTTCCTATATATTTAGTGGGATAAAATAACTACGCTCCCCCTTTTACCCACCCTCACATAGAAAAAAATTTAAACTATAATACATAAGCAATTTGAGAGGAAATATAAAAGCATACTACTTTTAAATAGAGAACTCGCACAAGTTTAGGGCATCACTGACAGCTGAATCTATGAATGAGATTAAACATAATCTTCTCAAAGAAAGAAGTCTGCATCCTGCACCCAACTATCTAGTAAGGATACGAGACAGAAAAGGGCTCATTAATGGTTTAACTTCCTATATGCATCAAATAAGCCTTCCTAAAGTATCTTGTTAAGTAAATCCCAGGAGTGTTGAGACTCAAAATGGACCTCAGTATTTGCATTCAGCACAGTAGACCTGCTCAGGCCATGTAAGCTACAGGATTGCCATCTATCACACGGCATCCACGTATCTTTAACACTTGGCCACATAACATGTGAAACACAGTTTCAAATGGCAACATAATCCTGAAGGTGTTTTTGCCTGTATCTTCTCTTTTGACATTAGAACATACATAAAATATTTAGATACACATTTGGTCATCTCCAAAGCATTATACCCTTAGGTACAATATAAGACACTCAGAAAATAATCTCAATTTCTTATTTCAACATAGAAGTAAAACACCTCCCCAATACTGATTTTAATATACAACTCTTCTTAATTAATCTGATTTAAGAAATTAGAGGTTTGGTCCCTCAAAATTACTAAGAACAAAAAAATAACTTGATATAGATGACTTTTAAATGTGTTGCTTTTAGTCTGCTGAGACAGGTCCATATAGATTCATCAGTTTACAAACATACCCAATACACACTTTCGTCAATTTATTATCATCTAATTTTAATGAACAGCATATGGCTAAAGTTTCATTTGACAGTATCTGTATTTGCAATAAATTGCTGTGAGTATCTCAAGGGCCCACAGGTAACTACTATGTAATTCCTAAAATATTAATTTGTACACAATAGATGGATGACAGATATAAAGGAAAGGACACATGGCACATACTTAAAAAGCTTTTTGAATAGAAAACCTGGCATTCTAAAATCTTCATCAAATTCAGCATCACTTTCCTCAGAATCATCTTCAAGCTTCACACACTTCTCTTTGTCTTCCAGTCTCAGTTTATTCCATCTCCTACCATGAAAATAAAAATTGTTTCCATTATTTTGGTTACAAGACAGATTAAAGTATAGTTCTAAATAATGCACAGGAAAAAACAGGCAAATTAGGATGGTCTTTTAGCTTTCTGCTGCCATCATTACCCAAACCACTGATATTCAAAGAAGGAAAACAATTCTTTATTCCTTCTTACTCAATTCTTATTTGAATTATTATAGTTTCTCTAAAAATATTTTTGTAAGGTCCCATTTCATTATCAAAACTACTTGCTCTTCTTCTGGTATACCTTATGGGAAAATTTCTCTGCTAGTTCCTACGATATATGTACTTAATTCTAGAAAAGATTCAGTGAGATTTCAATATAACTAAATATTTCCAAAACAACAATATAACAAAAAATATTTTATTTAAAATTACTATTACTGTGTTAAAGATATGATTGTCATGTCATAAACCAGCACAGTGTCTTAAACATAGAGCAAATTTTTGGTCAAAATTACTATATATCAGATTCATATACTGATTACTTATTGGAAGGAGGCATCAATAATATCAAAGTACTGATAATTATACTATTTAGAAAAAATGTGTTCACTAATTAAAACCTGTTATAAATTTAGTAATATGATGCTCTTCAGATACAAAATAAGAGGAACATTTATATTTCAGAAGGTGTTGCCATGTAAGTATAACAGAAAAAAATAGCTTAAAAAGTTGAAAGTCTTAGCAATACACCAAGGATGCTGGGAGGCTGCAGTCATGTAAGCAGACTATTTTTGCATCCCTGTAACTCTAGTGGACCCTAGTGTCATGAGTTTAAAAAAAAAGTTAATAGCCTCACATTCTATTCACTTTCCAAATAAAAGGATGACTTTTCTCAGTATATATGCAACCAACACATTGAATTTCATAAAATGGTGGAAACAGAATAAAGCAATAATACAGATAAATGCTTTCAAAGCAAAAAACTCACAGAAAGGGAATGAGAATAGCAACATATACAAGACATTTATCTGCTACTGACTCTGCAGGAATAAAGAGAATGTGTGAGGGCAGGTAAAGGAGAAAATGGAATGATAATATTGCAGACACTGCTCAGCTAGAGGAATGGTATGGTTTCTAGTACCAATTACCAAGCCAATAGCAGAGGCCAAACACAACAGTGACAGGCAACCCCATCCTGTAGCTGCTGTACGACCTTAAAGCACATGCTGATAAACTCTTGGCCTTCCTGAAAATTCCAACTCTTCAAAGTAACAGAAAGAAGACCTAGCTGGGGTTTAACTGTGATCAATAATGAAGAGCTAGTTGGCGATCTGAAACTGCTTCTCATGGTACTAATAGAACCTATAAATAGGCATTGTTGGTTAATTTACAGAGAAAAAGAGCAAATGGAAGAGGCAGTATACAGCCAAGTCTAAGGAAACAGCTATAAGGTTTAAATGTAACAGTCTTTTTATATAGAAAATTTAATGACCTTTTTGTGCTTAACTTCTAAAAGCAATCTCTTCCTCTCCTTTATTTTTACTTTCCTTCCTTAAAAATTACCTCCATGCAATTGATGAAATGAAATACCTCTAAGTGGCTATAATAGTCTTTGCTATTCTTCTGAGTTTCATATTGCCTACAAATCTAGCTAAGTGCAATGGTATACAGCAGTAGTTCTCAACGTGAGGCAATTTAGCCATTTGTCCCCCTGTGCCTGCCACTGGGGTAATTTGACAATGTCTAGTGGCATATTTGGTTGTTACAAGTGCTGAGTAGAATGGAGACATACCGTTAGCATGCAGCAGGCCACCGGGGATGCTGCTAAACATCTACAATGTACAAGACAGTCCTCCATAATAGACTGTTACCTGGTCTCAAACGCCAATAGTGCCAAGGCTGAGAAACCCTGGTATACTGTACTCCTTACTATTAGAACTTTGAAGCCAAAGTGATATATATACATTTTCCTGATGTATGTATCTGATTCTTCCTATTGACTCGCTGAAATTTAGCAAGTAAGCGATTTCAGATTAATGAGATATTCCTCAGCATCCAAATTCTTCCTCTCAGAACTCAGAACCAAGTATATGCATAACAGAGGTACCTGTATTTTGCAAATATGTGGATAATACAAAATTCAAAAGAATCGCAAAAAACTATCAGTCACTTAAATTTACTCCATTTGCAATTACTCAAAGATAATTCCACAGAAAGAAAAACACCAGAAGATACTGGTTTTATAAGTTTGGTACAAGGTCACTAAATATTTTACATACAAGGGTATCACATAAACTTCATTGATGGATGACAGTTTTTTCCTTAGACTTGCCCAGTAAATCTCTGTGGCTGTTAAATTTCCCCCCGCATCACTCTCCATCAACAAGGCTTTGGCTTCCTCCTCCTCCTTCCCTCCTAAAAATACACAGGCATCATGACACCACAGAACACACAGCACCTAGGAAACCACATGAGCCACTACAGAAGTGATTGCATTCCAGTGCCTTCTGCTTCATAAAGAAAGATGAGAAGAGCTGAACATTTATTCAGTTTTGTTAAAGGATGACTAAAAGGTGGTGGGGAAAAATCATTATTGCCTACAAGTATTTGCATCACTGTGAAGACAAACTGCCACAGTAGAATCATATACACATATTAAAGATAGAAAATACTGGGGTTCTAAAACCACATGCAGGTATGACTCAGGCAAATAGAGTTTTCTTTTATATAAAGCAGTCATTCTTCACATGGCTTGTAGTCAAAATAGACCTGACCATCTAACCAATGCCCACTGAGGCAGTGCCCCATCGAGGCTGGCTAAAAAGAAGTATGATGGCATGCTAGGAGGTGGAGGAGAGCCAAGTTCACCTCAGTTCTATGAGAAACAGATGTATTTCCCATCCTAGATTCCACCAAGGGTTTTAAAGTTGCTCTCTTCAATGGGTTTACCTGCTTCTCCTACAGCTTGGTAGGCTGAGCAATCTGTCCGGCCAGCAGGCATAAAGGGGTATTCACTGGAATCAACCAGCTGGGTTTGACGTATGCAATAAACACAGGCCAAAGCACAAAAGTCTGGACTCAAACTAGAATCAAATCCTGCCATTTAAAATCTCTTTAACCCCCAGCAAATAACTTAAACATCTTCAGCATCTAAGTTCCTCAACTGTGAGACAGGGAGGACACCACCATCTACATCTCTGGATTAGGTGAGTTATCACATGTAAAGCGCTCAGCATGAACCTCAAATGTAAGTAATTAATGAATCGATACACTGTTACATGAAATCACATCTTCTTATTGAAATCCTCATACAACCCTGAGGTAGGTACTATTACTATGCACACTCACAGAGGAGGAAGTGCAGGCCAATACAATCTGCATGTGATAATGCAACACACCACAAACATTTCACACAACTACCTAAACATGTATATTAGAACAAAAACTATGACAGTTTATCAAATGAATGCTCAGTAAATTATTACGGATAGAATGATCACCATGAGTAAAGACATCTAGCCATCAGAAGACACTTGCTGGAATATCTCAATTTAAAAATTCTGTAAGCAGTTAATTGTCATGAAGTATAGTTGCCTTTTATGACAGTAACAACAACAAAACAGATTCAAAATGATTTAAAACTGGTTGGGGAAGGACCAAAATTAAGATCTGGGCTCAAGTGATCCAAAATCTTAAAAATTAAAAATGGTCCCAAAATGTCTAAATTCTGTTATTTCAACAAATAAGCTACGTAACTGATTTTAAAGGTGGCAGGGGGCAGTAAATAGTCCAATATTTACTTTTTTGGAAAAGAGATAACTTTCTCATGTTTTCTATCCTCTTGTTTAAAAAAATCCACACATGTAATAGTCACAGCTGCAGCCACATAAAACCAACTGGGCATGGTGTTCACTGGCAGTGTTTCTAACTCTTCACACGACTGCCATCATCAGCTCGCTGTTGACTCCACTGGCAGCCACTGAGAAGAGAACCCAGTAATAAACATAAACTTACAATTCCAATCAGATGCAGGCAGAGAAAACGCTCCCTGGCTTCACTCATGCAGGAGTGAGAACCTGGCCCAGGCTGTGGAGCCTGAGGCTGATACTGCAATAATGATCTGTCAGAAGCAACTCGGACCAAGGGCCAGGCTGCTAGCAACACTGCACAGCCTAACCAGTTGAACTGCACAAGGAATAATACTTCCTCCAGTTGCAACCTACTGGGATACCTTGTCAATGGTTTCCTAAGAATACACCTGAGAGCTAGCTGCCACCATTTACTTTATTTTTGAAGGAGAATTTCCAGCATGCCCAGGAAGTTCAAAATACCTAAGTAGAAAAACACAGCTTGCTGCCACTATGCTATACCTGTGGCTTCCTCATATTTGTACATCTAATTTGTGTGCCATCACCCAACGCACACATCCACACACCCCCGGACCCTTCAGACCTCTGCCCAAGCAGGCCTCTTAGAGGAGGAAGGCCCCCCTGCAGCCAGAGCTGGTCCCCAGTCCTTCAGCGGCAGCCCAGCCCCATGGCACCATGAGCATGCCTGGTGTCTCTGACAGAACACTCATCCAGTGTTAGCACCTTCTGAATTCTGTATCTGTCTCCCCGGTTAGACCGGGAGCTACCTGAAGTCAAAGATTATCTTACTCATTTTCATAGCACCAGAGACTGTTATGATATCCCCCCCCTTATCACAGACACTCAATAAAAATGCTCAAAGAATGAATGAGCTTCAGAATTGGGCTAGGAATATGGAAGACCTCAGGGACAAGAAGTATGGCTTGAAATGGTCACAGTAGGTCATTCAGAAATGGGTCAAGTAATGTCCTGTTCTCCATCAATTACAGCCTGCCTCCTGCTGTACTTCTCACTCCTACATGTATGACTTTAAGGTATTACTCCAAGCTATGTCCACTGAGTAAATGTGGCTAAGGTCCATTACAAAGAATGAGGCATGGCAACTGCAAACTCAGAGAAATTCTTCAAAATTTTATAAGGAGATGCAGGAAAACTCATTACATTGACAATCAACTCCTGAGTTCTGTTTAGGGGATTCACTTTGCAATAAGACTGGTTTCTGCATGCCAGCTGATGAAAAGAATCATGAGTCACCAGTTTGGGTCCAAGTCTCCCTAGGACCAGGAGGGAAAGACTGAACAAAAGATTCAACTTTTTATAAAGGGCTTCATATGCTAAAAGAGGAAAAAGAAGTTTAACTAACCTTAAACTATATTATACATATTACTAGAAAGAAAGTAATGTTTTTGATGTTTCTACCCTCATCTTTTTCTTTAATCTATGCATGTAACAGTCACAGCTGCAACCAAATTAAGTGAGTATGTTATTCACTGGGGGGGATTTTTTAACTCCTACAGTCCCTCAGACTCAGGCAGCAGCCACTAGAAGAGAACCCAGTACAAAACACAGATTTAAGATATCTGCTGAACAATGAAAACCGGATCCAGGCAGAGAGCTGCGTTATTACATGTCTGTAACTGGAAAGGGCAAGTCCAAACTTTAGAAACATCATTTGACCACAATATGTGCCAAATAGGTTCTTACAGCACTAAGTAACATGTGCTATACCATTTGGAAACTATTATTTTACACTACTGTGGAGAAAGTGAAGGTTCCTATTGCCAGGATTCTCAACTGGCCCTGGTCAGCTAGCTCACTACACATGTGTGGGCAATATGCTGCTACTGACTCTATATAAGGAGCTCTGCCCAGTGCTCTAAGTGACACCATAGCATGGCTGCATGGCTGCATGGCTGCACAGCTGCAGGAGAGGAGAGACTGGAGTGGTGGCAGCACCGAGGATAGAGACTGAGACAGCTGCAGGGGCACAGAGACCCAGAGGCAGAGACTGGCTTGCTGCATGCAGACTTGTTCTGAGTGGACAGAATTCTTGTGTTTGACCTGCCACCATGGGAATAAAGCTGGATATAAGCCCTTTCACCCCAAGAACGTTCCATTGTCATTCCTTGGTCTCACTGAATCTATAGTGAACTTGTCCAGGGCTGAAACCCATTGGCAAGACAACTACATACTGTCAGATGCTATCTTATAATTAATTACTGACAGGAAATTACCAAAAAAGTAAAACTGAAATTTTAGTTAACTGTAGGTTAAATATGAATTAACAACAAATGTCAAAACACCTAATCTTGGGCAGGCAGGGGTTAAGTGCAGCCCCCAAGGAGCCACCTTGCTTCACCCATACTGTTAGCTGAGATCAAGATTATCCCAGTCCACTCAGTAGCACGAGGTCCTACACATCTAGGACAGGAAGGAGTGTGAAGATCAAGCCTTAAGAAGCACAACAGCAGAATCTGGAACACTGTCCTTGGAAGAGAGAGAACAATGCGGAACCAAAATGTAATCATGACCTACCCAAGCTTAGAACCAATGAGCAGGCCATTAAGTTGAAGAAGGTCCCCTGGTGGATGTCTAGTGCCCCCTAGTGTGTTCAAAGGAGAAATAACTTTTTATTTCCTAACTACTGATAATGTATTTGTATTTGTATGGATTTTTTTATGAATAAATGTGGACTTTAATCATATTAATAAAAAATGTATGAAAGGTAAGAAGAGCCTAACATTAACAAAACTAAGTTTATAACAGCCAATGATTTGGCTATGCCTACAAATATCAATTGTTAAATGGCTTTTTACTTTAGAGTCACCTTTTCATATATACCAATATTTACAAGTTCTCCATTATCTTCACAGACCCTCTTACTTGGCTTGATGGAATCTTTATAGTAAATATTTTACCTAGTGGGCATGCAAATAATAAGAATAGCTAATATTTACTGAGTGTCTGACGCGTGTCTATTATCTTAGATGTACTGTCATTTGTAATCCTATCATCCTTGAAGAAGGTAATCACATTTTACAGATAAAGAAATCCATAAGATCTCATAGTTACTAGGTGAAACTTTGGCATTCTGAGTCTATGGCCTGTGATTTCTAACCCCTATGCCATATATCACCTCCTTAAATGATATCAGCTAGCTCTGGACAAGTTGTATTTTGAAATTATACATATGTAAATCCATACTATGTACATATTTAAATTTAGAGGCAGAAAATAAACACTAAGAATACAACAACTAATAGTTACTGAAACTCATTGTATGTTGGGCACTGTTTAATGGATTTTACGTGTATTAATTCATTTAATCCTTACAACCCTATGCTTAAGAGACTATTATTATTCTCTTTTTCACAAAGAAAGGTAAAGTAGTATGCCCAGGATTACTGATGTGAAGATTCAAACACAAAAAATCTGACTCCAGCATCATACTTCTGAATGTAACATAGTCTTGTCTCTCAAGAAGTATTTTTCAAACTCCCTAAAACGACCCTTTTTCTCATAGTACCAGCTAAAGGGCCAATAATTACCTATGCAATTTCTATACAATGTAAACAATTACATAGGAGCAAGCCAAATTCTAAAACTTTAATCAAATCTATCTCAAAAAATGTCAATGCTCAAGTTTAAGGAGGGGAAAGATGGCCTTCATTTTTGCACAATAACATGACTCCTTCCCTACCTTGATACTGTGCAGGGTGAGTGAAAACTAACTCCTCACTGGACACTTGCCAACTTGTCCAAATAGCAGTAAAACCAGCTTAGCAGTTCCTCTGACTACATACAATCTGGGCTGAACAAGCACATTTTTACATTTAATACCAGACAAACCAATGTGTTCAGCTGCCTAAACCAACCCACATAAAAGGCAAAATACAACTATTAATGGAAACAGTCAAATATTAGCAGCTGAAATCATACATTAATAAAATTAATGTGCCCTCTCCAAAACTTCAAAGAAGCCACATAATGCACTGCTTGAAATTTAAAATGGACCTCACTGCTGTCTTCATCTTTATGTTGCAAGGGCCACCAAGCCCAGAGAAGTTCAGATCTGCACTGACTATAAGGGAAAAGGTACACATCACACAGTTAAATCATTCTTAATATAAGGTGAAATTTCAATCTCAGGATCATTCTCCACTGACTGCAATATCCGTGGAAGAAATTCTATGACAGATGCACAATGAGTACAATTTGATTTTTAAAAATATATTCAAGGCACCAAGCTGGGTATCTAATACAGTTTGCACTTCTGCAGTGCAATAGGTTTTCTATTTCAGACAGCTAAGTATCCCGTACAGATTAGTCTAATTTGCTAAATTGAGATACTCAGTGTTTTACTTTTCTTATCTGCCCTTTTATGGTCTATCTGGGTGGACTTAATTGGCACATCTGAGCAGATGAAATACCCTCAGTTAGGAGTCCAGATCTCACAGAGTAAATTAAGACTGATGCAGACAATTATGCACTGGAGATGAGAATGAGAGGTGCGTGCAGAGAGCAAAGCAGAATTAGTCTTCATTTGCAACTTAGCTTTGTCACTTAAAAGACGCCAAGACTCTCTCTAAGAAAACTCCTTAAGGGAACAACTTTTTCTTCTCTCCTTAAATCAGATTCCTAGAAGAAAAAAGGAATATAAACTTATTTCTTGAGAAAAAAATCAACTCCCAGAAACTGATAAGAACAATCTTCAAATCATTATATTTAGGTTTCTGGCTCAAATCTAGAGTGAACTTTTACTAAATTCAGATAGCTTAAGATCAAATTATTTGGGGTTTTTTTTTTAAAGGTACAAGCAAACTGGGCTCTACAATGTAATGTGGCCTTTGCCTAAGTGTGACCTGCAGGTGTTGAATTGTTGACGAGTACAAAGACCCAATGGAACCCAGTGCACAGGAGTCAGCTCTAGACGAAAGGGAAGAGGCTCCGTGAAGACAACAAAAAGGAGACAGAGCAGCTGGAGAGTGGTTCTAGAGGGCACAGTCTTCAGCAGCACTACAGGCGATAAATGGGACCCACAGAAAGTTTCCCCAAGTGACAAAGAAACAGTTGCTGGGGGAGTGCTTGTCTCAGTCCACTGCGCCAGACCAAGCTGACAGATCACTCCCACCTGACTAATCCAAACCACTTTCAGATCCCCTTCCCTTCTCCAGGCTTCTCTACTTACTGATTATCTTGGACAAATTACTTCACTTTCTGGGCTCAGGCCTATTCCCTAGGGGGTTGTGAAGATTAAACCAATGAACCATAAACTATGGTGCCCTGCCAAGTGGTAAGCATTCAGTAATGTTAACTGTTGTTCTCATACAACTTCCTCCCATCCCCGACTGATGCTATCCTTGCTCGGGCCATGGAGGCCTCCAATTTCCAAATCCAAAAGACTTTCAACATTCATCCTACTTGGCTTGACCCCTTGAATCATCTGAAAATGCTAACAGCCTTCCCCTCCTAGAACTATGCATGTGAACAGCCAAACCCTGCAAGCCAGGATCCAACTCGTCCCTGGCCATAGAAGCCTCAGTGCCCAAGGAGGAGGACAACGAAGGTATTGTTTACACAGATGATTAAACCTTGCAGTGTTATAAGATATTCTGAAAATGTATGCAATGGATAGAATTATCAGTCCTTTTTAACTCAAAGTTATTCATGTAAAATAAAGTAAAAATGGGGCTGGAAAGAAAAACCTTTAAGGTCAAAAATGAATTCAATACCAGGTACAGCAACAGGCATCATGACTACAGATTCACGTTATGGTTATGCCAGAGCATGAGGCAAATTCTATCCCTATCCACACCATGCTGGTCAGGTCTTCTAGACTCCCTAGCCATCTCCCTAAATGCCCATCCAGCTGCCTTAGGTTTTGGCTTGCTTTCCAGTCGCGGGAGGAGGAGGCAGCCATGTGCTGATTCTTGGCACCGCCTTGTGGTCATATATAGATATTACCCATTCTACCCAATTTCACAAACAGAAGGAAACAGGCATTTATACAACCCTGTCCAGGATTCAAGTCCGCACTCTACCTCTTAAAAGTGAGATGGTGAGCAAGCTGATCAATTTGAAAGGGTCATGATAAAGTGTTTATACAGCCTACTGTTAATTACAACACTTGAAAGATATGTATGCATAAGACCAAAGACTAGACTGAAATGTGGTAAAATAACATAAAATAATAGAGGGGTGAGTAGTTTTTCTTCATCTTAATATTATCATAACTCCACAACTTTAAAAAAAGCAGAAACCATTAAAAGTGGAAGGGAGGTGAGAGGAGGATAGAAAGCCTTCAAACCATTTGGAGGTACCAACTCAAATCCTTTCAGGCTGTGATTTCTGCAAACCTGGCCTGAAGTAACAGATAATCTGAGACTCAGGCACTACCTACTAAAGAGTCTGTTTCTGAACTCCACTGGGTTTCACGGATTAAGTATGGGGAGGACTGATTCTGGTAGCAATACCAACCTGATTCTGGGCTACAGCAGAGAAAAAAGCACTACATTCTCAAACCCCAAGATCCTTACCGATGTGTCTTTCCAACTGCCTCAAGTTTCCTCAATGGGAACATAGTAAGGGCCTATATGAATGAAGAACGCCACCAACATCACCTCAGAATTAGTGGGAGCTCGGTCAAAATGCAAGTGCAGTGCCCAGCTCCTCCTGCCCCAGACCTGCTACCCCACACACTCCCAACTAAAGATGCTCCCCAAGTGACCCTGAAACAACACACCCTGACAAAAACCAGATGATCTACCATGTACAGAATTTAGCTGAATCAACTGACCCCAAAGCTCCTCTCCAGGCCCTCTCCTATGTAAACACAATTATGCAGAGTACATAAGAGGGTTTTAGAGAACCTATATAATAACAGAATCTGCCAAAAGCTGAAGCCTCTAAAAGGAAAAGTCTATATAAAATCAACTTTTCTTCAAGTAGTTCCCAAACTTGACAGTCCATAAGAATCACCTGGGAAAGCTTTTTAAAATTACTGGGTGGTAGCCCCATGCTGGACTTCATGAATCAGTACCTCCAAAGACAGGACTTCCAGGTGACTGACTGCAGAATCAGCTTGTGGGCTGAGAACCTTTGCATCAGTCTCTGCGCATTGCTAAAGAAATACAGGCTGTTTAGTTAGCAACTTAAACAATAATGGCTGGCAAATAGAAACAGAGGAGCTTCAGCATACAGGCTTAAGTCGAATTATAAATGCTAAACCTAGTCATGCCAGCAGTAGACAAAGTTTATTTGGAAGTGCATCCTCTCACTCGGGATGTAACCCGCTTACTCCCCAGTCTGACCAAGCAGTGCTGACTGCTG